>NW_006921674.1:4155229-4161975 GCF_000298275.1 Orycteropus afer afer | reverse complement strand
CCCCTCCTTGGGTTTCTGAGGCAGTATCATTATGGAAGTAGATTGCCCCATCTTCCTTCCAAGGAGTGGCTGGTAGGTTTGAACCGCCAGCCTTCCGGTTAGCAGTCAAGTGCCTTAGGCACTATGCTACCAGAGCTCAGAATAGGTTTCAGTAAAAATCTACTAGCATACTATGGACTCTACTATATATGCTATTATTTAGCACTGACTGCACATAAGAAGCCTATTACATAGCATTTCATACCATGAATTTCTGAGAATTGAACAGAGCTCTGGTGGTGTAGTTCCAAAGGCATTTGACTGCTAACCAGAAGGCTGGCAGTTCAAAACTACCAGCCACTCCTCGGAAGGAAGGTTGGTTGATCTACTTCCATAGTGATACCACCTAGAAACCCAAGGAGGGTCTCTATGAGTCAGACCCAACTCGATGGCAATGAGTTTGGTTTTGGTTTTTGGTATGTTAACAAAACCAGATTCTACCAATCCTTTCAATGCTCAACCTAGTCATGAATTTGAAAATATGGCACTCTCTGCAAAGCCAGAAGTTTATGGAGGCTTTAAGAACATGAAGATCTCTTTGCCCTATAAACCCCCTCCTGACTATTACTGCAACTATGAATGAGTAGACTCAGTCTCTATCCCATCCATCCAACCATACAACCATCCATCCATCCATCCATCCATCCACTTACCTACCTACTTACCTATCTATCTATCTTACACATACTATATATATATATATATATATATATATATATATGCACTTAGGCAGCCTGAGCCATGTAGCAAAATTAAGTTCCATAGTTTCGTATCCAGTTTATAATTCCTTTATTGTTATATTTTATATTCATGTATTTTCTTTGTGAATTTATCTGGAGGTACACAGTATGTGAAGTATCTTTTTTCATGTGCTTAAACCTGTTCAGTGGCAGTGGGAAGTATGGAAGGGAGGAAACCCTACACAGTCCTCAATACAACCACACAGTGATAAATAAACGTGAATGATTTTCCACTATGATATAAACTAATCACTCAGCAGGCAGTAGGAAGTGTTATTGCAACAAGCTCTGGGGAGGTATCATCCCATACACTCTTGGTTGCCTTTCCTCAGAATAGCAATGTCAATAACATACTATCTTCTATTTCTTCACATATTATAGTCTAATCATTTCTCCTCCCTTTTACAGCAAGTTAAGACTGAAATGAAGCTTGTGAGCACAAAATAGAGAGCTCAATGTGTTTAGAACATTAAAATGTACATTAAAGTACATTTGCTTCTAGCATTGTGCTCTTTTAAAGAATTATCAATGTGAGATCAAATTGCCAATGGCAACTCGAAAGGTTGGATGTGAAGCTTAATGGGCAGTCAATTTAAAAATAGTGGTACTTAAATAATATGGAAAAAAAAAGAGAATGGTAGCACAGCTATGAGAATGTAACCAATGTCAATGAATTGTACATATATAATTGTTAAAACGGTGTATCTTTAGCTATGTACACATTCATCATAATAAAAAAATATTTAATATACATACATATATATGTATAAATATATTATATACATATCGAATATATTATGTATACTACACATATTTTTTAATTTTTTATTACAGTGAATATATATATATATACACATACACATACGTCATCATCGTTGTTATGTGCCATCAAGTCTGACCCGACTCATAGTGACCCCTCCTTGGGATTCCGAGGCAGTATCACTGCAGAAATAGATTGCCCAACCTTCCTTCCAAGGAATGACTGGTGGGTTTGAACCGCCAGCCTTCTGATTAGCAGTCAAGTGCCTTAGGCACTATGCTACCAGAGCTCCCACATATACATACACACACAGACATATATTTATATGTTTTGATTTTTTAAATTTACTTTCAGGATTACCTAGTTTTTTCATTCACTATTAGATCAATTGTTGGCTTGCTTTTTTATTTTAACAAAAAATTATGTTCACTTTTGCTTTGTTTTACTGCGCGAACATGGATTTGTGAGGCTATAAGAATTGAAATTGATCTTAGTGATGTTTTAGTTCAACCTCTTCATTCTGAAAATGAACAAACTGAGACCTAGATAAGGGTGAGACTGATCTGATTCACCTGTAATACCCACAGCAGATCCACGACAAGACCTAAGGAGAAGGCTTCAGTGGGCCACTGGATTCAATGTTCTCTTCATGAAATGACCCAGCATGACATGCAATTTTTAAGCAAAAATCATTAAGGAAATTCTTTATTATAAAAGTGTTATGTACTGTCAGGAGCTACAAGCTTAATAACATTAGATTTCACTATCTACAATGCAAGGTAACAGGATCACTGAGTAAAATATTCATTTAACATAACAAGCTTTAAAAAATATCGATACAGTGAAGATGGGCTGGAAGTAAAACTCTGAGCAAACTATTTATCAGGGACACCCATATAGATATGGCTTTAATGTCTACTCTCTGTGACAGAAACACAGTTCATGAATGAGTTACTTATATGTGCCATAACAAACCTTTCTATTAATCCAGTAGCTGGCATTTCAGTCAGCTTATGTCAGGAAAATTTATGTTCAGCATTTCATTTTTTCTTGCTGAGATTACTGCAATATTCTCCTAACATTCTCATACCTTCAATATCTTCTACATGCAATTTCCCTACTTATTGCTGTCAGTGATATCTTGCTAAACTCTAACTTTAAACCAGAAAATCTTGTTAAAATGTAGATTCTCATTCAGTATATTTGGGGTGAAAATGCAAATTATCAGCAGGGGATCAAACCAGAATGAACCTATAGGAAACCCTGCTTTAAACTAGTTAATTCTCATGGAACTGCCAATGGCTCCACATTGTCTACAGAAAACAAGGCCATAATCTTTTGGGATATATTCAGATCTTATCAAAACAATCTCAATGTGACTCTCTACTCTTAGGTCAAATATTTCCTCAGCAACAATTCAACTGATGTAGTAATTCAAATGACTTCAGTCATCAAATCTATCCAATACCTTTGCTTATTATTTTTCATGAAGCCAAATATCTATTGAAGCCTCTCTCATCCTTCAAATTTTAACTGCCATCTTCTACTTTAAGCATGCCTTGATTTTGAGCCAAGAGATTCACCTCTGTGTTCTCATTCTAGGTTATTTGAATTTCTCCAGAACTTGAAACAGTCTGCTTTGCATTATATTTATAATTTAAATTTATTTTATCCAAAATGAAAATACCATCGGGAAACAAACAGACTTCCTTCCCTTCATGTTTGTGAAGTCAATCAAACTTTGGCTTCCTCTTAGAAAATTTGTGAAAGAAAACAGTAAGAAGTTTATCTCAGTGCGGGCACTTTCTTTTTCCATTTTTCCCTCTTTTACTAAAAACTGTATCTACCCTATATCTATCAGAAGTAGATGGATGTATGACCCCAAGCAAAACACAGAGTTTCAGAGGGAATAATTCATAAATAGTTAATCTCGTCTTCCAAATTACTTCTTAAGTAATTTCCTTATTCCCAATTTCACGCTGCTCCAAACCAACATGACGCTACCTTGGTAATCATTCAAAATTGAAAATCTGATTATCATTCATATGTTTTTAATCTTCCAGTGGTTTGCATCTTTAATATAAAATACTAACTCTAAAGGGTTCCCAATAGAAAGTCATGGCTAGCTAGCTAGTCTAACCTCCCACCATTCTTCCCTGTGTACCTTCCTGTGGTAACCTGAAAGCTCTACGCCTTTATATATGTTACTCCTCTGCCCAACTCCTCTTCCTGTAAAACGTCAATTTTAACTCCTTGGAGAAGCCACCCCCAACACTTCCAGGAAAGTAATGTATATATTCTTCCATGACTCAATAACATCCTCAGCATGATATATTGTTTTGTAACTACTTATATGATAATCTCCTCCAAAAGAATGTAAACAATGTAATTGTAGTAACCTCAGTCTTATTTCTTTGTATACACAGTCTAATTCCTGGCACATAGTGGGTGACCAAATGAATAATTTTGAAGTATCAAATATAAGAATGGAGATGAAATTCACACTGGTAACTTAAGGTACAAGACACTTCACTCCTCTGCTTGACTGAGATTCCTGAGAAGCACAAACTCTGCATGGCTTGGGGCGTTAAACCAAATGCCTTCCTAAGTGAGAATTATATAACCTTAGCTTTTCTTTTCTGGCATGGGGAGCTCATCCTGCAGACCCTGAAGACATTTTCATGCCAGAATCTGGAATTTACAGAAACAAGTCATACTGACACTCTATACCTCTTGCCGAACAGGCAACGGAATATGTTTTCAAGAACCAGATTTGCTTCACTTCTGCTTCCTTAATCCCCCAAAATATTTCTTCCCCTAATCTTTTTCCCTTTATTTCCAATTAATTTAAACAAAACATGTATATATTGGTATTTAGAATTGTTCACATAAAAAATAAAAATTGTTTAAACAAGCCCAAGTTTGAGTACTAGTACATTTTATAATGCAAACAATGTGAAATTATCATTAAAAACACATACTGCTTATCGTTGTGTGCCTCCATGCAAATATAAAATAACATGATTAAACAAAGTCTTTACATGTAGGATCTTGTGAGACACAATTAAAAGCAGAGAATAAACTTTTTTGGTAATTTACTTTTAAAATTCCCCATTTCCTTTGTTTTTTTGTGTATTGCATCTATCTTTGTTTTACCCTTAACACTCTATTGGATAAAATATGAAAGGGAAGCAGACACATTTTCTCCTTCTTCAACTTTCAGTGACTTCTAGTTAAATTATGAGTGACCAATTTGGTCATAAAACTCTTATAAAAAAAAGTCTTTGCAAAGTCTTTATTCTTAAATTTTTCTTCAAATCTTATTAAGTACGTTTACCATATTTGCTAAGAGAATACAACAGAAAAATTCAAGAAAGACCACTGCCACATTTTTATATCTTCAGATATATTTTTTGGTGGGGAAAAAAAACTGTACTGTGAGATAGAAAACATTTTTGTTCTCACAATTAGTTGAAAACAAAATGCTTTACTTTTGCTCTCTAAAAAATAACAGAAAGTATAATATTGAAAAAGGGAAAACAAAATACTCAGACGATGGCTAAAATTGGAGGGTACATCCAAATCCTACTATACACAATACAGAAAATGGCCACAATCTTCTGAGGCTCTTTTGAAAAGCATGTTTTTCTTTCATACAAAGATAAAAAGGAAAGCTTTTAGGTCATGGGCTATTGGGGGGAAGAGATAATGTCTCTTGTGCTTTGATGTTACAAGTAGCTCTTCATTACAGAAAAGTTTTCATAGTGTAATAAAGGTCCTGGAAAACCAAGCCTGAATATTTAATAGCCAGTTTGTACATGGAAGTTTTCTGACTTTTCTTGTTCTTAGAACACAGAGCATGCATATGTGCACTATGAACAAAGAGCAAAGCTTTATTATTTTAGTGTAGAGACTTTATTTAATAGTATTTCAATACATGACATAGCTCAAAGGGAATATGTGATTTCTCCATCCCTTAGGAAGCTTTCTGTTTAAACTTTAGTGTTTTGAAAACACCAGCCAGTAAGAATTAGGATAAAATGTTCCTTTCAAAGCTAAATTCAACACAAAAAATCAGTTTTAATCTTTTGTGCATTGTCAATAAACAAAAAAATTATAGCCTACTAAATTATATAAACACATACGATATGTTTGCTTTGAAGCTAGAGGTAAATTTAAATATTATTTGAAATAATATACTAATTGTATATAATAACTTGTCTGGGTTTTAAATTTTTGTATTCTGTGCATAAAATTATTTTTAAAATTCTATCAAGTTTCTTTCAATAAATTTCTAATAAATTTATATATGCATGTATAGAAAATTAAAACTAATAAAAGTATAAATGAGAGATTATACAATTCATACAAAATGCCTCCCCATACATCATCATTGTTTGATTAACATCCTTTCAGATCTCTCTCTGTGCATATATAGAAATGGGCATATATAGTCTAGATAGAGATATGGTCATATATAGACTGAGCATATACACACATATATAGCTCAGGCATATATAGATAGGTATGGGTATACACAGATATGAGCATATACAGATTGACAGAAATAATTCTGTATTAAAATTATACCATGTACATTACTATGTTACCTACTATTTTTATCACTAAGCAAACCGTCAATGAATATCTTTCCAAATCAATAAAAATAGATTTTGTTTATCATTTGGTATACTATTCATTTGTACCATGAGTTACTTATTCAGTTTCCTAAAGATGGGCATTTAGTTAAACCAAAAAACCAAATCTACTGCCCTCAAGTCGGATCCGACTCATGGCGACCCTTCCTTGGGTTTCTGAAGCAGTATCACTACGGAAGTAGATTGCCCAACCTTTCTTCCAAGGAGTGGCTGGTGGGTTTGAACAACTGGCCTTCTGGTTAGCAGTTAAATGCCTTAGGCACTACACCACCAGAGCTCCTAGGACATTTAGTTAGGGTAATACATTTTGCAGTACATGAATAAAATACTACTTATGTATTGGTTAAGGAGCTCTGGTGGTGTAACGCCTAAGGCATTTGACTACTCACCAGAAGGTTGGCAGTTCAAACCCACCAGCCAATCTGTGGAAGGAACACTGGGCAATCTACTTCCATAAAGATTTGCTACCTTGGAAACCCAAAGGGGGTTGATATGAGTAAGAATTGACTCAATGGCAGTGAGTTTGGTTTTTGGTTTTATATATTGGTT
>NW_006921674.1:4143736-4155129 GCF_000298275.1 Orycteropus afer afer | reverse complement strand
CATTGAGCAGATTCTGACAGAGCAGCACTGTGCATTAGGGTTTCCAAGGTTGTAAATTTTTACAGAAGGAGAGTGCCACATCCTCTTCCACAGAACGCTGGCAGGCTCAAAACTCCAACTTTTCAGTTAGCTGCAGAGCACTTAACCTATGCATCACCAAAAACCAAACCAAACTCACTGCCATCAAGTTGATCCCAACTCATAGCAACCCCTCCTTGGGTTTCCAAGGAGGTATCACTACAGAAGTAGATTGCCCATTATTCCTTCCAAGGAGTAGCTGGTGGGTTTGAACCACCAACCTTCTGGTTAGTAGTCAAATGCCTTAGGCACCATGCTACTACAGCTCCTTATGCTTTTTGGTATGCATCATCAGGGATTCTTAAAGAGGTAATGGCAGGGAGAAATATAAAACTCTCCTGGCAAGTGAAGTTTTGAATAACAGTTCCTGCTTCAGCCTCTCAATATTTATCTCTAAAATACCTGTCAAGAAACAGAAAAATAAAAAATGCAAATAAATATTAAAAACAATTATCAATAGCTCACTGCCAGAATCTAGGAGAAGATCTACCAACATCAACACAAACAGAATTTGTTGTTAGGTGAGGTCGAGTTGGCTCCTACTCATAGTGACACTATGTACCACAAAATGAAACACTGCCCAGTCATGAACCGTCTTCACAATCCTTGCTATACTTGAGCCCGTCATTGCAGACATTGTGTGAATCCATCTTGTTGAGTTTCTTCCCCTTTTTCACTGGCCTCTACTTCTACTCTTTACCCCAACTCAAAAACATCAACTCTTCTTTTGTCTTCCTCATTCATTGCCCAGCTTTCACATTCACATGAGGCAATTGAAAATACCATGGTTTGGGTTGGATGCACCTTAGTCTTTAAAGAGATGCTTTTGCTTTCAGCACTTTACAGAGGTCTTTTGCAGCAGATTTACAAAGTGCAATATGACATCTGATTTCTTGACGTTGCTTCCATTGGTGTTGATTATGGATCCAAGTAATAAGAAATCTTTGACAACCTCAATTTTTACTCTGCTTACTGTGATGCTGTTTATTCATCCAGTTGTGAAAATTTTCTTTATGTTAAGGTGCAACCCACACTGCAGACTCTAGATTAAATATTCTAGTGATCACCACAGGGTTTTCAAAGCTGAAAATCTTTATGGAAGCAGACTGTCTCATCTTCTGCAGAGTGGCTGGTGGGTTTGAACCTACCAACCTTTTGGTAAGCAGCTGAATGGTTTAGCCATGGCGCCATCAGAGCTCTTAACTACAACTAAAACTAATAAAAATAAATAAATAAATAAATAACAGAAACACACTACATCTAAAACACTTTGTGATTCCATCAAAAATCTAATCAAAGCAAAATTTATAAATTTTACTCATCATAGCTTTGTTTTAACCAGATGGCTGGTGGTTCAAACCTACTAGTCATTCCTCAGAAGGAAGACTGGGCAATCTACTTCCATAGAGATACTTCCTTAGAAACCCAGTGCATATTTAAAAAGAAGGAATAAAAATAAATAACGTCAACTAGAGAAATTAGTCAAAGAATATAACAAGTCAAATGGAAATTACATAATAAAATACAAAGAGAAATTAGGAAAATAGAACACCATTTTAAAAAAAAGTTAAAAGATCTAGGGTATGCTTTTAAAAATTACAAAAGCCCTTAAAAATATAATCAAGAAAAAAGTAAAAACTCAAACAAACCTAGAAATGAGAAACATGCAAAGAAAGTAAAATCTCTGCTAATGGAACTCAGACGTCACCTTCCCTTGGCCACACTGGTCTCCTTGTTCTTTCTCAAACATGCCAGGCATATGCTTGCCTCAGGTATTTGTGGGCTATGCTCCCTTTGCCTAAAATTCTTTCCCCAGACTGAATAATTTGCTCCTTCACGAACTTTAGGTCTTTGTACAATATTTTCTCAGTGAAGCCTTCCCTTACTACACTATATAAAATTGCACACGTGCATGCACACACACACACACCCTTGAAACTTCCTATGCCTCTACCCAGTTAATTTTCTTCTTAGCACTTAAAAAACCTACTGTCAAGTTGATCTTGATTCATAGTGACTCCTTCTTGAGTTTCCAAGGTGGTATCTCTATGGAAGTAAATTGCCTAGTCTTCCTTCCAAGGAGTGGCTGGTGGGTTTGAACAGCCAACCTTCTGATTAGCAGTCAAACACCTTAGGCTCTATGCTACCAGAGCTCCCTTCTTAGCACTAGGGACCACTATATTGTTTTTCTCTCCCCCATTAGAATATAAACTTGTGTAGGCAGGTATTTTTGTTTATATTTGTTATATAATAGATGCTTAATAAATATTTGCAGAGTGAATTAATTAATTAATAATTAGAAAAATCTTGATATAAAATTTGTAACCTGGGAAAGAATTAACTGTTCAAATTAAGAGGTAAAATGTAGAAAATGTAAAGAATCATAATACTTTATAAAAGATAAAAATAATCTTCTCCCAAATACATTAATAAAACCTTTTTTGTTCTATGGCTTTACATTAGTTTCTGCAATTGTTAAGGAACAAATAACAGCCATGCTGTTTTCACGAAGAAATAGAAAGAAAATCCCCATATCGTTTCATAAACTAGCATGATTCTGATGCTATATAATATTAAAATGTAATACTTAAAAAAGAAAAAAAAGAAAAATTTCACACAAATAATACTTATGGATATAGGGAATATTTTGTTTTTTAAATACTGGCTAATCAAATAAAATATAGAATAGAAAAAAGTCCTTCAAAGATTAGTTATTCTTTGGATGGAAGATTTTTCTACAGTAAGAAAAATATTTCTAATATGCTTAAAATACATACCACATTAAGAAACCAAAGCCAAGAACCAAGAAAAGGGGGGTGGGGAACTGTGTGAGAATCTCAAAAGCCAAGAAAATGGAATTCAATAAAATTCAAAACTCATCCCTGACATTGTGAAACCATTTAAATTAAAAGCAGTGAAGGCATTATCAGGATAAAGAATATGATCTTAATAAATTGGTTTCATTTTTCTATTTCAAAAATTAATACATGTTTATCATAGAAAATTTCAAAAATACAAAACTATATAAATAAGAAAAAAATTGTATATACACTAAAATCTGGAAACAAATATTAACATTTTGACATGCACACACACACATACACACACCTATAGGTAGATAAATAAAATACCTATAAATATTTACAGAAGCAGATAACCCCATCTTCCTTCCATGGAGTGGCTGGTGGGTTTGAACTGCTGGACTTCTGGATAGCAGCCAAATGCTTTATCCACTATACCACCAGAGCTCCTTATATTTGTATACATAGAGAAAAATTTTTTGACAATGTGATTATAATGTAAATACGCTGTGCTAGGTGCTCTTTTCATAAGAATATATAATAAAAATTTTTAGAGGGTGGTGCAGTGGTTAAAGCATTTGACAACTAACCAAAAGATGGGAGGTTGGAACCCACCAGCTGCTCCACAGCAGAAAGTTGAGACAGTCTGTTGCCATAAAGATGTACAGCCCTGGAACCTCATGAGGGCTGTTCTACTCTATTCTTACAGGCACCATGAGTCAGAAATGACTCCATAGCAAAGAGTTAAACATTTCCTGGATATACAAATTTTTTTTTGGGGGGGGGGGAAGCAGGGATTATAACCATGAATATATATATAGGTTTGACAGAGAATATCTCTACATATATATTTATATATGCTGCAAATATAGTAAAGCATACAGATGACAAAGTTATGAAAACAACCCTATACTTGAGCCCATTCCTGCAGCCACTGCATCAATCCATCTCATGAGATATCAGGGTAAATTGTCACAACATAGTCCACACAGTGATCTACATTCTACTTTGGTGAGTAGTGACTGGGGTCTTCAAAGCTTGTGAGCAGCCATCTAAGTTGCAACTATTGATTTCTCCCTGTCCAGAGCAAAGGAAAGTGAAGAAAATAAAAGACACATAGAAGCAATTGGTTCAAAGGACTAACGGACCTTAACTTCTACAATCCTGAGACCAGAAAAACTAGATAGATGGTCCTAGCTACTGCTACCAACTGTTCTGAAAGGGGTCACATTGGAAAGTCCTGGATAGAGCAAGAGAAAAATGTGGGACAAAACTCAAAATTATAAAATAAAAACATCAGGATTACTAGTCAGATAGAGACTGGTGGAACCCCTGAAGCCATGGCCCTTTGCTACCCTTCAGACCTGGAACTACACTCACTCGGGTAGCTGAGTTTTCAGTCAAACAATAGACAGGTCTACAAGTTGAACAATATCTCTAGGAAGGTACACACTCCTTAGAACAATCAACCACTGGAGATCAAAAGAGCAGCATTTGCCCAAGGACAAAGTTCAGAAGGCAGGAAGCATTAGGAGAGAAGGAATAGAAACACACAGAAGATGTGAGAAGACTGATGTCACACTGAGGAGATTGTTATCAAAGACATGAAACAAATAAACAAATAATAAAAATATTAATTTTTAACAACTTTAATTTCCAATGGATGTATGAATATAATAAATAAAAAGTTCACAATTTTTATTATTTTTCTATCAAAGTTAAATCTGAAATGAACATTCTTTTATTACTTTATTAAATATTTAGCAATTATCCACAATGAGCCAGAAACAGTGTTCAACAAAGGGGCAGAGACAAAAACAAAGATATAGTCCTTGCCTCCAATAACTCTTATGCAACAGAAAAGATAGTAATTATGCAAATAATAACTCAACAACAACAAATATGTAATTACAACTATGATACAATGTATCATGGAAGGGACTAGAGGTGGGATGGAATTTAGGCAAAGGATTTATGTACTGTGTGTGTTACATAAATCTTTCTGCCTGCACATCTCTATTACCTTAGGATAGATAACTAGACATTAAATCGCTGGATCAATGGGCGTGACTACTGTTACTGTTTTTGATATATGCAAGGTAATTTCTCCACACTAAGTTTGTTTCAAATCTGTCCTGGAGGAAGTGCAGCCAGAATGCTCCTTGGAAGCAAGAATGACCAGACTTCGTCTTACCTACTTCCGTCATGTTATCAGAAGGTGCCATTCCCTGGAGAAGGATGTCATGCTCAGTGTGGTGGTTATGTTTGTGTGTCAACTCGGCTGGGCCTGATTGAATGGCTGGGCAGCTGGTGGTCGTTATTTGCCATGATGAAACTGGCAATCAACTCCATGGTGGGATCTACCACAAGCAGCTGCCTTTGGGATGTAGTCTGCTTCCTGTATATAAGGAGAAGCCTTGGAAATGGTCTCTGGCCTATGGCACACTTGGACCCTGCGTGTAGCTGTGTCATTGTTCAGCAGCCTGCTATGCTCTGTCAACCTTGGGGCTTACAGTGGACTTAAGTTAATGGCCTGCCATGTGGTTTGGTAACATAAGGACTGTGCCTTTTTACTTGTCAACCTTGGGGTTTCTCAGCCTCAGCAGCCATCAGCTGTCTAAACCTCTAGCTCCAGCAGGCTGGGAGAAGGAGGCAGAGCTGGACCCCAAGGTTGGGGGGCTTTTACCCAGCCCCTAGAACCTGGCACTTTGAACTTGGACTTAAAGCCTCCAAAGTGTAAGAATAAACTCCTGTTTGTTAAGGCCATCCCATTTGTGTTATATTCTTGTCAGAGTGCCACTGGGTAACCAGAACACTCGGTAAGGCGGATGGTCAACCAAAGAGGGGAAGGCCCTCAATGAGATGGCTTCACACAGTGGCTGCAGCAATGGGCTCAAGTATAGCAGGGATCACAGAGCTGGCACAGGACCAAGTGGTATTTCATTCTGCTCTGCATAGAGTGGCTATGAGTCAAAAAGATGACTCGACAACACCTAACACCACCACCACAGTTTATTTCAATATATAATCCCAGCAGCAAAGTATGAAAGTATCTGTTTTACTGTTCTCTCACCAACACTGGGTATTTTGTATTTAGCTTGCCTTTCAAATTTCACTGTAAGAATACAATTATTATATAAAAATAATAAAATATGTATAAGTATAAATAATTAAAGATTTTACAGCTCCCAAATTTCTATCATTTATAAATTACTACTTGAAACATTTTATTGTATATTCAAAACATTTTTTCATGTGCATATACACATTTAAAAGGGATCATTGTCCATGCAACATAGTTGTTTTCCACTTAACATGTTATAAACATTTTCTACATTAACAACTATGAATCTACATTACCAACTTCATAAACTGAACATTACCATTATTAGAAAACACTATGTTTAACCAATTCTGTACTATTCTGCATTTGCACTGCTATATATGCATATTTTGCAACTTATTTATTTTGATTGTGGCTTTTGTAATTATTAAATTAGTTGATTGATGTCTTTCGTGGACCTTGGAAAGTTTCAGTCAATATCTCTTCAAAATTGTGTATTTTTTTTTTTCCTTATTCAACTGAGACTCCAATTAAACATGCAAAATATGCTAAATCTTTTCATCATATCCTCTGGGTCTATTACCTTATTCTGAACTTTTCTTATTTTCTTCTATTATGCTAGATACTTCTAATGAACCAATATGCAGTTCAGAATGAATCACTTATATATAATTTGATTATAAACCCATCCATTGAGTTCTTAATAGCAACTTGATATTTAAGTGTTATACTTTTGTGTAGACTTTTTTGTAAATTTATGGTATTACTCTTTACAGTTTTCAGATATTTTAGTAAAATTTCTAAGCCTTTCTTTTACCTCCACTAATGCAGAAAACATATTTTTTTAAATATGTGGAATCACAACATGTCTGTCTGTATCGTATGCTGTTTCTGCTGATCATGACTGATATTGTCTAGATTCACTGTATACTTCATTATGTTTGGTTGTTTGGTGAATATTTATTTGGAATATCACTTTTAGAGATAATTTGACACACAGCATGTTATATTCCATCAGAAATCTACTGACATCAGTCAAATCTGACACAGAAGCAAGCCTATAGAACAGAGTAAAACTGCCTCATCATGTTTGCAAGGCTATAAATCTTTAGGGAAGCAGACTGTCTCATCTTTCTCTCACTAAGGGGCTTACAGATTTGAACAGCTGGCCTTCCAATTAGGGAGAATCGTATCCTTTTTATGCCAAGCACTTAATTGTGTGGCCATCTGAGACTAGAGCTTGAGGTTTGGGGACAATTCAGATAACTATTCTATACATTCCATGTTCCCTATTTGTGGTAGTTAAGGTTGTGTGTCAACTTAGCTGGGCCTGGTTAAGTGACTGGGCAGCTGGATGTAGTATTCCCCATGATGAGACTGGTAATCAACTCCATGGTGGAGTCTACTGTGAGCAGCTGAGTAGCTGCTTTAGGGGTATGATCTTTCAATGGATTTGAATTAATGACCTACTGTGTGGTTTGGTAACATCAGGACTGTGCCTTTTTACTTGTAAACCTTGGGCTTGGCAGCCTTAGCAGCCAGCAGCTGTCTGAGTGAAGAGCCAGGAGCAGGGGGAAGAGCTGAAGCCCAAGGTTGAGGGACATTCATCCAGCCCCTAGAGCCTGGCACTTTGAACTTGGACTTAAAGCCTCCAAATTTTAAGAATAAACTCCTGTTTGTTAAGACCATCCCATTTGTGATATATTCTCATCAGAGCTGCACTAGGTAACCAGAACACTATTCCACAGAGCATTCTTTTAGGGATCTAGGTACCAGAAGAGTTATTTCCCTTTTACTTGGGCTGAACTTCAATCTCTACTTCTACTCCACCTGTTCAGCATCATGTTGTTGTTACTAGGTGCCTTTGGTCAATTCCCACTCATAGTGACCCTACGTGGAACAGACCAAAATATTCCCTAGTCCTGTGCCATCCTCACGATTGTTGCTGTGCTCGAGCCTGTTGTTGAGCCAATGTGTCCATCCATCTTATTGAGGGTCTTCCTCTTTTTTGCCGACCATCTGCTTTACACCAAGCATGATGTTCTTCTCCAGGAACTAGTCCATCCTGACAATATGTCCAAAGTACGAGAGGCAAAGTTTTGCTATCCTGTTTCTAAAGAGAATTCTGTGCTCCTTACAAGACAGATTTATTCATTCTTCTAGCACTCCATGCTATGTTCAATATTTTTCAGTAACACCATAATTCAAATGCATCAATTCTATTTTGGTCTTATTAATTGACCAGCTTTCACATGCATATTAGGTGGATGAAAATCCCATGGCTTAGGTCAGGCACACTTTAGTCTTCAAAGTGACATCTTTTAACACTTTAAAGAGGTCTTTTGCAGTAGATTTGCCCAATGCAATACATTGTCTGATTTCTTGACTGCTGCTTCTGTGGGTGTTGATTGTGGATCTAAGTAAAATGAAATCCTTGATAACTTTAATTATCTCCATTCATTATGATGTTGTTTATTGGCCCAGTTGTGAGGATTTTTGTTTTCCTTATGATGAAGTATAAATCATAGTCCTTGATCGTCATTAGTAAGTGCTTTAAGTCTTCTTCACTTTCAGTAAACAAGGCTATATCATCTACATATCACAGGATTCTAATGAATGTTCTTGAATCCTGATCCAAATTCTTTTTCATACAGTCTAGTTTACTAGATTATTTGCTCAGCATACAAAATGAATAGGTATGGTGAAATGATAGAAACGTGACACATACCCTTTTGGATTTTAAAGCACACATTATCCTCTTGTTCTGTTTGAAAGATGGTCTCTTGGTCTATGTGCAGGTTCCTCATGAGCACAATTAAGTGTTCTGGAATTCCCATTCTTCACAATGTTACCCATAATTGGTTATGATCCACACAGTCAAACGTCTTTGTATAATCAATAAAATGGAGATAAACATCTTTCTTATAGTCTCTGCTTTCAGCCAAGATCCATCTGACATGCAGCAGTGATATCCCTCATTTCATATCCTCTTCTGAATCTGGCTTGAAATTTTGGAAGTTGCCTACTTTAACAGTTTTTTAATTATTTTCAGAAAAATTTTACTTGCATGTGGTATTAATGGTATTCCTCGCTAATTTCAACGTTCTATTGGATCACCTTTCTTTGTAAAGGGGAGAAATATGGATCTCTTCAGTTGGTTCTTGATCATGTGATACTTCCTAAAATGACTGAACATCAATCAACCAATTCTTTTTGGTAGAGTGATCTGTACATTACTTCCATCTTCTTTTGATGCTTCCAGTGTTGTTCAATATTTTGCCCATAGAATCTTTCAGTATTAAAATTCCAGGCCTGAATTATTTCTTCAGTTCTTTCTGCTTGAGAAATGTCAAGCATGTTCTTCCCTTTCAGTTTTCTAACTCCAGCTTTTTGCACATTATATAATACTTTACTTTGTTCTCTTGAGCGGCCCTTTGACATCTTCTGTTCATCTCTTTCACTTCATTATTTCTTCCATTTACTTTAGTTACTCTAAGTTCAATAGTAAGTTTCAGAGCCTGTCTGACATTCATTTTGGTCTTTTCTTTCTTCTCCATTTTTGGATGACCTTTATCTTTCTTCATTTGTGATGTCCTTGATGTCCTCCCACAACTCATCTGATCTTTGCTCATTAGTGTTCAATGTGTCAAATTTATTCTTGAGATGGTCTCTAAATTCGAGTGGAATATAATTAAGGTCTCATTTTGGCACTCATGAACTTGCTTTATTTTCTCCAGCTTCCCCATGAACTTGCATAAGAGCAACTGATGGTCTGTTCCACAGTTGGCCCCTAGCTTTGCTTTGACTGATGATTTTGAGCCTCTCCTTCACCTATTCACACAGATGTAGTTGATTTGATTCCTCTGTATTCCATCTGGCAAGGTCCACATGAATAGTACACTTTTATGTTGTTGGAAAAAAGAATTTGCAATGAATAAGTTGTTGATCTTACAAAATTCTATCATGCAACCTCTAGTATAATTTCTATCACCAAGGCCATGTTTTCCAACTACTGCTGCTTCTTTGTTTCCAACATTTATATACCAATCACCAGTAATTATCAATGCATCTTGATTGCATGTTTAGTCAATTTCAGACTATAGAATGTAATAAAAATCTTCAATATCCTCAACTTTGGCTTTTGTGGTTGGTGCATAAATTTGAACACTACTAGTATTAACTGGTCTTGTTTGGAGGTGTATGGATATTATCCTATCACTGACAGCATTGTACTTCAGGATAAATCTTGAAATGTTCTTTCTGATGATGAATGTGAGGTCATTCATCTTTCTCGTTCCCAGCATAGTTATAAATGTCCTATTAAAAATGGTTAATACCAGTCCATTTTAGTCCACTAACATCTAGGTAATTGATCCTTATGTGTTCCATTTCATTTTTGGACAACTTCCAATTTTCCTGGCTTCGTACTCCATACATTCCGTGTTCCAATTATTAATGGATATTTGCAGCTGTTTCTTCTCACATTGAGTCATGACACATCAGCAGATGATAGTCTTGAAAGCTCTACTCTATACATGTCATTAACATCAATTCTACTTTGAAGAGGCAACTCTTCCCCAGTCATACTGAGTGCCTTCCTACCTGCGGTTATCATTTTCTGGCACTATATCAGACAATATTCCACTGCTACTCATAAGGATTTCCATGACCAATTTTTTTCAGAAATAGACTGATATGTCCTTCTACCTTGTCTATCTTTGTCTGGAAGCTTTGCTAAAACCTGACCACCATGGGTGACCCTGATGGTATTTGAAATACTGGTGGTAAAACTTCCAGAATCACAGCAACACACAAGCCACCATGGTACGACAAACTGACAGACAGGTGGTAGCTATGTATGAAGTACTTTGGCAGGGAATGGGACCTGGGCTTCCTGCATGGAAGGTGAGAATTTTACCAGCAATGCTCCTTACTATCTTGTTAAATTAATGATCCATTTAAGAATTTTTTTTTACATTTTCTTCTGTTTATTTATGTTGTATCATGTGAGGTGGTAGCTTCACATTACCAAATCCATCATAACAAGAAACTGAAGACATGTATCATTCCAACTTGTTTGAAATTAATTTTCTCTTCAGTTGTTTTGTTATCACAAATGACGCCATAAAGACTTTACTTTAAATACAACTTTGTGTTTCCCGTTATTTCCCTAAATTCCTACAAATAAATATGCATTTTAAGTCCATGACATGTATTGCCAATTTACTCTCTATAAAGAATGTATTAATATTCTCCTTTTAGTTTTTCACAAGAAGATCAATTTCCCAGCTACCCCCACCCCAGACACACAGGCATTCATACATATAAATGGGTAGTTATTTTTCTTCTTTGGAACTTTGATAGGTTGTTGTTGTTGTTGTGTGCCATCGAGTCAGATGCAACTCAGAGCAACCCCTCCTTGGGTTTCCAAGGCAGTATCACTACGGAAG
>NW_006921674.1:4110713-4134172 GCF_000298275.1 Orycteropus afer afer | reverse complement strand
GTTAGAAACACCAGTGGCTCAGCCTCAAAACTCACATCAACACATCACCACAGTAGGACAAACTGACAGACAAGTTTGCCTCCCTGTTGGAAACCTCTCGTACCACCCTTCCTGGGTCCCTGCGGCTGACTCCTCCTCTGTCCAGATTCCTAGTCCTTTTAATCCCCTTTCTCCTGCTCTCCTGCCCTGCTGCTTTGGGCGTGCCTGAGTTCCTCTCCTCACCTGGATCCCTGCAGCTACTGCTCCTCTGTCCAAGTTCCTGGCTTTTTATCCCCTTTCTCCCACTCTCCTGCCCTGCTGCTTTGGGCATGCCTGAGTTCCCTCTCCTCACCTGGATCCCTGTGGCTGACTGCTCCTCTCTCTGGGTTCCAGGCTTTTAATCTCCTTTTCCTGCTCTCCCTCACTGCTGCTAAAGATTAATAGATAGAAATACAATTATATTAAAATTGTAAAATTAAAGTGAATATAATTAAAAAGGAAGCATCAAAATAGCATGTGTATGAAGCTTTAAATAAAGCAAAAGTAAGACCGGAATTAATAACTTAAAGCCCAAATCAAACCCACTGCCCCTGAGTCGATTCCAACTCATAATGACTATAGTGCAGAAAATAACTGCCTCATAGAGTTTGCAAGGCTGTAAATCTTTACGTAAGCAGACTGCTCCTCCTGCTGAGTGGCTGGTGGGTTCCAACCACAGACCTTTTGGTTGGCCACTAAATGTTTTAACCACTAAGCCTCCAGAGCTCCTATTTAAAGAAAGGGTCAGCAAACTATCACCCTGGGGTCCAGATCTAATGTGTGACCTGCTTTTGTAAATAAATGTTATTAGAATATAGACATGATCATTTTGTTCACTTTTTAGTTATGACTGCTTTCATACTAAAACACCAGAACTGAGGAATTATCACAGACTGTAATGCAAGCAAACTCTAAAATATTTTCTTTACCTTTACAGAAAAAATGTTTACCAACATCTGATTGAAAGTCAACATCTTATTAGATAATTACTATCAATTTATAAAAATTATTGTTGCAAGCACTGTTATAAATATATTAAATTTATTAGCTTATTTAATAAATTTAGACTGTAGGTATTATTACTAACCCTATTTTATAGCTGAAACTATTTTACAGAGACAGAGCTCAACATCCCACTACTAGTAGGTGGTATGGCCACATTCAAATGCAGGCAATCTGGATCAAGGTTCAGTGGTTTTAATTCCTCCTAAAACATTTTTACTAAAATCTAGCACAACCTTTGCCATTATTATTAACACTATCCTGTATGTTATTTAAAATTGCTGTACAACTATATATGGAAGATAAATAAGCAGTATAATTTGAAGAGAAGGACAACAGACTATTGCTCAAGTGAAATACAGAAAAAAACAGAAAATTTTTAAAAATGTAGAGTTAGTAAGGGAATTTAGTTTTGAGTAAAATATTAATACAAGGAAAAACCCACAGCTTTCCTCTACTTTATCCTTAAACAGTTTGAATACGAATATGGGGAAAGTCCCTTTAGAGTAGCCATAAAAACATAGTCTATCTAGAAAAAACACTAAGGAATTTTATACCTTTCTGTTATAAATAAAACTTCAAAATGAATAAAGAAATATCAAGTATTGGAATGTAGAAGAATTAATGTTATCAACAAAACTTTTTTTCTAAGAACACTTAGCAGTTGAAAACAGTCTTAAGATTGTAAAAAGATTATTTTAAAACCTCAATCATTTTATTATTTGACAAATAGATTCAAAATGCACAGATTAGTAAAACTGAAAAACTTTTTTGGGAAAATTAATGATGGAAACACTTATCCTATCAGAAATTAAAGCTACACTGATTAAAATTGGTCATAGGATCAACAAGCCAATCAATAGACAAAATAAACAGATCTGGGACGAGACCTTAAATAAGATAAAATATGAAATGGAAACGATATTAATCAAAGACTGTTGTGAGTTAGACAAAACTAGGTTAGAGCATCACCTTCTTACCTGAAGACATCAATCAAAACAAAGTCCAGATGCACTGAAGAGTTAAAAGTAAAAAGGGAAACAGTGGTTGATAAAGACTCAGTCTCCCAATAAAGACTGAGAATGAGACAATTTAGAGAACCTGATGAATATAGCAGGAGTTCAGCAAATACGTGTACTTAATTAATATATCTATTTTATTATTTACACACAAATAATTAAATGTATATACAGTATTTTGGTGGTTATGTTTGTGTGTCAACTTGGCTGGGCCTGGATGAGTGGTTGGGCAGCTGGATGTAGTATTCCCCATGTTGAGACTGGTAATCAATTCCATGGCAGAGTCTACTGTAAGCAGCTGAGTAGCTGCTTTAGGGATATGGTCTGCTTCCTGTATATAAGGAGAAGGCTTGGGGAATGGTCTCTAGCTTATGGCATGCTTGAACCTTGCATGTAGCCATTCCGTTGTTCAGCAGCCTGCCATGTTCTGCTGACCTTCGGACTTTCAATGATTTGAATTAATGCCCTACTGTGTGGTTTGATAACATCAAGACTGTGACTTTTTACTTATCAACACTGGGCTTGTCAGCCTCAGCAGCCAGTAGCTGTCTGAGTGAAGAGATGCCTCTAGCTTCAGTGGGCCAGGATCAAGAAGCAGAGCTGAAGCCCAAGGTTGAGGGGCTTTCACACAGCCCCTAGAGCCTGGGACTTTGAACTTGGACTTAAAGCCTCCAAATTGTGAGAGAATAAACTCCTGTTTATTAAGGCCATCCCATTTGTGGCATGTTTCTCTTAGAGTGGCACTAGGTAACCAGAACATATATCTACAAAATCATATTTAGCAAAACCTTGCTGATACCTGAAGGAAAACTGGAATTTCCAAAGTATAGAGTAGATATCTAATCAAATCTAGTAATCTAGCTTGTAACAAAAGAGGTCTTTTGAAGAAAATTTGCCCAGTGCAGTATGTCATCTGATGTCTTAATGGCTGCTTCCATTGGTGTTGATTGTAGAAATAAGAAATATGAAATCTTTGACAGCTTCAATCTTTTCTCCATTTATCATGATGCTGTTTATTGGTCCATTTGGGAAGATATTAATTTTCTTTATGTTGAGATGTAATCAATACTGCACACTATCATCTTTAATCTCCATCAGTAAGTGCTTCAAGTCATCTTCACTTTCAGCAAGCAAAGATGTGTCATCTGCATATTGCAAGTTGTTAATGACTCTTCCTCCAATTCTGATGCCATGTTCTTCTTCATATAGACCAGTTTCTTGGATTATTTGCTCAGCCTACATATTGAATAAGTATGGTGAAATGATACAACCCCGACACACTCCCTTCCTGATTTTAAACCATGCAGTATCTCCTTGTTCTGTTGGAACAACATCCTCCTGGTCTATGTACAGGTTCCTCAAGAACACAATTAAGTGTTCTGGAACTTCCATTCTTTTCAATGTCATCGGTAATTTATTACGGTCCACACAATCAAATGCTTTTACATATTCAATAAAACACAAGTAAACATCTTTCTAGTATTCTTTGCTTTCAGCCAAGATCCATTTGACATCAGCAATTATTTCTCTCATTCCACATCCTCTTCTGAATCCAGCTTGCATTTCTGGAAGTTCTCTTTCAATATACTACTGCAACTGTTTTTCAGTTATCTTAAGCAAGATTTTCCTTGCATGTGATATTAATGATATGGTTTGATAATTTCCACATTCTGTGGGATCACTTTTCTTTGGAATGGGTACAAATATGGATTTCTTCCAGTCAATTGGCTCGGTAGCTATCTTCCAAATATCTTGGCATAAGTGAGTGAGTACCTCCAGAGTGGCATCTGTTTGTTGAAACATCTTACTGGGTATTCCATCAGTTCCTGAAGCCTTGTTCTTCCCCAATGTCTTCAGTACAGCTTCGCTTTCTTCCTTCAATACCAAAGGTTCTTGATCATATGCTACCTCCTGAAATGGAAGAACATTGAACAATTATTTTTGGTACAGTGACTGTGTATTCTTTCCATCTTCTTTTGATGTTTCCTGCATCATTCGATATTTTGCCCATAGAATCTTTCAATATTGCAACTCGAGGCTCTAAGTTTTTCTTCAGTTCTTTGAGCTTGAGAAATGCCAAGTGTGTCCTCCCTTTTTGGTTTCCTAACTCCAGATCTTTGCACATTTCATTATAATAACTGAGTGTTGTCTTCTTCGCCTGCTCTTTGTAATCTTCTGTTCAGCTCTTTTATCTTGTCATTTCTTCCATTTGTTTTAGCTACTTTCCATAAGTAATAAATCATTGGTCTTGCAAAATTCTATCATGTGATCTCCAGTGTTATTTCTATCACTAAGACCATATTTTCCAACTACTGGTGATTCCCCTTTGCATCCAACTTGTGCATTCCTATCACCAGTGATAATCAACATGTCTTGATTGCATGTTTCATCAATTTCAGACTGCAGAAGTTGGTAAAAATCTTCAATTTCTTCATCATTGGCTTTGGTGGTTGGTGTGTAAATTTGAATAATAGTAGTACTTACTGGTCTTTCTTGCAGGCATATGGATATTATCCTATCAGTGACAGCATTGTACTTCAGGATATATTTTGAAACTTTCTTTGTGACGATGAACACCATACAATTCCTCTTCAATTTGTCATTCTTGGCATAGTAGGTCATCTGATTGTCTGATTAAAAATGGCCAAAAACAGTCCGTTTCAGCCCACTAATACCTAGGATATTGATCTTTATGTGTTCTATTTCATTTTTGACAACTTCCAATTTTTATAGATTCATACTTTGTGCATTCCATGTTCTGATTATTAATGGATGTTTGCAGCTTCTCATTTTGAGTCATGCCACATCAGCAAATGAAAGTTCCAAAAACTTTACTCCATCCACATCATTAAGGCTGACTCTACGCTGAGTAGGCAGCTATTCCCCAATCCTATTTTGAGTGCCTTCCCACATGAGGGGCTCATCTTCAGGCACTGTATTGGACAATGTTTCATGGCTATTCATAAAGTTTTCCAGTAATAGTGTATAATTGTTATCCATTAGGTTTTTCACTGCCCAGTTATTTCAGAAGTGGATGGCCTTTTCATTTTTCCAAGTCTGTCTTAGTCTGGAAGCTCTGCTGAAACCTGTCACCATGGGTGACCCTGCTGGTATTTGAAATATCAGTGGCATAGCCTCCAGTCTCACAGCAACACACAAGCCACCACAGTACAACAAACTGACAGACAAATGGTGGGGAATTTTAACTAATAATTATTTATCCTCAGTCATTGATGTTAATAATTTATACTCTATAATTCAATTTAAATGTTAAATATTTTCTCAACTGATATACATTTTAAAATTTATTGAAATTATTTTTTCCATTTATATCCATTATATAATTTTATATTACATATGTCTGATATGATACACAATATATATTTATATTTTTTCCGTACCATGGTAGTTTTCCTCTAGTTCTTTAGTCAGTTTTTTTGCTCAGTTCTAAACTGACTCCAATTTCTGACATTTTTCCAATACTGTACTACCCAAAAATTCACGTAATTTTCATTGTGTGTGCAGGTGCTTGATGGTAGAGTTTATACTAAGTCTGTCTGAATTCATAAAACTCTACCTGGGGCAATGGTTTGAGAAAAGACCCTATAGTGGCAGGATTGTTGTTGTTGCTGTTGTTATGTGCCGTTGAGTTGGACCTGACTCATAGCGACCCCTCCTTGGGTTTCTGAGGCAGTATCACTACGGAAGTAGATTGCCCCATCTTCCTTCCGAGGAGTGTCTGGTGGGTTTGAACCGCCAGCCTTCTGGTTAGCAGTCAAGTGCCTTGGGCACTATGCTACCACAGCTACCATTTGGCAGAATTAAGTTCCTATAAAGAGTCTAATTATACTAAGGGGATTGAGGAGAAAGCAGTGGGAAAGGGAAACTTTTGCTAGGCCATGGAAAAATAGATAATGAAGAAAGTAACTAATAACTGATTTTTTATCTAAAGAGTATTTTAATAAATATCCCATAGATGATTTTTTTTTTCTTTCTGGTCACTATTACAGTACATACAAAACTTAGTTGTGTAGCTTTCAAATATTATAGCATGGCCCTTTGTCCATTGCTATTAGAAGTTGTTTTCCTTTTTGCTGGTTCCAAACCAAAAGCCAAGCTCACTGCCATTAAGTCAATTCTGACTCACAGTGATCCCCATTGAGTTTCCAAGGCTGTAAATCTTTATGGAAGCAGACCACTTCATCTTTCTTCTGTTGTTTAGCTGAGGGGTTCAAACCACTGAACTTTTGGTTAGCAGCCAAATGCCTTAAACACTACACCACCAGAGTTCCTCTTACATCATATATTTTGGACCGTCAATTATCTCCTCTCCATATTTTCACCCTCTGCTTTGTTCAACTTTTAAACAACAACACAAATACAGCAGGTATTTTTTTGACAGGCAATTTAATTTATCTTTCTACTTTGTCAAATCCTGGCACTAACACCATATTTTACACACATGGGGATGCATACATGTACTTTCCCACTTCCCTGTTGCCCCAATCTCTGTCATCTATGCTCCAATTGTCTGAAATCTCAGTTGCTCATGTCCTTATTTGCAAAGAAAATACACATATAAATTATAGAGCTTCTTTTCTTCGAAATAGAAGAAACTTTATATTAGTTTGCCTATTATATTTTCAAGCATTAATAACTTATCTTTATATCATTGAACCTCCAGTAGATGTTCAGTTGAGGAAAAGAAAAAAAAAGTACATTCTGCTGAATATTCAGTTTCAGTAAAAATAATATAATGAAATCCTTAGTAAGTTCCATAAAAACAAAAATTGTATCTGATTTTGCCTCTAGTGCCTGACCAATATTAAGCATTTAATGAATGTTTCAACTTCTTGTCTATTAGTTTGTTCTACTATGGTTGCTCATGTGTGGCTGTGATGCTAGAAGCTATGCCACAGGTATTTCAAATACCAGCAGGGTCACACATGGTGGACACATTTCAGTAGAGCTTCTAGACTAAGATAGACTAGAAAGGAGGAGGTAGAAATATCCATTTCTGAAAACATTGGCCATTGAAAACCTTTAGAATCGCAGGGAAAAGTTGTCTGATACATGGTGCCAGAAGATGAATCCCTCAGGTTGGAAGGCATTCAAAAGATGACTGAGAAAGAAGTGCCTTCTCAAAGTACAGTCGACCTTAGTGATGTGGATGGAGTAAAGCTTTTGGGACTTTCATTTGCTGATGTGGCATGACTCAAAGTGAGAAGAAACAGCTGCAAACATCCATTAATAATCAGAATATGGAATGTATGAAGTATGGATCTAGGAAAATTAGAAGTTGTCAAAAGTGAAATGGTACACATAAAGATTGATCTTCTAGGCATTATTTAGCTGAAATGGACTGTTATTGGTCATTTTGAATCAGATAATCATATGATTTACTATGGAGAGAATGACAAATTAAAGAGGAATGCTCTTGCATTCATCATCAAAAAGAACATTTCAAGATCTATCTTGTAGTACAATGCTGTCAGGGATAGGATAATATCCATATGCATACAAAGAAGACTAGTTACTACTACTATTATTCAAATTCATGCACCAACTACTAAAGCCAAAGATGAAGAATTTCATGAGATGAATTCATGAGATGAATTGACAAAGTGACTGTGACAATGGGCTCAAGCACAGCAACGATTGTGAGGTTGGCGTAGGACTGGGCAGTGTTTCATTCTGTTGTACTTAGGGTCACTGTGAGTTGGAACCAACTCAATAACACCTAACTACAACAATGATAAATATTTATTCAATAAATGAAGAGATCAATAAAGTTAGAGGGAAAAACAATTACTGAGGAACAGGTTGGCATAGCGTTTAAAAGCGTCTTAGGAGCTTGAAGGCCTGGGTTATAATCTATCTACACAATTACCATGTATCAATTTTATAAAGTTAGGCAAGTTTCTAAACCTCTCTGTGCCTCAGTTTCCTCATCTTTAAAATGGGGTGAAAATAGTACCTACTTGATAGGGTTATTTTGAAGACTACATGAGCAAAAACTTGTAGTTCATTTAGAATGTTGATGTTACATTTGGGAGTTTTTAAAACGAAATTCTTAATCTTCCCTTAATTTAAAATAAAATGGCTTCCTACATAATTCATTTGCCTATCTTTTCCCCAAAACTTTCCTAACATTTTATTGAAGCCACATTTTTTTAAAATGAATTGTTTGCTCTGGGCTAAAATGGAGATACAAAGAAGGAAAAATGTAGTGGTAAGCGAACTAATGGAGGAGCACATTTACTGAAGCAAGTGAGCAAATGGACCAGAAAATTATGTAAAGTGAGTTATAAGATACTCTATTTAGCCTAGTGCATAAAACATAGGGTGAGGAGTTAGAAGATTTAAGTTTGAGGCCAACCCTGACACTTAGTAACTTGTTTATTTAGTACAAGTAAACCTTTCTGGGTACCATTCTTTCATCTGTCGATATGTCACAAACCTCACAGGATTCCTATGAGGAGCAAATAAGATAACTTAGCTAAAACACAGATAAAGGAACATTTTAGTTCTAAGTACTAAATTATGAGTACTTTATGTAAGGTATACTGGCCTATTTTAACTTTTCCCTGTTTAATTGATTCTCCAACTAATCATGTAAAATTACTAAACCTATTTAAATATTGTTCCTAACTCTTTTTAGACATATTATTTACCACACTACATTACAAATAGTAGAGTTAATAGACTATAGATTGCTGTTGTGTGAATCCAATTGTTATAGTTCTTTACATAAGTCATTCATTTTTAATTAAACCTCTGGTCTGCAAACATATTATAGCACTTCAAAACAGAATTGTTTTAGGAGTGTTTGATTTTCTTTGTCATGCATTAAATTGTATCAACTCTAGATGAACAGCACAATCCAATAGAAACCGGAAGGGAAATCTTTGAACATGCTATATAGTAATTCTGCTCATGTATCCAACATCTGTGTAACTAAGAAGTGTCAGGCTAGAAACCAGTAACCTAACCAGTAACCTTACCATAGCCCTATCTCTGCCATATTGAGAGTACAAACTAATAGAGAAGACCTATAATTTAAAATATAAAAATGTATAAGAATGAGTGCTACAATAAAGCAGTGCCAGACGTCCTTGGAAGCCACATCAGAAGCAGATAACAGGCTAAAAAATCAGGGAAGGTCTTCAAAGGAAGTAACTTTATGCCAAGACCTGAAGACAATTAGCCAGAGGGAAGAGAGGGGAATGAGGAGGAGTATGACACTTTTAAAGAAGTAAAATTTCCAGGCTACTGGTAGTGTAAAAAGGAGAAAACATCATGCCATGATCACAAATTGGAAAGCAGAAACATATTGTAGAGCTCCTGGTAGGTCAGGCTAAGGAAGTGGGTTTCATTCTCAGAACAACAGTAGGCCACTGATAAGTATTAGGTAAGAGCTTAGTGATCAAATTTGTGTTTCAGGAGCCTAGCCTTGGCTGCTTTATAAAGAACACATTAGTTTACGAAATCTTTATAAAAGCAAAGTGGTTTTCAGAAAGAGCAACTGGAATTCTACTGCTGTATCCCGGGTGAGAAATGATGACAGCTTTGACCACAGCAATTACAGTGAAAAGCTTACTTAGGGTAGAGAAGTGTCTGAGCTTAACACATCTCTCCCTGAGTGCCATGGGTTGAATTGTGTTCCCTGAAAAAGATATGTTGAAAAACCTAACCCCTCTGGTAGCATAGTGCCTAAGGCACTTGACTATTAACTAGAAGGCTGGCGGTTCAAACCCGCCAGCCACTCCTCAAGGAAAATGGGGCAATCTACTTCCGTAGTGATACTGCCTCGGAAACCCAAGGAGGGGTCGCTATGAGTCTGGGCCCACTTGACAGCATATAACAACAAAACCAGTGTACTCATAAGGAGAGAGAGATTCAGAGACACATACACAGGGAGAACATCTGTGACAACAAAGGCAGAGATTTGAAGTGATGTAACTAAAAGCCAAAGAACACCAAGGCTTGCCAGCAACCACTAGTAGTTAGGAGAGAGACATGGAACAGATCCTCCTCCCTCAGATCTTCCAAAAGGAACCAACCTTGCTGACCTGTGATTTTATACTTAGAGCCTCCAGAACTGTGAGAGAATAAATTTCTGTTCTTCTAAGCTATCTAGTTTGCAACTCTTTGTTAGGGAAGCCCTAGGAAATTAGTACATTGATTCATTTAGCCGTTCATTTAACAAGTACTGATTTCCAGGCTCCTGGGTCATGCCTGATGCTGTGGATGTGGCCTTAACAAGACGTGTATTTTCATTTCTTTATAGTCTAACAGAGTCACCAGATAGGAATGAATGAAATAAAATGGCTCCCTCCCTTACACCTTTCACCAGAATATATTCCATATACTAGAGCATTATATTGAAAAATAAAATCAAGAGTTCTAGATGAAAAGTGAATGAATATTTTTATAATCTTGTATGGAGATATATTCCTAGGCACAAGCACTAATTGAAAATTTAATAAAGTAAATTAGTTGATAGAAAGACTACATTAATTAAAAAAAAATTACAACAAAATATCCATTAAACCAAGTAAACTAAGGTAATATTTTTAACATATCACAGACAAGAGTTAATAGTGTTAAAAATAAATTGCTACAAATAAAAAGAAATGTTAATTAAAATAGAAAGGACAATTCACACACACACAAACACACAAAACACCTCACAACCTAGTATAAGAATTTGTTTCATCTGACTATTTATCAAAAGTATAGAAGTAAAAATTATAAAAATCATTCTTTGCCTATTAGGTTGACTCTTTAAAATTGATACAATAAGCATGCTAAAAAAACGTAGGTTGAATGCAAATTGATACACATTTATGGAGGAGAGTATGGGTATATTATTGAAATTAAAATGTGAATGATTTAATATGGAAGCATAAGGGGAAAGAAAGAGAAGATACAAGTATGACCTCCAGGTTTATGTTTTTGCTTTGTTGTACTTGACTTGGCTTGAGGATGGTAATTTATTCAGACACAACTCTGGAGGAACCATGCATGTAAGAGAAAATGAGAGTTCTGTTCTACAATGTTAAACCAGATGTGCGAAGGAAACATTCAAGTGAAGACTAGATGCATGGGCCTGAAATCCAGGAGTAAATTTGGGCCTAATATACAATAAGGAGCCCTCAACCCATAGATGACTATTGAAGCTAATTCTAGAAAGAGCGGCACAGTGAAATGAGAAAAAGAATCAGGACAAAGGAGTGAGTATTTAAGGAAGGGTGAGTAAAGTGGCCTTTAAAAAATGAATGCTGAGAAGTTATGCCCAGGAATTGTGGCATCTTAGAAGCCAAGTAAAGAAAGTTTCAAAGAGAGTGTCATCAATGTCAAATGCAAATATGAAATTACAAGTGAGAATTTTGTACATACTGGACTCAGACATAATCCCCTAGTGACTATGTTTAAAACAGTTCCAGTGGAATAGATTAGTTATGAGATGTCAGCAGATAAAAGTTAAGAGGTATTTTTTATTATGTGTTACAAATCAACATCAAATGCAATCAAAATATTAGAGGAAGACATATTGCCACAAGCATCTTAACCATGATGGTTGTTTCCCACAATTCTCTTCTACTCTCTATTTTTTCCTTGTCCAATATGAAGAATATAACTTAAAACTAAAGACAGAAATTCCAGTTATGACCTGACTGGAAAGAAACAAGCTGGAACCATCACCACCTCATCCTTTAAACTATGTTTTCTTGTACATAGATATGACCCCAGTTCTGAGTGGAAATAATAACAAATAAGAATAAAATAATAAATAAGGACAGGTTCATTCATGAGAAGTCATACCTCATCGGTGAGTCACAAGAGTTTGTTACTGATTACATTTTTTTTTTTTTTGTACACTTGTGCTCTTTTTCTATTACTCTTCTCTTGTTCAACATGGTATTTTCTTCCTAATTAAAATTTTTTATTAGAACTTCAACCATTGCTCAACTTATGATCTCTTTGGAGTAATAAGTCATTTGTTTAACATAATGGCATCAAAGTGCTATTTACTGTTGCAGTGCAATGAATTGCTTATTATAGTCCTTATAGCCATCATCTTCCATTTGGGGATGTATTGTTGCAGTCTGCTTCTGTAGTGATACTGCCTCGGAAATCCAAGGAGGGGTCACTATGAGTCAGATCCAACTTGACAGCACTGAGTTAGTTTTGTTTTGGTTTTGGGTATGCCTTGTTTAGGGTGGGATGTATCTTAAGTCCTACTTTGCTGGAGGGTCTGACACGTCACTACCCTTAGCTTTCTTTAGGTTATATATATGAATGTGCTGTCAAGGTTTGCTCTCTTGCTCTATGTCCTGAATTTGTTTCCTCATCATTCCACCCCTGGATCCATGGATTTGGGATTTTCCAGACTCCCAGCCTCCACCATCACATGAGCCATTTCCTTGGCAGTTTGTGAGTTCTGTGAGACATTACAGAGAAATATGGAACCCTAAGATGGGAGGGAGAATACCTCAGGGAGGAGGAGGAGTTGATGTTAGACATGATGGAGTGGTACAGCACTTTGGAGAAGTTGGACATTTGGGACGTCTTTAACCTCTGCCTCATAGGGACCAGCTTTGTGCTGATCCTTCTCTTTTAGAAGGATCATTTTGACTTGAAGATATTCTATACTATTCTGTGCTATATTGTCTAAGAATGTTTCATCAATAGATTAAAAAAAAAAAAAAAACTACTCATAGTGACCCCTTCTTTTAAATTATTTGAGCAGCTGTGCTAAGCCATGATAATTTTTCATGGAACTTACTTTCTTTCCTACTTTCATATTATCCCAGAAAATGATTAGCATGCCATTTATTGTCCTCATCAAAATAATTAATGAAAATATTGACCAAGGGATAGCCAAGGATAAAGCCTACAACACACCATCAGAGATTACCCTTCTTATAGACACCAATTTATTATTCAGCATATTTAAGATATAATCACTCAATCAATAAGTTACTAACCTGTCTGTCTATGCTATCACATCACCCACTTGTCTCCATATTGTTCATCAGTTCATCATTTTCAAATGCCTTGCTGGCTGTTTAATTACATTAATTTTACCATGTTTCTTTGATTGACCTACCTAGTTAACATAGCAAAAAAAAAAAAAAAAAACAAGTAGTAATCATAATATTTTATTTACTGGTGGAGTATTGCCTAAGGCATTTGACTGCTAACCAAAAGGCTGGCGGTTCACACCCACCAGCCACTCCTCAGAAAATTGGGAATCTACTTCAGTAGAGATACTGCCTGGGAAACCCAAGGAGGGGTATGAGTCGAAATCGACTCCATGGCAGTAAGTTTGTTTGTTTTTTTTTTTTTGGATCTAGCATTTTTAGATAATATAGCACAGAGTAGTATAGAATATCTTCAAGTCAAAATGTAAGTCATTAGCCTATAGTTTGCAGAACTGCCTTTATTCTTCATAAAAAAAACAAAACACAAACAAACAAAAAAACTCTGATCTTGCATCACTTCTGTTTTCTACAATATTGCCTATAAATTCTGTCAGTGATCTATAGTTTAGCTCATCCAGACCAGAAAAAAAAATATGTGTGTATATATATATATATACACACACACACACATATACATATATATAATATACATTATATATGTATATATACACATATATTATGTATATTATATGTATATATATGCAAATATATATTATGTGTATTATATATATATGTATATATATACATATATATATGTATGACCAAATATATATATTTGGTCTCAAAACATGTACAATATTTTGGACTTAACTTTCCTATAACTACATTATATCTCAATTTATTTATTTCCAAAACAAGATATATGAACTTGATGATCTCTTAAGCTTCTCTCTGGTATGATGCTATAAATTAGGGTTCCCAGAAGTCCATACTATCTTTATTGTATTGTTGGGCCCTTTCTTCTTATAGTCCACTTAGAAAATAACAAAATTATTTTACAGTAATATATGCTTGATTCAACTTTCAGATATTTTACCTAAGTTATTTCTGTTTCAGAACAGCCTTTGCTATTGTCAGGAATAACTTGAATATCCCTGATGGATTTATTGGGAAAACTACATTATCTTTTATTCAGTAGTTTTGCTTGTGATTCTCAAAACCATTGCTCTGGATAATTAATAAATTATCCTGCCAATAAAAGAATGCACATGGAACTGACAACAAAGTAAATACATTTATTTGCCAAAATATTCTGTCAGCAGCATTACTAAGATGCTATATTATTACTATTATATGATACTTTATTATAGGTCTAAATTACCTTTTCTATCAAATAAAATACTTCTGTTCTGTTAAAGTCATCATAAGAGGACAGAGTGTAGCATTGTTAAAAGTAGTTAATCACTTGTTATGGTGATACACCTTTGAAGGGCACTGAAATTTTTTTAATTGGATAAATTACATGTTCTTTGTGTCCATATGGAGTGTTGGATTTAATGATTTGGTTGAATGGATGTCAGTGTTTCTGTTCAATCTTTCAATTAAGCTAATATTAATCTTACATTTTTCTAAAGAAAGCTTAATAGCACAAAAGATAACTATTATATCTCCAGGACATAAAGTAAGGTCACTGGATATAAATTAGTCCACATTGTTTTTTTCTGAATAATTCTGTAGCAGAGAGAAGCTGTGAAAACTGAAGCTATACTAGCATTTCTTCCTTTCAATGTCTTTAGCCCAACACTAAAGAGATCACTACAAAGATCTATGTCTCTTGTTTGTCACATTGTTATATCTGTCATTCATTTGCATTACTTCATCAGGATCCTAGGTAAAATTGTCAGTTAATTTCCTGTTTTGTCTGCTTTAACTCACCAAAATTAAGACAGTCCTTGACCAGTGTTTTTATATTTCTGGAATGTATATTACAAATTATAGTTTGAAAAATCTAATTTAACTTGATCTGGTGGCATAGTGCCTAAGGCATTTGACTGCTAACCAGAATGCTGGTGGTTCAAACCCACCAGCCACTCCTTGGTAAGAAGGTCAGGCAATCTACTTCCGCAGTGATACTACTGCCTTGGAAACCCAAGGAGGGGTCTCTTTGAGTCAGATCTGACTCAAGAGCAATGGGGTTTTAACATTATTGAACAGATAAACTTTGAATCACACATGGATTATTTTCCTTAAGAATTATATGAAAATATCAAGTTATAATATACTGAAATCATTTTACATTACTCATAAAGTTCAAAATTATAAGAGTGGTTCAATTTGGATATGATAGGAGTTTCTAGAAACACAATCAGAGAGGCTATAAAATTATGATAACACTTCAGCACTTCTGTTAACATTTCTGTTCAAAGGTGATCGACCAGCATGACTCAAAGAAATTTGCCTGGTACTTATAGGAAAACTTTGCTCTTTCAAATTGAAAAACTCGTAAAAAATACGAAGACCTACCAATAATTTTAAATTGCTGTATACAGGCAGTGCCCAGGTTATGAACTTCCAACTTATGTCTAACTCCTCCTTGACCTTTAATGTTATGTAAATTTTCCCTCACTTTGAAATAGTTGAACCAACCATTACACAACTGCATGCAACAGATTTTTCATCACAGTCATCTTCACTTGATGCATGTACAGCTTGTAAGTCATTAAAAAGTCTTTGAGCCTTTTCTTGCACTAAAAAAAAAAAACTCATTGCCATCAAAATGAATCTGACTCAACGACCCCTCCTTGGGTTTCCAAGGCGGTATCGCTACAGAAGTAGATTGTCCAATCTTCCTTCTGAGGAGTGGCTGGTTGATTTAACTGCCAGCCTTCAGGTTAGCAGTTAAATGCCTTAGGCACTATGCCACCTCTCACTTCTTACACTAAAGTAAGACTAAATAAAAACCGTATGTGCCTGTTCCAACTTACCTGCAAATTTGACTTAAAAGAAACTTTGAAAAGGAACACATGCACAAGTTAGAGACTGCCTGTATACTACACCAAAAAAAAACAAACAAACCTACTGCCATCAAGTGGATTCTAACTCATAGCCACCCCCATTGTGTTTCAGAGGTGGTATATCATTACGGAAGTAGATTGCCCCCTCTTTCTTCTGCAGAGTGACTGGTAGGTCTGAATCACCAACCTTCTGTTAGTAGTCAAATACTTTAGTCATTGCACTACCACAGCTCCTTGTCTGTATACATTCATGCTCAGAAATCCAATTTATTCTCTAAATTAAAATAGTACAATTTTTAAAGTATTAAATGTCCACCCATAACATAACACCAATCTATCCTTCACAATGTGGATGCCAAATCACTGTTATTTCTCTCAATCTGGAATCTTCTATTGTGAGAAATTGTTCCAACCATCAAAGAAGATTATTTGTTTCTTTTAACTTCTTCTTGGGTAATTACTCTAAAATTATTTCTGGATTTCTTTCCAAGCATCATGTGACCTTTTGATACTATTCTTAGTTTCACTGAACTATGTGTGCTTGTGTGTAATTATCTATACTATGTCTTCTCAGAGGTTATATTTGGAAACATATAGTAAGCATTCAAGGACATACAGGCAATCCCCAGCATACGAACGAGCTCCATTCCTGTGTCTTTAAGAATTTGTAGGTCAGTTGGAACAGGTGTATACAGTTCCTATGCAGCCTTATTTAGTTTAAGAAAGGCTCACGCCTTTATGGGGATATAAAAGCAGCGCATGCAGCAAGGGAAGGTTACCTCAGTGAAGAATTTGTTGAGGAGGAGTTGGTTCAATCATTTCAGAGTGAGGGCAAATTTACATAACACTGATGCTCAAGTGGGAGTTGTCTGTCAATAGGACATTTGTAACTCAGGTATTGCCTGTATATAATTCCTTTATTTCTACAACTATAAAGTGGGGATAATGATGCCTACCTTAAAAATTTGTTTTGAAATTTAAATAAATAAATAGTCTACTACACTGCCTGACATGTAGTGTATTTAAAATAAACAGTTGCTATTTAGTTATGATCATCCTTATCATTATAATAATCATTGTCAGTCTACAATGTGATATTATGTAAGAACCATTTGATTCCAATTGCGGCTCTAGCATAAACTCTGTCATCTTAAGTATATTGCTCTTTTTGGGACATTCAACAGAAAGTGTTAAAAATAGTTATACCTGGAATGTGAAATTTTTTTTCTATTTTTTTTTTTTCATTTTCCTCAAATATATCTTTTTTCTACATTGCTACATATTATTGATATGATGAAACAGCTACCATAAACTATATGCTCAGTATACTTGGCACTTGCGTATTTGCAATGACTGCACTGATGTGCCACAAAAAGATAATTACATGCTGTTTTGGGTGAACTCCAAAACAAAACTTCACACCTAGAGAGAGTCAGAAGATATATGAGACACAAATGAGAAATGCAGATTATGAAGCATCTCAGGAATCACAGAACCTTCTACAACCCCTGCCCTTCATGACTTGGAAGAGGGACCTCTAATTTCTAAGCTCCACAGTTACATATCCAGTATACAACACAGAAGATAATGAAGCATGGAAAGTATTCAAACACCTTTGCAGAATATATGGCCATGAGGGCTAGCATTTCAACTCTGTGAGGCTCAGCGATGGATTAAAAGTGGACCAAAGAATGAGGTTTAGATCAAGATGCCTACGCCAGACCTTTTGATGCTAACTCCTTTTTCTTTCAATTTAAGAGTCCAATTATCCCAACAGCTTTATGTACAGATACCTAGAACTGAGAGAGACAAAAGCGATCATGACTGACCGATGCATTTAATAGATATGGGAGTGATCGCAAAGAGTTAGAATCAAGAAACCTGGTTTAAGTCTCTTGATTTAAGTCATGTTCTTCAATCCAATTTTTACTAGATACCTATTGTGGGGATTATCAAGCATTGTAAAGGAATTCATAAACTGTTCCTTTCTCTTTTTTTTTTTTTTTTTGTCCCATTAGACTACTTTTCTTTAACAGATTAACTTCCTTGAAAGGAAGCTTGGAGGGAAGAGGGAGTTGATAGCAGGCCTTGAACTCCACAGGTATTATAATATTTACAAGGACAGGTATCCATGTTAGTGGTGGAATAATTGCATGGAAAGAATTCCTGGAGTGGGTGAAGACAGAGATTTTAAAAAATGAATATGAATAATCAAGTAAATTATGAACTATCAAGTAAAGAGAAGTAAAGCTTTCCTGATAGAAGGAACGTAAGCAGAATCACAGAGAAAACAGCATCATGTGAATGGGGAAGTACAAGTTCTAGGATGCTAAAGAATAAATTATAAAACAGAGGGATAAGAATAATACGAGAGGTTGCCATGGGTCAGATTATGAAAAGCTTTGAATCCCAAGCAAAAGGGCTTAGATTCTATTCAATGGACAACAGAAAATGAAAAACCATTAAAGAAACCTTTTAAAAAAGGGAGATGCCCCAGTCAGATTTAAACATAAATAGACAACTCTAGCAGTTAGGTAGGAGGGAAATAAAGCTGAAAACAGAGATATCACTTTGGAGACTACAATATTCAAATATAACAAATTGACTAAACTTTGATATCAGGATATAAAACATTGATGACTGCACCAAAACATATTTAATCACATTTTGACAATTTTGAAGCACCATTTTTTAAAACCTTTGCACTTAATCCAAAGGGGAACTGAAAAGATGTGATTTGAATTTCAGAATTTATCACAAGAAGGCAAAGACTTGAGAAAATATTTCCTAAGGATAATGTTGGCTGGAATTTTTAGTCTCTGATAGAAAGGAATTTTAAGTCCAGAATTTCCCCAAGTTTTATTTATTGTTAAATTTATAACTTAGTAACATACTACAGACTATTATGAAATGTTAAGTTATATTATAGATAGGATTATTATTTTATGTAAGATCCCCAAACTTTAAAATTTACAGCTTTTAAATACATATAAATTGGGTGCAAAGTTATTAGTTGAAAATTAACTAAAAACTCTTAAAATAATAAACATTTCCTTCAGTAAAAATTCATTCCTGTTAGAAATATGGGCAGTGAGTAGGAATAATCAGGTAACCAGGAGGGAAAAGGTTTCTTGCTAGAAAGAACATGAGCAAAACACCAGAGAGGACATTTTCTGCATTTTCATTTTTTCTCTGATTCATCACTATAAACCTTCATGGTAGCATAGTGCCTAAGGCACATGACTGCTAACCAGAAAGCTAGCGGTTCAAATCCACCAGCTACTCCTTGGAAGAAAGGTTGGGCAATCTACTTCTTTAGTGATACCACTTCGGAAACTCAAGGAGGGCTTGCTATGAGTCGGGTCCAACTCGACGGCAATAATAACAACAAACCTTCATGGAATTTTTTTATAGCTTGGTTTTCATTAGTTGGTAATTCATATTTCAAATCATAGTCTTCACCAACATTTGTGTTTACTACAGAAGCCAAGCCAAGAAGTCATGGGCATTTTTCTCAAAGAGAAATAGAGATGTCTCAAGCATTGAGAACCAAGATGTGTGAAGGACTCTATCTGTGATTATTTTTAATGTGCTGAAAGCATGAAGGGATATGGTTTCTTCTAGTCATGGAAGTATCATGGTTCCCATCTCTCTACAAACCATGATTCTTATTACACTTACCACCTTGATTTCTATCAGGTTAACCACAAATAGTCTATCTATAACAGAGGAGCTTTTAGCTAGTTTTTAAAAATCTGCATATTTGCCATTTCAATTCTATTTCAATCATTTATGTGCTTTGACTTCAATTAACCACACTTCACCAAGCACTAAGAAAGAAAAAAATAGTCTGTTTATTTGCACTTTGTAAACCAAAAACTCAAAATATAGAGTAGTACCAATAATTCAGTTTTTTAATTTCCCATACTTGGCCTTATAGTAGAGGACTCCTATAATGAGTATCTACTCCTTGAGTTGCATATCTCTTTGCATTATAAATAGCAACTCCTGAACCATGGCACAGCTTTATGGGAACCCTGTCTTCCTGTCCAGAGAGAGCCAGAAGAAGAGAGTAGGGACACAGGGCATTATCTAAGAAGGATAACTATATCACTGTAGCCGCCGTGGTGCAAACAAAATGTCTCCACTGAACACCAGTTCCAGAATCTCACTGCTTATGGATGCCCATTAGAGACAGAGTAGAGCTGTATGATATGGTACTGTGATTAGGAGGGAAAATGGCTTATTTTCTTCTTATTTCCAGTCTAAACATATTAGCTCAACCAATCTAGTTTACTGAAGGAGACAAGTTTTCACATATGATATTTCTTTGGCTCTGTCACATTGTCTACCTTCAATGCCTCCTGCATCCTTACTTTCCAAAGACAGCCTTTCCTAGACTCCCACATTACATCAACCCACACACTTATGAAAGTAACATATACTCTACCTCCCCTCCTTTTACTATAGCTGAATTGTTTTTGATCCTATTTAAGTCCAATATCTCTTGTGTATTAGATCTCATTCCTTTGACCTATTCAGGGTATTATTGGAGCAATTCTATTCTTTCTCTCTACCATCTTTTATTATTTCTCTTTAGGTTCATCTTCATCAGCACAGAAAGATTCCACTATTTCCTCTTTGGTAAAAGAAAAAGAAAATAGAAGTATCATCACCTACCAATACTTTTCCTTTGCAGTTCCAAATAAATTTTATCCTCCCTTTGCAACAAAACTCCTAGAAGTACTATCTATTTTCATTAATTTTCCTTGTACAGGCAGTCCCTGGGTTACGAATGCCTAACTTACAGACAATCCCTACTTGCCCTTTAATGTTATGTAAATTTTCCCTCACTTTGAAATGATTGAACCAACTCTGCTCATAACAAATTCTTCATCACAAATTTGCTACATGTGCAGCTTTTATATCATCGAAAAGACTTTGAGCCTTTTTGTGCACTAAAGTAAGGCTAAATAAGAACCATATGCACCTGTTCCAACTGACTGACAATTCTTAAAGAGACAGTTAGGAACAGATCTCATTTTAACCTGGGGACTGCCTATTTCCAACTACTCTTCCCATTTTCTTCATCCCACCAAAACTTCTCTGAACATAGTCAGCAACAACCTCCATATGGCTAAATTCAGTTATCAATCCTAGTCCTCACTGGATTTGACCTATCACAGCATTTGTCATACTTAAAAAAAAAGTTTGATATTTTGGCTTCTAAGTCACCATACTCCTGCATTGCCTTCTAACTCATAAGCTCCCTCTTCTCAGTCACTTTGGTTGTTTTCTCCTCATCCCTTTACCTTTGAACATTGCAATTCTCCCATTTTCAGCCCAAGTGCATTCTTGGATATATTTACCTTCCCTTTCTCGGTAATTTCATGCAGTCTAATGGTTTTAAATATAATCTATATGTTGATGGTTCTTAAATTTGTATCTCCAGATTCAATCTATTTACTGAATGTTGCAAACCCAACTGATTAAACCCACATTTTACATGTGTGTATAATAGAAATCAAGGCACTCTGGTGGTATAGTGGTTAAGCCATTTGGTCACTAACCAAAAGATCAATGGTTCAAACCAACCACCCACATCATGGAAGAAAGATGAGGCAGTCTGCTTCCATAAAGATTTACAGCCTTGGAAACCCAGTGAGGGTCACTATGAGTCAGAATAGACTCAGTGGCAGTGAATTTGGTTTGGTTTATAATAAAAATCATGATAATATGTAATAAACTTAAATCCTCACCTTTTCACCAAACTTTCTCCTTCTTCACACTTCCGTCATCTCAGTAAGGAGAAACCCCATGTGTTTTAGTTACCTCATGCCACTCTAAAATAAATATACCACAGGTGGAATGGCTTTAAGAAACAGGAGTTTATTCTCTTACAGTTTAGCAGCTAGAAGTCCAAGTTCAAAGTGCCAAGCTCTAAAAAACCAAAACAAAACAAAACAAAAATTCCTCACTGCCATCAAGTTGATTCTGACTCGTAGGGACTCATAGGTTTCTGAGGCGAGCTCTAAGGGTTAGGTGAAATCTCCTCAACCTTGGGCTTTAGCTCTGCCTCTTGCTCTCAGCCCATTGAAGCTTCACTCAGGCAGCTGCTGGCTGCTAAGTCTGGCAAACCCAACGTCAACAAGTGAAAAAAGCACAGTCCCAAGATTATCAAACATGGCAGGGCACTAATTCAAGACTAGAAAAAGTCTCAAAGTCAGCATGGCATAGTAGGCTGCTGAATGAAGACTCAGCCATGTGCAGAGTCCAAGCATTCCAAAATGTGGCCAACCATTCCCAAGGCTTTTCCTTATATACTGGAAGCAGACTATATCCCTAAGGCAACCACTCAGCTGCTCCAATAGATTCCACCATGGAGTTGATTGCCAGTCTCATTATGGGAAATAATTACATCCAGCTGCCCCCCCACTCCAGGCTGTGCAAACCAGGCCAGTGAAATTGACACATAATCTGAACTCCCAACCATACCATGCTTTCAGCTGCTCAGGTCAAAAACATTGCTTCCATCATGACTCATTAAAGTCTATTCTCAACCAGTGACCAGAGTGATCCATTTAAAATGGAAATCAGATCACATGACACTAAATTGTGCTGGTCATTCCTTCTCAATCTTTACTCATTCTACTCTTTCTCTCAAAGTTCTCTCAAACTCTTGATGTTGGAGTCTCCCAAAGCTCAGTCATTGGTATTTTTTTAATATATCTATAATAACTTAATTGATGATATCATCCAGTATTGATTCCTTAAGTATCTCCAATATTCCAACAACTACCAAATTTATATCTCCACCTTGGCTATATATCCACTTGTCTGCCTGATGCCTCCAATGCGATGTCAAATTAAAAAAAAAAAAAAGAAAAACTCATTGCTGTCGAGTGGGATCCGACTCATAGCAACCCCTCATTGGGTTTCTGAGGTGGTATCACTACAGAAGTAGATTGCCCAACCTTCCTTCTGAGGAGTGCCTGGTGGGTTTGAACCACCAACCCTCTGGTTAGTGGTCAAATGCCTTAGGCATTATGCCACCAGAGTTCCTGGATGTCAAATAGAAATCTCTGAAACTAAATACATTCCACCTATAGTCTCACTCATCATAGTCGATGATAACTCCGTTCTTCCATTTTCTCAAGCTGAAATCCTTGGGATCACACTAAACTTCTCTATTTTTGCTTATGTCTAATATTCCCAATTTGGAAGAATCAACATAACCTGAAAACTTTTCAAAAATTCAAATTACCTAGTCCCATCCCAACTCAAAAACCAAAAACCAAACTCACTGCCATCAAGTTGGATCCGACTCATAGTGACCCCTCCTTGGGTTTCTGAGGCAGTATTACAATGGAAGCAGATTGCCCAACCTTCCTTCCAAGGAGTGGCTAATGGGTTTGAACTGCCAGCCTTCTGGTTAGCAGTCAAATGCGTTAGGGACTACGCTACCAGACCTACTA
>NW_006921674.1:4090713-4105713 GCF_000298275.1 Orycteropus afer afer | reverse complement strand
AAGATAGGTGTCCTGTTTTACAGTGAGCTCATGTAGACAACATACTCCCAATATGAAGTCATGTTAGCTAAATTCAATCATCTTAAACCAGTTCAACTTTCATTTCATCCTCGGTTTGGAAGGTCTAAATCCCTTCTGTGCAAACACCATTATCAACGGAGTCAAAGTTGACCCAGAGCAGGTCTCAGATTGTGAACAAGTGCCAATAACAATAATAATAGTTAAAAAAAAAAAAGGCGACTGTTTTGTTCAAATTTGGAGCTGAACACTTTAACTTACAAACCCAGGTAACTTTTTTTTTTAACTTTGTATTTTGATCTAGAGCAATTTACAGAGCAAATTCATTTTCTATTCAGTAATTCATAGACATTTTGTTTTGTGACAATTGAAACCCCACCTTGTAACAACCCTCTTCCCACTTCCTCCCCATATTTTTGTCAATTATTTCCATAGGATTACTTATCATTATATTTTATCAATACTTTCACATCAAGTAGAATCTCTTCATTTTTACTGGAAATGAAGTGTTGGGAAGAAATAGCAGATCCAATAGACTTTGGAGGGATGTTTACCATTAATCATTCAGAATCCAATATGGCTTTCATCTATTGTAAACAACATATGGCCCCACACAAACTATTCTTATATTGGTCATCTTTAATAAGATCATTGTGGGCACCGTATATAATGGTTAGGAAAGAATTAGGATTGGTTTATGGAGTGGGGAGCAAAAAATAGATTAAAAATTTAAATTATCAGCAAAGGCCTCATTGCTTAATCTCAACTTCAACCAAGTTTAATTCGCGATTGGTGTCTTCTGTTAATGGCAGAGTGTTATCTGAAAGAAATGATCTCTAAAGAGAAGATAATCCATTGTTGAACTTAGTCTCAATGGCAGTTTTTCAAATCCATGGTCAGAGAAGGGGGAAGAGCTCCCCCCAAAAAAAAGTTAAAACTTGTTCAATCCCTGTATGTGCCCATTAATTTCACAAAAAGAGAACTGTTCCTTGTCACACCCTCAACCTCAAGCTGGTCATCTCACAATTGTGCTACTGGCCACACACAAAAGAACATGGATGGCTCTTGTCACAACTTCTAAAAATCATGGTGGGAATAAAGTCGCTCTGTCAACTCATTGAACAATGCTCAAGGAACCAGTCAAAAGCCTTTAAAGAGCCTCTCTTTTAGTTTCCTCCTATTTTTTATTGTTTATTTTATCTCAAGTTAATTTGCATTTGTTGAAGAACAGCATTTTCTAAAGGAGAGAAATATGTGGATTTTTTGCTTCATGATTTGGGCAGCAAACAAAAAATGGGGAAGACTAGTAACTGAGGTGTCACAACTGGATCAGTAAGTGTGAAACATAACTGAGAGGACATTAAATATGCTTCCTGGAAGATAGGGATACCTCTCTTTTAACCCAAGATCCTCAGAAATTATACATACATGTAAAATTTGATATAGAATGGTTGGTAAGTTATGGAGACAGGATAGAGGATAAATTAATTTTTATTCAATATACATTTTTTTACGTAGCTCTGTATTCTCACCAAGTCATTTAATAGAAAACTGGAAATGTGCTAGTTTACAAAAGGGAAAAATAAGATATAGTTGATAATTACCAAAAAATGGCAGACACCAGAGGCATGTTTTAGGAAAAGGATATAATTCCTTTCCTAGTCCATTAGAATTGCACCATCAGATTAGCACACACAGAGCATCATCTTTCAGTCCAGAACACTGCCATTAATTTATGATTCTATAGCTAGCAGAAACAACCTGGTTGCAAATTTACATACTTTGGCCATCAAATAAACTAATTAAACAGATCTATACAGTAATTGTCTTCTACTGTTTACTGATTAAAAAGCCCTTGAAATAATGAGAATTCTTTGCAGTAAGAAAGCTTGGACCCATGAGCTATGATGACTATCGACGGTCTCAGAACTCCTCCTGGAGGACACGGGGTTAAGAGGCAGTGAAGAGGAAGAAAATGTCTGGATTTCATCTCAGCAGTCACTTTTCTGTCTGGACTCTGACTCTGAGATGGTGTAACCTTTCTCATAGTTTTGAAACTCAAATTCTCCATGGCCACCAACAATATTCCTTCACCAAAATTTCAAAGAAACTTAGAAGATTCTTTAGATAAATACCTTACACAAAAACAAAAAGCTTTGAGGTAAAAGTTAGATATAAATGCTGCCTCTAAGATGAATAGGACCTTATTACACAATTTGTACATAACTTAAAACATTTTTTTTTACTAAAAACTACTTGCTTCTATTTCAAGGAATTTAAGGTTCTGGGTGAGAAATATGATTAATAGTAGTTAGACAAAAATCATTTTCCAAAGATTTTTGTAATTATATGGTTGTTACCTTGTATTCTAGGAAGCCTCAACTGCCAACATTTGTGAACAATATTTTCTTAAATTTTATAGTGAATTATGAAAGCTAAGAGAATATTCAGAGTACTTTCCCTAACATTCAGGGTCCTGAACAATATATACCTAACAGCATTTTATATTCACTATCTGTACTTAGCTACTTTGCATGAAAAATATAATATGGTTTATAATGATCATATTAGAGAATTTTGCTTTTAAGAATTTTAGAATAATTTAGATCAAAGATATATTTTCTGAACATATTTGGGAGGGTCCATCGATTACCTCATTACCGCTATTATTTAAAAAAAAAAATAACAAATTACTTTAAAAAATTGGGGGTTACTAGATTACAGAAATGTCCTTAAACTATCTAGTATTTATTTCTCTTGTATTCCTAAAACTTCAGACTTTCAATATGGACTGAAACATTACTAAGAAATCTTCTCAGTGAAAATTCTCATTTTGTGGTTAGGGACAATTACCTCATGTAGTAGAGTTAAGTTTGTTATTGTTGTTGTTGTTGTTTGCCATCGAGTTGGACCCGACTCATAGCGACCCCTCCTTGGGTTTCCGAGGCAGTATCACTAAGGAAGTAGATTGCCCAACCTTCCTTCCGAGGAGTGGCTGGTGGGTTTGAACCACCAGCCTTCTGGTTATCAGTCAAGTACCTTAGGCTCATGTAAGGTGGTAATGTTCATTTAATACCAGGAAGACAGACTTTACTTTTGAATAAATTAGAGGACCTCAAATTAGTAAAAGCTGCTATCAACAAGATGACAAAGCATCTTTCTTATGTTTGATATAGCATTAGTTCTGTGTCCATATCCCTCAATTGTTCTGATGCATTACTAGACAAAAACCAAATGAAATTCACTGCTAGTGAGTTGATTCTAACCCACAGTGACCATCAGTGGGTTTCCAAGGCTTTAAATCTTTACAGAAGTTAACTGCCTCATCTTTTTTCTGTGGAGTGACTAATGGGTTCAAACCACCGGCTTTTTGGGTAACAGCCAAATGCCTTAACCACTACACCATCAGTAGGGCCAAATGTTACTGCTGTGAAGTGCAATAAAATCATGTCTTGATTATTTTTTCTTGAAATGTATCTATTTTGGGTGCTCAGATATAACTTGCTCTTTTCTTCTGTACATTCATTCCAATTTTGAGAAACCAGTTTCTGGTGAATAAAACAAATTATTTAAATTACATTAAAATTAGTTTTCTCTATCCTAGATATTCAATGTTTAAGGACATGCCAGACTTCATATTTTCTATTTGCTGGACTAATATACATGCTTAATGTACTTGTGCATTATACAATAATAATGACTTTTTTGCCTAACTCACAGGATTATTTTGATCACCAACCAATTGTCACGGAGTTGATTCTGAGTCACAGTGACTCCGTATGTGCCAGGGTTAACCTGTGCTTCACAGAGTTTTCAATGGGTGATTTTTCAAAAATAGATAGCCAGGCCTTTTTCCCTAGGTGCCTCTGGGTGGAATCAAACCACCAACTTTTCAGTTAACAGACAAGCACATTAACCTTTTACACTAGGAATTCCATTTTGAACATTAGGAGACATCAAGTTTATACCAGTACTTTAAAATGATAAAGAAAGAAATTTTGAAAGGACTATATCATTATCTCCAAGCCTGAGATATTCAACATACAGAATATATATTTCTCAATTTTATCCACTATTGTTTCAGGTACTTACGCATCAGTACTTATATACCAAGTTTATCTTTGTTTACTCAACCTGAGAGGGTCAAGGAAGGCTCACAGGGAAATCTGGATACTTCACCTGAGACTTAACAATCAACTTCATCCTGGATCATATCAACAATGTTGTTGTTGTTGTTATGTGCCGTCGAGTTGACCCCAACTCATAGTGACCCCTCCTTGAGTTTCCGAGGCGGTATCACTACGGAAGTAGATTGCCCAACCCTCCTTCCGAGGAGCAGCTGGTGAATTTGAACGACCAGCCTTCTGGTTAGCAGTCAAGTGCCTTAGGCCCTATGCTACCAGAGCTCCTATATCAACAATAAGAGCCACTAAACAGTCTTTCTGCTTTAAATATCTAACAGTGTAGTTCCTTACTTCTTCAAGTTAATGTAAAATGTTGTTACGATCTCAGTATGCTACTCTTGCAAGGCTGTCACCTTGAAACACAAAGAATGTAGCCCTAAAAACATGAGACAGAAAGGTATTGACAGGGCCTGAGGAATCGCCCGAAACAATGGCAAGCTTCTTGTGAAGTGGACCCTTGGCAAGCAATGGGGAGTTTAGGTCACAGATATCTAGGAAGAGAAGAGGCCTGTACTATGAAGCAGGGCTGCTGCTGCCTATGGGTTGCTACGTGTGCAGTGCACTATAGCATTCTGTTAAGGGCTGTCATAGGAGTGAGACGCAGCCCACACTCTGTTCACAGAGACTTGTTCCTTGGGTATGTAAGTACTGATGTATAAGCACCTGAAATATTCCTCCAGGCACACCTTTTCTTTCCTTATGTATTTTTTTTTATTGTGATTTGGGTGCCAATTTACAAAGTAGATTCATTTTACACTCAACAGTTTATACACACTTTGTTTCATGGCACCTCCTCAGAAGGAAGATGGGACAATCTACTTCTGTAGTGATACTGCCTCGGAAACCCAAGGAAGGGTCGCTGTGAGTCAGGTCCTAATCGATGGCACAAAACAACAACAACAACAACAATTACAATCCCCACAGTGGAGCAGTGCTCTTCCCACCTTCTCCCTGTGGTTACCCCTCCCTGTGTCCTTCTTACCTATGCATTCCTGTCTTTCTAGCTTTCCCCATATGCAAATGCTGCCTTTCAGTACTCTCATGGTTGACTGTTCTAAGGAGTACATCTCCTGGGGTAGAAGTTTAGCTCATAAGCCATTCTATTATTTGGCTGAGAGTTAGCCCAAGGGAGTGAGTACAATTCCTAGCCCAAAGAGTAATCTAGAGCCATAGTCTCATGGGTTTAACCAGTCTCTAACTGACCAGTAATTCTGGTCATTTTCATGTTTTTGAATTTTGTTCCACATTTTTCCTCCCACTGTATCCAGGATCTCCAATTTTGCTCCCTTTCAAAGTGATTGGTATTTATAGCCTGGCACCATCTAGTTCTTCTGGTCTTGGGGTCATGTAGACTGAGATTCCTGTGGTCCATTAGTCTCTTGGACTCCTGTTTTAGTCTCCCTAATTCTATATGTCTTTGATTTTCTTCACTCTTCCTTGTTCCAAGGAGAGACAAATAGTTGCATCTTAGATGGCTGCTCATAAGTTTTTAAGACCCCAGTCATGACTCACCAGAGCAGGTTGTAGAATAATGTTTTTGTGTACTATGTTTTGTCAATTGAGCTTGATGTCCCCCAAGACCATGGTCCCAAGCCCACAGGCCCAGTAACTCACTTCCTCAAAGTGCTTGGTTATGGCTAAGAAGTTATCCCAATCTTGTCCCCTGTTGGCTTTATAATTTATGTGGATATTTTTGTAGCATATATATGTACACATGTAAGGATATCATCAGCCAATTATAAGGTCATGGATATATTCTAGTTTGCCTACCCATACTAATCTTTGTGCCTGTCTGCTTATGTATCCACCCATAGACTAGGACCTTGGTACTAATAATGCAGTATTTTGTATGTAATAGTATTTGCCTCTATTGTCTATACCTTTTGTGCACCTTTCTGCAGACATACCTTTTCTTCATTTGCTCCTCAATTTTATGCCTAGACATCTGCTCTACTCAAACAACAACAATAACAAAAAAAAAAAATTTATTTTATTTACCCAGCCATGAGAGAGAGAGGGGGCATTTTCTTATAATTAGCACAAAGGTGCAGTGTAGATTGCTAGTGACTCTGAGTTGAAAAATACTATAGAGACAAACTTGGCAGACTAATCATTTCTTGCAAGGTAAGGGCTCAAGTACAAGACACTTCCTTAAAGTGGGACTTCATCCTATATAGAATCTATGAACTGGCTGGGAGGTGAAAAGTGTAAACCATCCAAGAACACCAGGGCTAAAAGGATTGTGTGTCTCAATATACTTGCAAGTGAAACCCTAAAATTCTACATTAGTACTTGGAAAAAAACCCAGATAAAAATACCTGCTAGGCACAGGGTGAGGACAGGGAATGTGTTAAAGTCTCCCGGAGGGAGAGGTAACTACATAACCATTTTTTAATGTGTATCTCTCACACTACGTTCCATGATGGCAGATGCTATGTGTGTTGACCATTCTATGCCTTTTACATAGCAATGCTCAATAATAAACTTGCATAGTGATCAATCACTATGACCCAAGCACTATCCAAGCATTTACAAAACTCACTCACTGCCATTGAGTCAGGTCCGACTCATAGAGACCCCTCCTTGGGTTTCCAAGGCAGTATCACTATGGAAGTAGATTGCCCAATCTTCCTTCAATGAACTTATACGTAAGTATAACTGACTCGACAGCACATAACAACAACAATTTAATGTAACAATCCTGTAATGTAGGTATTATCATTGCTATCACAAATCTATGGATAAGGAACTGAAGCAAAGCTGAACTGAGGTAACTTGACTATAAATTATACAGCTAGTTATTGGTAGCACTAAGATTTGAAACCAGGGAGTATAGCCTATCCCCAGTGTCTTCCTTTTTAAACACTTCTATGCTATTCTAAATAAATAATTTTATAAATAAATACATGAATGGTTGACATAACATTGTAAAATTCAGATGGAAAAAAATAAAAATAAAAAATATTGAGTTGATTCCAACTCATTGCAAACTTATAGGCCAGAGTAGAATTGCCCCATTGGGTTTCTAAGGGTGAAATTTTTATGGAAGCAAACTAACACATCTTTGCCCCACGTAGCAGCTGGAACCTGCCGACTTTTCAGTTAGCAGCCAAGAGCTTAACCACTGTATCACCAGGGCTCAAATTCAAAAAATTATTATGTAATTTTAACTACATTACATTTAAAATTATCAGGTCTCTTCAATAATTTTTAATGCGTACTCAATGCTTCAGACGTTGTACCACCTGATATCAGAAACATAGATAAACAAAAAGTTATTAGAGTTGAGAGTCCTCAAGTGCTCTGATGAGAAAATATAAGCAGCTATGGGAGCACAAATCAAGTGTGCCTAATCTAGTCTTGGGAGAGGGCCAGAAAAGGCTTTCAAGAGGAAGCAACAGCTCAACAGAAATAAGATTTAAAGGATGATCAAGGAAGAGTGTTCTAGGCAGAAAAAATTCCATGTATGACAACCAAGTGAGTGAAAATAGTGGGGTGCACTTAGAAATAGAAAATAGTTAGTATAATTGGAGTATTGAGTATCAGGGACAGGATACAAATCAAAAGACAAAGCCTACAAAGGACAGGGTACAGATCCATAGAGCCTGAGAAACTACTAAAGAGTATGGACAACTAGGGAGTCAGAAATGACTTGAAACATGGTGGGTAAAAGAAATGACATGGCCAGCTTTACATTTGGTTAGTGTTGTATTGTGGCTGATGTATGGAGGGTGGAAAGGCTTAAAATCCATTTTAAAGGCTGTTGAACTATTTCAGGAAAGAAATTAAGTTTTAGACATGAGGAGCTGGAGATGTCTGAAAGATAACAAAGTAAAGATATCTAGAGGACACTGAATCATTAGGGATGGAGCTCAGTAGAGAGGTCTGAGCTAGGGAATCTGATAAAAGTCACACCCTGAAGTGCTCAGAAGAGGACAGGGACTCCCAGGAAGAGTGTAGAGTGAGAAGAGTCCCAAAGTTAGAATCCTGAGGAATGCCAACATGGAAAGATGGAGAAAGGAAGAGAGAACTGAGAGCAAAGAGAAATGCCAGGAAGTTATGTGTTTCAAAGACAGGATGGGCATGGTCAATAAGGTCTAAAACCATCCCCATGCCTACTTACAAGAATTTTAAGAATATCCATTGGAATTAGGCTCAAGGAAGTCCCATGTGTCTCAGTGAAAACAGTCTCTCATCAGAATCCTGAGGACAGATATACTTAATGAGGTTAAATACTAAATGAGAAATAGAAAACTCATTCAAAGTGGTCTTTAAGGGGAATAGATAAGGCCACAGCTAGAAAAGGGACATTAAGGTGCAGAAAGAAACTATTATTTTTTAGATATCAGTGACATGAGTATACTTCAACATTTGTAGGAAGTAGTTGACAGAGAAAAGATGAAAGTATAGGAAACAGAAGAGATAATAACTACATTACAGTAAGAGCAATGAGAAGGCAGAAAGAAAGGGAATTCAGGGCCCAGGTTAGAGGATTGGCCCCAAAAAAAGGAGAGGAGACATTTGCTAAATTGCAAATGGAAGAAGGATGAAAGAATACAAAATATAGCTAAGTGTGTAAGTGAACTATCGGAAAGCCAATTTTTCATCTGGTAGGCACAATTTGGTCCATGGAGTCATTCGATTTTGGTGTGTTTGTGCCCACTAGTATCTTCTTTGTCCTTACTAAAAATAGAATTAATCCTTTTATACATGAACTGCAAAATTTTTTTCATATATGAAATGTAGGGAAATACTTTAAATATAGTACACAGCCTAATGTATCTGAATATTCTAAATAAATCTAAGCAAACTCACTGCTATGGAGTTGGTTCCGACTCACAGCGACCCCTCCTTGGGTTTCCCAGGGGGTATCATTACGGAAATACATTACCCAGTCTTCCTTCGGAGGAGTGGCTGGTGGGTTTGAACTGCCACTCTTCTGGTTAGCAGTCAAATGCCTTAGGCACTATGCCACCAGAGCTCCTGAATACTCCACATAGCACCAACTATAATACCTCATACATAGCACAATAGGAAACCAAAACATATCTAGTGATTTAAAAAAAAAAAAAAAAAAAATTCTCGTTATACTTGTGCTAACACTCAAATAAAGATATGTCAAGAGATCTTAATGTACAAAGAGTTGATAGTTCTTTTATAATAGTCTTGTTTCTAGAATATGGACCAACTAAAATAACAAAGGAAAAAAAAAAACAACAAAAATATTACTTGAATATTTCAATATTTGAGATGGGGAGGGCAGTAAAGAGGCAAAAAAAAAAAAGCAAACCAAAATATCTCGTTTATGTTTATGCTTTCAAAATACAATACTTCTCTACTAGAACATTCTCAACTGCATATTATATCTTAAATCTTAGTGCAATGATCATGAGAATGTTTGGCCAAAGTCTGAATAAAACTCTTTGCTACTGGGAATTTCTGAGAAAAGAATTTGAGACTGAATTTCACTTATACATTTTCCTTTGAAAAACTGTGCATATAAAAGGATCTAGTATCTATATCAAACACAGTTTTAAAGAGATGCTTAAAAACAAAGAAACAAACAAACAAAAAATTAGGGCAGAACAGGGTACCTGGGCTCTCCCAACTCTCCTGAAATCACCCGTCACACCAGTCGTAAAGACTGAAGTCACAAAGTTCTTACCTAATTTGAGTTTTGCACCCAAAAATATAAAATAAAATAAGCCGTTTTCATTCAATCCTTGTCCTCTTTCTCCTCTCAATGCTCTGAATTTCAAATCCTTCTTTCAACTTTTGGTCTCCCTAAGGAATTTTTCAATGTTCTTCCAAAGTAAACATATCTTTTCTCACACAATTCATTATAAGTGATAGAAATCATTGGATTAGTTAAGTTGTACATAGCAAATCTGTCTTTCTCAACTCAAGTAGATTGAACTCAGTGTCAAAAGATCTTTAATTGATCTTTGGACCACCTTTTACTTATATGTGATTTACTGTCATAAAATCCTAAGTGTTTGAGGTAAATTTGTTCAAATTAAAATTATCTTCACAACATACTATTTGAATGAGTAAATAACAAGAGATGAGATAGCAACAAGAGGGCAGAGTTGCTAAAAAAAATAGGGAAGACATGAGACTAAGTCTCTAAGACTGTCAACATACTGACAGTCAATTCTTACTAACAAAAATGATTCCTAAAGATTCAGAAGTAGGAGCAGAATTTGCATGGGAAAATTATATAATTACACTGTTTGCAGAAATTGTGGTGTTTGCCAAAAGATGTAGCCCAAACTCAATGTTTTTGAGCTATTACAAGTCCATGGAATCTGAAGTGATAACAAGTCTATAGTATCTGTTAACACATTTAAAAATAGGGTTATTAATAAAAAATAATTGGGCCACACGATCTGATCTATTGAGACAATTTTAATTGAGAACAGTGAATGAGAGACAGTTTGACACCGCTTTGCTAACATTGAAAGGAGGCAGTAATAGTGTTCACTTAGGTTTGAATTTGTCTATTCAGCCTATTTCAAGTCAAAGCATCTGGTCATAATAATTTTCAATGATTCTCATGATTTGAGCACAACACATTTGGCCAATTGCATATAGAAATATATCATCTATGTAAATGAGCCAGTTTTTTTAATATGAGCAATAATGTTTATTTCTTGATGTATATATTTGAAAAATGAGATAAGGAAAGTTCTTATTTGCCCTGAGAAGTACAGAAAATTATGTCATTCTAGAATTGACCAAGTGAATATAAATCAGGAAGCAGCTAGGTTGCTGCAGGTATAGGCAAATATTGCTTACGAAATATTTTCCCAGAAATTACTTGTAAAACCAATCTTTTCTCACACATTTGTTTTCTATCTACTCATTTGACCTTTCCTTTAGGCTTGATGTAATTTCTAATTACTTTGTGACTGAAGTCCTTTTCATTCAAAAAAAGAAAAAGAAGAGGAGGAAAATAAAAAAGTACTAACCAGGAAATAAAAAGTATTAACCTGACAAAAAAACAAAAAGTTAAGTAGATATTTTTTGTGGTTGCTATATGGTCCACATTGCTAAAGCTGTTACTGACCATTACTTTTAATCTATTAGTACATAATTATCTGCTTCTTTGAAGGTTTTTGTGGTTCCAGGATTTAACTTTTAATACTTAATACCTGAAAAACAACAGGCCTGAAGAATTGAGCATAAAAGAAGTACTCTACTGAAAAAAAAAAAAGAAAAAGACTTCTTAATCCACATTTAAATTGTACTCAAAATATATAAACCTGTTTAGCCTTTCAATTTTTTTTTTAATCACAGACCTAGTATAAGAATGTAGCAGTCCAAAAATCTTCTCTTACTCATTAAGAGTTAAGTAGGCATATATTTCATACTGGAAGGAAGGAAGCACGTTAACGCTGAACATCCATTTGGAAATGTTTGACAGTTTTGGTTCTTTTTTCATTTTCTGCTTCAGCATCCCAGTTCAATGTTTCTGCACATCTGATCACTTGTAAAACTCCTGGTTTCTCTTGACTATGACCACCAATTAGATGTTCTGCATGGAGGAGTCTTCTACCCACAGCATACTTAGTCCTAGTTTTCCAATGTTAGCCGAGCAAAACGATGTATCTTTATACAATAGGCAACCATTTAGAAATCAGTTTGGTGACTTTATTCCATTTATACGACTTTCAAAGAACTCCATCAGCTTTAAAGAAAAAAAGAAATCTAATTCCTGGTGAAAAGTCTAGACCTAACCAAAATTGTTTTAAAACAAGGTAAAATTCTTCTGATACTATTAACACCTAAAAAATATTATTTGATCCCCAAACAAAAGCATTGCTTCTCTGTCCAATTTGATGTCTTTTTCATGCTGCCTCAGTGATGGCCAAATAATTGGTTGTTCACTTGTGTCCTTGTCTCCCCCGACAGTTCCACAGATGCCCTGAACAATGCTCCAAAGACTGCTTTCAGTATGGGCAAATCCTCATTAATCATTCCTGGCTGACAGCGCAAGGGGACACCTGCATCTGGTGCAGAAGCCCAGCCATGGCTTCTGGGAGCGTGGATTAAAACCTAACCCATGCAAGGTTTGGGAGCTATTTTCATAGCAATGTGAAAAATAACACACACACACACACACACACACACACTCCTACTCCAAAACCACACAACTACAACAACAAATCCTCTTGTGGCATTCCCATTCATTTAACAGCTCAAACTGAAGCTGTGGCTCATTTGCCATGAAAACACCATTTTGCTCTACATATATCAGAGAACTAACCACACACGGGGTTATGATAAATAGCTGCTAAATTCTTCATGCCAACATCAACCAATGTTAGCATTAAATACTGATGAATTGTCACATAATTTTCATTTAGAAATGATTGCAGTTTCAGCTTCCTATCTAACGGTGCTCGTAAATATTTCCCCTACTATATTTCACAAGTAGAATGCATGAAATATACAAGTTTCTTGAGCAACAGCTCTTCCTCTGTACAATCGCTTTCTTATATTAAAATAATAAATATGACTATTTTGAAGAAAGGGTTAAAAAGAATAATGGAAACAACCCCAGGAAATCAAGCATATTGTTATGTACCATTTAAGCTATTTTAACTTGCTTACTCAACAGAATGAAAGGCTTTTTAATTTTAAAATACAAATTTTCTTTCACCTGTCACTATTTTTCTAATTACGTCAACAAGGAGAGCATCAGAAATAGGAACCTCAATTGGTATTTGTATATTATGTCTGAAGCAAAAGTAGCATGTTTGCAAGGGTTGGGACAAAAAAGGCCAGTAGTTAAATACTTAAGAGACTTAAGGCAAACAATATATTGAGGAGTTACAAAAAATACAGCTATAATCAGAAAGCTAAAAAGTCTGCCAAGAAAACTGCAAAAGAATGCAATGATTAGTAAGATTGACATTTATGATTCTTACTTTGTAAAAGTGAGTAACAAATTTGTCTATTAGAGATTATCATGAATATAAAATTGAAGACAAGCATCAATGAGCATAACACAATTTATAATTATGTATTTACTAGTTTTCATCTGGAAATATAATCAGGTTTTTACTTTTAGTTTTAAAAAATTATAATTATATGAAACGATCTCCAAAGTGAATATTTAGTCTTGGTTTAGTTTGGAAATTTATAATGATTCAAATATGGAACAGTAGAGATTATTAATAAATAATATTATTAACATTTTATTTCTCAAATAATTATAATACTCCTTAACCTATCATTTACAAAAATATTTAAATTTAAAAGAATGTGCATGAAGCTGAAGACAGAAGCATGAGTTAGAAATTGAGACAATAGCTAAATAATCAGGAGAGCATACAATGGTGTTAAATACTTTACTATTTGAGCGTTATGCAAGAGATATTTCAAGTATCTCCCAGAGGACCCCACACTGCCATTCTCTTCAATTCAGCTTGTGCCTGTCCATGGCAGGGGTGTATCTGCCATGCAATGGAATTCTTTGTTAAAGGTATGCTTCTGTCCTTTGTGGATGTTGCTAGTAACACCTCCACAACTACAGGGTGCAAACTCATTTGAAGTGCACTGCATCCAGACATCAAGTGTAGTTGCCCCAAATCCTGCTTAGAGACTCTCCTGTTATCATGTTTGTTTGTTTGTTTAATCAAAACCAAGAATTATGGCATCTCCACTTTCCATAGAAAGCTTTGAAAATACTGCCTGGAAGTACCCTCCAGCATATTCCAGAGAAGTTTGGGATTAAGGAACCGCTTCTCACAGAGAAAATATAAATGCCATAGTTAGGAGGAAAAGAAGGGGGAGGTGAAGGGGAGAAAAGAGAAGTTAGTTGTAAAATTCCTTGTATTACCATTTTCTGGACACTTATTCTACAGTCCAGTCCTTTCTGTTTTCACTAGTTCAATATTTCCTACTTGTATTGAGCATGACCTCTATGTCAGGCATTTTCTCTGAGTGGGTATCTCACTTAACTCTCATAATATTCCTTTGAGATACATAATATTTTCTCCATTTTTCATACAAGGAAACTGAGACTCAAGGAGGTTGAATAATATGTCTAAGTCACATGACCAAAGTAAAGCAAGGTTTCAAACCAGACCATCTACCCTCAAGCACTTATTTTTCCACCTCACCACATTGTGGCTACAATTAATTTCCAAATCTCTGAACTTGAGTCTACAAACACCCATCTGTTCACTGGGCCAAATCCTCAAATTTGTGGCATATTTCCTCATTTCATTTGGTTTTTATGTCCATTTTTCATTCCTATCCCTGTTTAACTAGAATCTTCCCATTATTCTTTATAACTCAGAATTGGGTCACCTCCAGGATCATTTTCTCCTCATAATTGCTCCATAAACAGCCTTAGCCAACCTCTGCACCATAGCACTCTTCCTAAGTATTGCAATTGCCTGTTTACTTACCTTTATTCTCCTGTTGTCTCTATTCCCAGAGATTGGGACAGGATCTTAATTACTATTCTCTTCAGCATGCCAATTACTATCTTGAATGAATAAATGAATAACTAGTTACATAGATGACTATTACAGAAAGACTATTAAAGATTTAAGTAGGTATGTGAAAAAATTTTACAACAGAAATAACCATACTACTTTGAGACAATATCCAGATTTGTCTTCAAATATCAAGAGAGATGTTTATTTTCTTTTGTTCTAAAATGTAAAATATTCCAGAAAAAAATTGGCATGCATATTACTTTTAATTACTCATATAAAGAAGTGCTAACATTCAAATTTTAAATAATCATTCAAAATAAACTGCACTTATGAACTAAGTAAGA
>NW_006921674.1:4076657-4090583 GCF_000298275.1 Orycteropus afer afer | reverse complement strand
TAAATATTTTACAGGCTCCAAAAGATCTTGTTTTAAATTTTATTTCAGTTAATTAAAGAAACTTAAGCAGAATGTTCCTAATTCATTATTCAAACATAATAGTAGACCCACTATGACATGTTTCATTATTTATTGCATAGTTTCATATGTATTAGGAAGTAAGTTATTATTTCTGAAATGACAACTAAAGAGTAAAATAAAAGCCTATTGTAACTCTTTTAAGCTGAAACCAAAACATTACCTTCTCTCCCCAAAATGATACCCCCCCAAAAAATTGCCAATTAGTCAATTCTGATTCATAACCATGTTAAGGATCAAATAGAACTGCCATATAGGTTTCCAAGGCTGTAAATCTTTACAGAAGCAGACTGCCACACCTTTCTCCCACAGAGCAACTAGTGGGTTTGAACCACCAACTTATTGGTTAACACTCAAGTACTTAACCACTATGCCACCAGAGCTTCTTAAAATGACACAAAGTACAATATATTTTTATTGTCATATTTTCACATTGGAATGTTTCTATTAATTTTCAGAATGATAAAATTTTAACATTATGATAATATGAAATAATTTTAATCTGAAATAATTTATTCTATTTTCTTTACTCTTTATATATTGGAAGAACTGAAACTCATAGAGGTTAAATACTCCAGATCACACAAGTAAGTAATACAAATAAGTAATCCATGCTTCCTAGTTCCAAGTTTAGTAATATTTCCAGAAAACCATGTTATCACGTCATACATTCTAGGGGCCAGTCATCAGTGACCCACAACCAAATCTGTCCCATTAACTGTTTTTGGTAAATAATCTTTTTACTGGAAAATAACCACACCCATTTTTTTTCACATTGGCTATGGTTGTTTTCATGTGACAACAACAGAGAAAGCTATTTTCCACAGACACCCTATGTTGTACAAAGCCAGAATTATTTATTATCTGTTTTTTACAGAAAAAGTTTGCCTACCTGTGAATATTCAATAGGAGTATGTTACAGCAAAGATTCAAATTCATCATGGAATCAGACCAGTCCCATCAATAAACTATAACTTGGAGAATGAAATCATTAGCCAAACAAACCTCACTTAATTTTTTTTTTAGAATGGATTCCAATATATACACCATGTTTCTATTATTTCAAATAACATTGCTGTTGTGAGCTATTGTCGAGTCACCCCCTACTCATGAGGAACCCATACACAACAGAATGAAATGCTTCCTGGTCCTGTACCATCCTCTTAATCAGCTGTGGCTCCAACCATTGTGTTTCATAGGTTTTCATTAGCAGGCATTCATAAGTAGATTGCCAGGCCTTTCTTCCTATACTTAATCTGAAAGGTTCACTGAAAACTGTTCAGGATCATAGCAACACTCAAGCCTCCGCTGATAGTCAGGTAGTGGTTGGGTATATTTGCCAGAAATTGAACACAGGTCTTCCACATGGAAGAGAAGAACACTACCACTGAAGCACCAATAATTACATCTTTGTGATTGTTATGTGCTGTCCAGTTGTACCCGACTCATAGCGACCCCTCCTTGGGTTTCCGAGGCAGTATCACTACCGAAGTAGATTGCCCCATCTTCCTTCCCAGGAGTGGCTGGTGGGTTTGAACTGCCAGCCTTCTGGTTAGCAGTCAAGTGCCTTAGGCACTGTGCTACCAGAGCTCCTATCACCAGCCTTCTGGTTAGCATAGTGCCTACTTGACTGCTAACCAGAAGGCTGGCGGTTCAAACCCACCAGCCACTCCTTGGAAGGAAGATTCCATAGAGATACCAACTAGGGGTCACTATGAGTCAAATCAACTCAATGGCAGTGAGTTTGGGTTTTATATGTTAAATATTTCCCATGGTTTATTCCATTTAATCTTCACAACATCACTCTTGTTATGCATAGTCTTTTTTTAGATATATAATTTGAAGTGTAGAATGATTACATAATTTGTCCTTGGCTATTCAGCTAGTCAATAGCAAAGATAGACTGATCAGAATCTGATACTACAGGAAACTAAAAGTGTGAAAATAAAAGTGAAAGATAAATTTGTGGAATCATTCACCTTTGGGGGGGGGAGCAATTCAAGAAAAGCAATTTATATCTATTATAATTCATATTAACATGAATTAAGGGGATGCATCTATTTTTAAAACAAAAACAGACTAGTAAGACAAGAAGCAATTATAAAAAGAAGTAGAGTTTCATGATTAAAATGTAAAATCATTAAAAAAAAAAATTAAATGAGTAGACCAAATACTGTAACAAACTACACCAAGGAACAAACAAGAAGTATGAAAGACACAAGAAGAAATCTTCCATAACATCGGTTAAAAAGAGAGAGTAAACTAGGAGAGAAGTGAGGAATTCTGAATAAAAGACAAATGCAAAAGGGAGCAGAAAATAATCAAGGAAATAAGAAATGTTTTAAAGTTTACTAAGAAAGACACAAGTCTTCAGAATTAAAGCATTCAATGCGTGTCAAGTTGAGGCAGAGGGTGTAGGAGAAAGAAAGAACACACTTGAGTAGGCTTTGGTTAAATTTCAATAGTCCAAACATAAATTTTAAAATTCCTAATATCTTTCAGAGAGAGAGAAAAAAAGGAAGTTACTTAATAAGCAGTGTGATTCAAATGATATCAAAGTTTTCAACAATAATTTTCATTAAAAGAAAATTGATTAACACTTTTACAGTCCTGACAGAACTTATTTTGCTCCTATAATTCTATGTTCAATTCAAGCCATCGGTCAATTTTTAGAGCAAAATATAAAATTCTGGACCAGCAGAAAAAAAGAAAATATATCTCCTTTAAAACCTCTGATGAAATATTACTAAAGAATATTCTCCAGCCAAATTAAAATAGAGAAGGCTAGGAAGGCTGATGGCAAGAGGTATAAGAAAAAGCTGCAGATTAGATATGACCAAGAGGTGGTGAAGAAAATTGAAAATAACTAAAATATTCAATACCTTTGACTCTTTGTAGACATTTCCTTCCCTCTGGGTCCAACATCAATAGTTGAGTTAACATTGAAAAATAGTGAAACATAATATTATGAATGCCATTTATATTGGGAATCATATTTAGATTCAATTAAGAGTTTAGAAGATTTAATTATAGAGGTCATACTCTGACAACGTGAAAGTTTTAACTATAAACTTTTGTTATTGAAAGGAAGATAGAATTAATGTCCTAAATTAGTCAATTTTTTAGCAAAGATTCAAAAATTACTGTCAAAAGAGATAAGACAGATAAAAATATTTTTAATATTTTAAAATATGGTAACCACCAAATTAATTAAAAGATAGAAATTATAAAAATGATTACCTCTGAAAGTAGAATCAAAGATCTGGTGAAGGTGACTTTGATTATTAATTTAAATTCTTCTGAGCCATATGTTTTATCGAGTCAGATATGACTCATAGTGACCTCTCCTTGGGTTTCCAAAGAGGTATCACTACAGAAGTAGATTGCCCAATCTTCCTTCCGAGGAAGGAAGGAAGGTGGGTTTAAACCACCAACCTTCTTGTTAGCAGTCAAATGCCTTACGCAACACCACCAGAGCTCCTGTATAAATATTACTCTATAAAAACAAGTCAGTTATTTATTTTATTTTTTAATAAAGGCACAAATAAGGAAATCTTGGAACCATAAAACATTTTTCATACATTCACTAACAATAATTATATGTTAAGTATGCCACACTTACCTTACCCTTGATATCTACTAGAACTGGCTAGAGTAGCAGCCCTCAGAATTTAGGCCTTAGAAGAAAGATTTTCCTATCAGAATTGAGCTAAAAGTTAAATTGATGATTTACATCAATGCAGAGACAGTTAAAGTGTAACAGTGAGAACACTGGTCATATTTCCACTTTCACCAGGTATGTGAGGACAGACTATGGAATAGGCACTGTGCTAAGTACCAGATGAAAACAATACCTAAAATAATATGTATCCTGCCCTTATTAGTTGGCATGATCCATTGTATGGTTTGTATTAATTCATTCAATAAATGTTTATTAAGCACTTAGTATGTTCTATGAACATACTCATTTGTAAAGAAGAAAAACTAATATATCTCTCTCAAATATACAGTGAGCATTGTTACTGCACTCTTACTGTTGAATTATCTACCTTAACCAATCATGTTAATAGAGGATAGTTTTGTCATGAGGCCATATTCTAATTTTATTTTATAAATTAAAAGCAAGATGAAACTTAATTTCACAGTAAACTTATTGCTTATTCCCCTTCTAGTAATATCTACTATACAAAACATTTACTTTCAGATACACTTGTGGAGGCCTGGTGGCACAATGGTTAAGCATTACTAACTGAAAGTAGGTAGCTCGAACCCACCAGCTGCTCCATGGGAGAAAAATGTGGCACTCTGCTTCTGTAAAGATTTACAACTTTGGAAACCCTATAGGGTAGTTCTACTCTCTCCTATAGAGTCACTAAGAATTAAAACAAAGTCAATTGCAACAGATTTTTTTATATAACCTGATCTCCTCAGTCTAATCACCCATTAATGATATACTTCCATTCCTTCCATTTATTCATTCAGAAAAATAGGTCTTGAGTAAAGACTATGCACCATAGTCCTATGCTCTGGGAGAGCAGGGAACAACAATAATGAAATCCGAATCTTCATGGAGCTTCCATTCTCAGCACATCTATTTAATAAACAACACTGCCAGTCCTGTAGTAACTATGACCAACCACACTTTTGAGCAATGTTAAAGATCAGGGTAACATATAACAATCATTATCCTGTTTGAAAAGAAGGAAATTGAGGTCTAGGGAAAATGAACAGTTTGTCCAAATCAAATGATAGCAGACTTCTTGATCTGAAGCCCTAAGAGAGATTTCTTTTGCTCTCCATGAAGTTAGAGAGTGGAAAATCCAATCTTTAAAATGTAAAAATATTTTCTGTGCATGGGCAGTAGAAAATTAAAAGTACACTTAGATGGGAAAATAAAGCAGGCAATACACCCTGAAATGTGTAATAGATGTGAATGTTTAAAAATTGTATCTTAAAAACTAGAGATAAGAAAGGTAATTAAGACTTCAGTTACATTAAGGTGGCTTTTCTTTCATTCTTTTTTTTTTTTTTTTTTTGCCTATGTTAAATAATATTAGAGCAATTAGCATGTCAGAGAAGTTTTTTAGCTACTTTTTTTTTTCATTTCTTACTTATATTCCCTAAAGTAAAAGGAATAATTAACTGAAATCCAATTAGTGTAGACTTAGAACACCTGTTTCTGAAATCGTTTGAATAACTTTATCATATTATTATTTTTTTCTTGGTCTTTGTTTTAAGATGAAACACATATCCCTATCCAGTTGCTCTTAGGAGCTAGGAGATTTGCATATCACTTAGAAGAAAAGTATCTGTTTGTAAAAGAAACACAAGATTAAAACACCAAAAGAGTTGTGGATATATTCAGCAGCTACTGTTTCTTAACCCTCTAATGACCAAGCATAAATTTGTAAAACTTCTCTCAGTGATGGAAAATAGAATTTAGTTTAGGAGAATATGATCTAGACCCCACTATTTTTTTTTTATATCCAAATATGTTTAATATACTAAAAAAGGAAACAATGGATTTTGATGGTATAATATATTTTATATCTTTTCTTATAAAAATAAATAGAAAGAATTTTGGCTTTTATTGTGAGAGTAAGGATGCTAAATTATGATGGCTTTTAAGGATTCACAAGGAGTCAAAGCAGTATATACATATATACTATATATAACTATAAACAGCAGCAAAATAGGGAAAATTTAAAGAGAATTATGATGCAAAATGAATACTATGTATAAAGTGTATCAGTCATTTAAATGCTGTGTTGAATTATCTCATTAAGCAACAAAAACATCTGAACATATTTAAAAGCAAAAACAGACTTAAAGTAAAAAAAATAAAAAAATTCCTGGACAACTCTTGGATCAAAAGAAGGAAATCAAAGGGAAAATAAAAACTATCTAGACAGTAAAGGAGAGAACTGTTCATATCGAAAACATGAACACCAAAAGTGTCTTTGCAGTGAAAAATCAGAAGGATGAATGCTTCTCAGCAGAGAGGCAAGGACCTTTACTCCCTCTTCTATAATTTTGAGAAGTTATCTCTATTTCCAAATGAGCATTTAAGGAAGTTCACTTATTTTACCCAGGTGCCCTGGCTTCATGACCCACAATTGCAAATCTAGTGCAGGACCCTGTAGAAGATTTACTCTCTCTCCCTTCTAGTCAAATTCTTTTGACCATGACACTTATCATTAACTTTCACAAAGTGAGAAAGAAAAACAGAAGAAACAAAGTGTGTATGAGTAATTTTAGTTCTCTAATTGTTCATTGCTCTAGAAAGAACTGATAATGAAAACAGTTTAAAATAAATGACTGAAATGAACATTTGGAATATCAAGGCTTTGGTACCAATAATGCTAAATAGTTGTCTTTATAAGTTATTTTTTAAATCTAAGGAAATATTCTTTAGAAAGAAAATTTACAGACACACGATTCAGAGCATGTGCCCAAATATAGGTGACACAATAGAGCTTTAATTAAAGTTTGGTCTATGTGAGATAACCAGAATATATTACACTTAAATAAAATGATTTTTAAAATCTGGCACCATTTAGAACTAAGCTTTCCAATAGAAATATGTGAGCCAGATATATAATTTTAAATATTCTAGTAGCCACATTAAGAAAAACTAAAAAGAAGCAAGTGAAATTAATTTTAATTATATTTTTTATTTAACCCACTATTTTCCAAATATTATTTTAATGTATAATTAATATAAAAAGTGATTAATGAGATATTTTTCATTCTTAATTTTGTACTGTCTTTAAATCCCAGCATATATTTCAATTTACAGCAAATATCAGCACAAACAAACCACATTTCAAGTACTCAAAAGCCCCATGTGACTAGTTGAACACCATAGGTTTAACACGAGATCCAGAGTAATGCCCAAGCCCATCACCCTTAATTTGTTTGTACAAAATGCAAAGCACTGCTGTGGAGTCGGATCCAACTCATAGCGACCCTCCTTGGGTTTCTGAGGCAGTATCACTATGGAAGTAGGTTGCCCAACCTTCATACTGAGGAGTGGCTGGTGGGTTTGAATGGCCAGCCTTCTGTTTAGCAGTCAAATGCCTTAGGCACTATGCCCCCATTTAAAATTTTACTTCTATGCATAATGACCCTTCACACAGAAAACATAGGGCTACCAAACTCTAATTAAATCCTCTTCTGGCCAAAGAAATTCTCCTTGCTTTTGCAGTTTCCATTTGAAATGTATAGGTGAAACAGGGAAGAAAAAAAAAATGTTCCAAATACATGTAAAGCAAGTTTTTGTGAATATATTTGAAAACCAAGTTCATAAGGTAATATCTGTTTTAGGAAGTTCATAATGATGAAATTATAGAAAATATGCATTTAATTATCTTATTTATACAATGGTTATTCTACAGTTTTTAGTCAACTTGACCTTTTAATACTGTGAGTGGAGAAGCACTATCTGCAACAATGACAGTGCACAGAGCTGTTGCATTTCCTTATATTTATTTTGACTTGACTCTACGGTAAATCATGTTTTCAGTCAGCTGATTCTAATGTAAACCTTTGTGTTTTATAGGAAATTCCTTATTGGCTCTTTTCTATAAACCAACGCTACTTTAATACCTCCAGGCCTGCATAATACAAACACCCTAAACACCAGATTCATGGAACAGTAACACACGGAATGCACTTGGTGGGGCTTGTTTTATCTCCTACTTCGGTTTATCTGCAAACTCCCTGGCCTGTTGTTTGATGATTAGCCTTTATCCTGACACTTTCTCCTTTCCTTTGGATCATATATACTGCATGCTTTTTATTCCTCTTGGTCAAAATTTCACTGTTACGTGGATAAAGTCCAAAGTCATTGGAAATGCTTGTTAGTTTAAATCCTTATCATGATTCTTCCTGGTGACTTGCTTGGTAATATGTTTCCAACCAAATTAAGTATTTAAAAATTACATTTAATTAACAAATCAGTCTATCTAAATTATGAATTTATAATAAAGATCCAGGACAATTTCTGCCTGGGCATGTGACAAAAAGCAAGATCATGCTGAAGAAAATGTACTTTAAAATAAAGTAATCTAAAAAAAAGATTATACTGCATATTTCAAACTGATAGATTAAGTTGACATTTTTAGTTATGATTGAAGTTAATAGCCCATGTATCTACTGACATAGTCTGTTATAATCTTTCCTATTTTGTTAGATACATTCATATTATATATTGTATACCAGATACATTGGATATGCACTTATATTCCTACAGAAGAATAAATTGAGAGGATATCACAAATAGAACAATTTGGCTAGTCTGCCACTGAATATATCTATGTAAAGTTTATAAGGAATATTATCTTGGCACATTTTCATACATTTTGATTTTACCACAAATTCAAATTTACTAAAAAGTAAGTTGAATTTCAATACCCCACAACAATATTTTGACTACATCCATATTTAAAGAGAAAAAACACTCATTGAAAGATAATAAGCATATACTGTTTCTTCACCAAAGGGAAAATACAAATGAAAATGAATAACATAAAATAAATGTTTGTTAATTACATATATTTTCCAGCTGTTGAAAACAATGCATATGCTTAATCAAAGCACACTGGTTTCATAAAATAATTACACTGTTTAAAAAAACTTAAAAATGGGGAATGGTACTACTTAAGCTACAAAAATATTATAATGGATGTCATATATACAGAAACTTAAGGAAAGGTGGGAGAAAATATTAATAAAGTGGTTTGGGTGAAGAAAGAGGGCACAAAGAAAGAAGGTCTGACGGGACCTTTAGCCTGATGGTCAGGCTGTACCGTAGAAGGAAGGGTCAGACACAAAGAGGAGGCAAGGCGAGCTTGGTAAAAAGCCAATTAGTGGATTAAAGGGGAAGACTCCAAGTTCTGAAACAAGGGTGATAATATAGGCAGCTAGGGAGAGGATTAAGATAAAGAAGTGATAACGGTATTCAGTTGAGAGAGAAGGCTGTCAAAAATTTAAATAGAACAAAAAAAGGTAAACAATAAAAACAAAAACCTGACATTTAATCCAGGTTACAGTAGAGAAACCACAGAGGAGGAAAATATGATTGTTTTAGCTCTAAGTCTTCTGAAATCATTAACAGAAGACCAAGGCAGATGGAAAATTTGGTCCTCTTTATAGGAAACAAAATGAGCTGCAAGAAGCAGAGGGGGGAAATCCATTTCATTTCCCTATTGTTTTCCTTGAATACATCATATCAGGCAATCAAAGTCTACCATCCACAATTGGGTCTTTACTAGAGAAAGTATTGCATTGTTTAGAAACTACCCATTAAAGATAAACCTGATATTTTACAACTCTATGAGGGTGGTAGTTCAGGGTACCACACTTAAGTTGAATAGTGTTAGAAGTTCAATTGCTAATTTTTACTTAACTGTTTATATCATCTGGGTTATATCCATATCAGTTTATTCATTAAAATATGATGCTGTTCTTGAAATTAAATATGATTGTTCAAGCTACAGTTTGGCTTTTAATCCATTTCTTAAATATATTTTAGAAGGAACTTAAGTCAAAAAAGTCTTTCCTGACTATGATTTTAAATTTCACTGTCTAGTGCTGTGGGAGTTCTGGTAGCATAGTGGCTAAGGCACTTGACCACTAACCAGAAGGCTGGCGGTTCAAACCCACCAGCCACTCCTGGGAAGGAAGATGGGGCAATCTACTTCCGTAGTGATACTGCTTGGGAAACCCAAGGAGGGGTCACTATGAGTCAGGTCCGACTTGACGGCACATAACAACAACAACAGTGCTGTTTAACCACATTTTAGAAAGAGATCTCTCTCCACCAATTATTCTATCAGAATGAAAAAGTAACACCCAAAAAGCTGAAACTTTACAACTGTAATTGTAGTCTTTCTTTTGACTATATTGCAGATAATTTTGATAATGAAAATTTTTTTTAATCTAACCATGATTCTTATTATTGATGGACCATAACAGTTTTCAATTAAAATGAAAAAATGAATAATTTATAAAATGTCAATGACCAATACCAGTAGCAAAATGTAGCAGATATGTTGTTGTTATTATTTGCCATTTCTGAGGCAGTATCACTACGGAAGTAGATTGCCCCATCTTCTTTCTGAGGAGTGGCTGGTGGGTTTGAACCTCCAACCTTCTGGTTAGCAGTCAAGTGCTTTAGGCACTAAGCTACCAGAGCTCCTTTAGCAGGAATACATGTGCTTAAATTATTTAAAGTGTTATGTATGTATATGCATATATAAAAGCCTTAAACAAGTAAAAATTTAAGCAACTCTTAATAACAAATTATATATGATTAAAACATAAATGAACTATGATTTAAAATATTATTTTGCCAGAATTCCTACATAAGCTTCTAACAAAGTCTGATGCAAATACACATTTGAACATAGAATATACAAAACCAAGTTAAAATTAAAACTCAGACTAGACTACATTGAACAATGTAGAAGCTATCCCACATGAGTCAATTACTCCCTGAGAACATGGATGAACCTAGAGGACATAATACTGAGTGAAATTAGGCAATCACAAAAGGACAAATACTGCGTGAAACTACTACTTTTAAAAGTCTAGAAAAGGTTTACACACAAAAAGAATCATTCTTTGAAGGTTACCAGTGGTGGGTGGGGAAAGGGGGGTAAATCACTAACTAGAGGGTAGACACATATTAACTTGGGTGCAAGGAAAGGCAATATACAATGAGGAGGTCAGCACAAAATGATCAAAACAGTGGGAGGTACACAGGGTTAAAGGCAGCAAAGGTAAATACTATTACATACACAATCCTGCAGTAACAGTAATAACAATAATCTACAATTATTGGACATGTAGATAGACACTTGAGCAGAACAAGGCTGGAAAAGTGAGTGGGACTATATCTATGAATATAGTATTCAGGGAACAAAGTTATGAAAACTTCTTAGTCATAACCAAACATCTTGAGGGAATGAGTTGCAAGACATGGGACTCATGTCTATAGTCTCAAAGGACAGTAAGTTCAATTGGTATAACATAGTCCCCAAAGACAATGTTCTACATCCTATTATGGTTAGTAGCAACTGGGGTTTTAAATGCTTCTGAGTGGCCATCTAAGGTGAAACTACTAGTTTTCCCTCTGCAGAGAAAAGAAGAGTGAAGATAATCAAAGACACAAGGAAACAATTAGTCCACAGCACTAATGAACCATGGGAATCCCAGCTTCCATGTCCCTGAAACCAGAAGAACTAGATGGTGCCTGGTTACCACTGCTGACATCTCTGAAAGGGATTACTATAGGAAGTCCTGGATAGAGTGGGAGAATGTGGAACAAAACTCAAAATCATAGGAAGGATCAGGCTTACTGGCCTGATAGAGACTCGTGGAAATACCAAGACTATGGCTTTTAAGATACCATTCAAGCCAGGAAGCATCATCTCCTTGGCTCAACTTTCAGCTAAACAATACACAGGCCTATAAGGTGAACAAGGCACTCTGGTGGCATAGTGGGTAAGGCAGTTGGCTGTTCACCAAAAGGTTGGCGGTTCAAACCCATGAGCTGCTCTGTAGGCAATCTAGTTCTGTGAAGATTCGCAGCCTTAGAAACCCAGTGTTGGTAGTTATGAGTCAGAATGCAACTCAGTGGCAATGGTTTGTGGTGTTTTTTTTTTTTTTTTGGTTTATAAGGTGAACAGTAATAGCAGGAAGGCACACACTCATTAGAACAATCAATCATCTGAGATCAAAAGGGAAGCATTTGTCCAGGTATAAAACTCAGAAGGCAGGAAAGGGTTAGGAAAGAAAGACAAAGAGAAAAGTATACCAGGGAGGAAGTGAAACAAGGGCTGTTATACTGTGGGGATCACAATGAATGTCACAAAAGAAAATATGTAGGAATTGCTGAAAGGCAAATCAATTTCACCCAAATCACAAATTAAAAAAAAAAAAAAAAATTTACCAGGTGGGAAAATAAATGTAAATACTTTTTTCCCCCACTGCCTCTCCTGAAGCAGTGACCCATTAACGATACAAATAGATAATTGGTAAAATTATTCCATTCCTAAAGTACACAACTGTGAACTGAAAGAATTTCCCAATGAATTTGTTACACATTGAATTATGTTGCCAAAAACCTGTATGTTGAAATCATAATCTCTGTACCTGTGGATGTGATCACTTTGTAAGTAAAGGCTTTTCTTTGTTAAGTTCATAAGCTTATACCAGAATGTTGTTGTTGTTGTTATGTGCGGTCGAGTCAAACCCGACTCATAGCGACCCCTCCTTGGGTTTCCAAGGCAATATCACTACGGAAGTAGGATTGCCCAACCTTCCTTCCGAGGAGTGGCTGGTGGGTTTGAACCGCCAGCCATCTGGTTAGCAGGCAAGTGTCTTAACCACTATGCTACCAGAGCTCCTATATACCAGAATAGAGCAGGTCATAAACAATATATTCTGAGTGATCTCTTATAAAAAGCTACTAAAAAGGAGGGCCTCTCCCCTAGATTCAATGCTCTAATTTAGACTTCTAGCCTCCAAAACTGTGAGACAATAAATTTCTGTTCTATAAAGGCATCCATTTGTTATGGCAACATTAGGTAAATAAGACAGAATTAAACAAGAGAACTTTATTTATTTATTTTCTTCCCATGAGAACCCTAATAACACCTCTCAGAAGATATGTTTTCTAGAAGAGTTTAGGGGCACGATGACCAATGCAAATATCGATATTCATTTTGAACAATAAATTAATAGGTTAAGTAAATAGATAGAAAGAAAGAAACAAGAAAAATCTGGCTTGCTTCAGACTTCTTTACAGCATTAAATGTCAAAAAAGACTGAAGCCACAGTACAATTTTAAGAGGTAAAGGTAGTGATGCAACAATGTAATCCTCCACTAAATAATATTTTATATATCAAAGCATAAAAAAAATTCTCTCAAAGTAAAAAAAATCCATTCGCCACTGTAATAACAAAACAAAACAAAAAAATTACTTGAAGACATACTATAAAAAATCCAGGGAACAGAACAAAATTAGAGCTAAAAAATCTGAAAGTCAGAATAACACTTTAACAGTATTTTGTGAAACTCTGTCACTGCAAGAAAACATACATTCTGCACATCCTACAATCAGTATACTCTTTAATGCATGAATAAGCCCATAGATAATTATAAAAAGTCCTTAAGTGACAGATGAATTTAAAAAAAAAAAAAGGAAGACTAAGCTGAAACACGGAAGTGCATTAACTCAAACTTAGACAACATTACTGACTTTGAGCAAACAACTGATTGATACCAATAACAAGAGTTTTAGAGTATAAAAATAAATAATCTCCCCTGAGGATGAGTAGACTTAGTAGCTCATAAGTAGCTGGCGTTCACATTTATACTACTTCATGGTCAGGAAATTGCCAGGCTGAAAGATTCAGTTAAAATTGCTATAGACGTCCATCACGTTCTTACCCTAACAAAAGCAAATAGACCTGATAAAAGGAATCAGAGCACATGTGAGGGGGACAGGAACAGTATAAACACATGTTGGCCATCATTTAGAGGTTTGAGATTCTCTTTATTCAGATTCAGGTTTTGAATGCCCAGTTTCAAAGAAAGTATATGTTTATAGAATCAGTAAACTATTGGTTTAATGTGTTTATGCTATCAATAAACTCCAGATTTTAAAATAATCTCCTGTTTGAAGTTATTAAGAAGTCACAGTAAGACACCTATGAAAGCCCTTCTGAACACATGAAATACTCTTATATCACAAATAATTGTCTAATTATTTATACCAAATATGGTATGTAAGAAAAGTAAATCTAATTAAAAGTAGAAGTACTTATATATGATGGATT
>NW_006921674.1:4074742-4075977 GCF_000298275.1 Orycteropus afer afer | reverse complement strand
GTACCTCTATATGTCTTCCTCTTCCTCAATGCCACCATGTTAATCACTCACATTTGGTACATTGCCCTTCTCTTCACCCAAATCAATACTTATCTCTACCTATCTAATAGTGTTACCACCACCCCCACCATCGCTGGTAACCAACAAAGAAAATTTCCTTCCATACATAAACAAACCTTTCCTTGACTTTTACAATAAAGGACAAATACAATATTTGTCCTTCTATAAGTGACTTATTTCACTCAGCATAACATCCTCCAAGGAGCTCTGGTTTCGTAGTGCCTAAGGCACTTGACCGCTAACCAGAAGGCTGGCGGTTCAAACCCACCAGCCACTCCTCAGAAGGAAAGTTGGGCAATTTACTTCCGTGGTGATACTGCCTTGGAAACCCAAGGAGGGGTCGCTATGAGTCGCAATGGCAAATAACAACAACAACAATGTCCTCCAAGTTCACACATGTTATGCGGTGTTTTGCAGATTCTACGTTATTCTTTAGGGTTGCATAGTATTCCATTGTGTGTATGTACCATAGTTTGGTTATCCATTCCTCAGTTAATGGACACCTAGGTTGTTTCCATCTTTTGGCTATTGTGAATAGTGCTGCAATAAACATGGGTGTGCATATGTCTGTTCTTGTCACGACTCTCACTTCTTTAGGATATATACCTAGTAATGGAATGGCTGGGCCAAATGGTATTTCTAATTCCAACTTTTTAAGGAATCTCCATACTACTTTCCACAGTACCATTTTACAGTTGTACCATTTTACAGTCCCACCGGCAGTGTATGAGAGTCCCAATCTCTCCACATCCTCACCAGCATTTGTTATTTTCTGTCTTGTTGAACTTTGCTACTGGTGCTGGGGCAAGATGGTATCTCATTGTTGTTTTCATTTGTCTCTCTAATGGCTAATTATCATAAACATTTCTTCATATGTTTGTTGGCCGCTTGAATATCCTCCTTGGTGAAGTGTCCATTCATGTCTCATGCCCATTTTTTAATTGGATTATTTGTCTTTTTGCTCTTGAGGTGTTGGAGTTTTCTATAAATTCTAGAGATAAGTCCCTTGTCAGATATGTCTTTGCCAAATATTCTTTCCCAAAATGTAGGTTCTCTTTTTAACTCTTTTGGAAAAATCTTTGGAAGCACATAAAAATTTAATTTTTAGAAGGTCCCAATAATCTAGTTTCTCTTCTGCTGTTTGCGCATTTTGGGTTATGCTTGATAGTCTATTT
>NW_006921674.1:4053811-4070922 GCF_000298275.1 Orycteropus afer afer | reverse complement strand
TTAATTGGTTGCTGTCATTTTTTTATGTGTATTTTCATGGTGTCCCTGGTTTCTTTGTTCCATATTATTTTCTGTGCTGAGCTCATTATGTTTATGAATCGTGTTATCATTTCCTTTGTTGCTGTTGTTTTTGTATATGCTGAATATTTGTGCTTGTACTTTTTACTGTGATGTGAAGGTTTATCACTTTTCTTTGAGGTTACCCTGTGATTTATCATTTTCTCCCTGAGATTAGAAAATCCATTCTATCTCTTAACTTCCTCACCATTTAGAAGTTCTCTAACTACACAGTATTTTCCCTGTTTTTGGTTTATAGTTGTCCTCATTTACCAATTGTTGTCTCTGGTTCCCTGGTTACAATCTTGTGAGCTTATTTTACTTTGAATATGTCCATAGCTGTGGTTTCTGGGTTATGTCATCTTGTGTATTAATGGTCAATTGTTGTTTGCTATTTTTGGTTCTCTGTTCAAAGGACTCTGTTCAGTATCACTTGTAAGGTTGGTCTGGTTTTAACCATTTTTTTTAGTTTCTGCTTATCTGGAAATTTCCTATTTTCACCATCATATTTGAGGGATGATTTTGCCGTGTATATAATTCTTGTTTGAAAATTGTTCTCTTTCAGTGTTTTATATATACCATCCCATTGCCTTCTCACTTGCATGGTTTCTGCCAAGAAATCAGAGCCTATTCTTACTGGTTGTCCTTTCTAAGTAACTTTTGTTTTTCCCATGCTGTTTTCAAGATTCTTTCTTTGTCTTTGGTTTTAATGAGTTTGATGATGATATATCTTGGTAATTTTCTTTTGGGGTCTATCCTGTTTGGGATTTGTTGGACTTCTTGCATGGCTATATTCTCATCTTTCATCATATCAGGGCAGTTCTCTTCCAACAAATCTTGGACAATTTTCTCTGTGGTTTTATTATTCTCTTCCTGTTCTGGAATTCCAGTGAAACATTTGATGGTATCCCACATGATCCTTAGGCTTTCTTCATTTTGTTTTTATCTTTTTTTCTGATTGATCCCTTTCCAAAGACGTATTCAGGTATTTGTCTTCAATCTCATTAATTCTGTCTTCCTTTGTATAAATTCTACTCCTTTGCCCTTTCAATTTGTTATCTATTTCTGACAATTTAGTATTAATCTTATGGATGTCTATCTGTAGATTTTGAATAATTTCTAATTTTTCATTTATATTGTCATTTTATTCTTGTATTTTCTTCCAAAATTCTTCTAGTGTTTTATCTGTGTTTTCCTTGGTCTGTCTCTCAATCCTTTGAAGACACATAAATTTAATTCTTTTGAATTCTTTATCAGAGAGTTCCAATGCTGCTTCTTCCTCAGGGATGTGTTCTGGGTCTGTATCCTGCTCCCTGTTTTCTACTATTTTATTTTGCTTCTTTGTGTGGACTGTGATGGTCTGTTGTCTCTAAGATATCATGGCATTGTTCTATTTAGATCTATGTTAACTTTTTGTGTAAAGCAGCCATGGGTGAATCAGGTTCTTCCTGGTGGTTGTTTATCATTGGCCTGTTGGTAGAGAAGGAAGTGGTGGCTCTCATTCGGTAAGTGAAGCTGCAGGAGGTGTGGGTGTAGTTGTGTTATATGGGAACTGTTGCTGTCTTCCACTCAGCTAGACAAAAATAACAATCAAAAAAGCAAAACAAATGGACAAAAAACACTCCATGTAATCACACAAGAACAGTGACCAGAAAAGAGAAAAAGTGAAAATCCCTGAAATAGCTGGGGAGAGGGCAAAAAGAGAATAAAGGTAGAGACAGAGAATAATGAAGAAAAACATGTGAAAAACACAAAAAGAAAACAATGAATGGGGTTAACCATGAGAAAGAAAAAAAAATTGTAACCAGGAACAGGAAAAAGAAAAAAAGCTAGAAACTAGAACCTGGGAGGGGAAGAATTAAGAATAATAGTAAAAATGATGAAAGTAATCATAATAACAGTAGTTTTAAAACAGAGAAAAACAAACAACAGAAAAAAAAAAATCGAGGCAGGACAGGGCACCCAGGCTCCATCCTAGCACACAGACTGGAATGTATTTCCTGCTGGCCCAGAAGGTGGGTGCAAGTGAGGGATGGCCACACCTCCATTCACCAAGAGGGTGTGGGGTATAAGAGTAACAAGGGGAATGTCGCACCTTTCCAGTCGTTCATGTCTGGAATGTCCTTGAGGTTCCTGGCAAGTGGATCCTGTTCTTAAGTCCCTGGAATCTGGGAAAATGCTGTCACTTTAAATATCCAAAATGGTCAAACTGCTCGTAAACATTCAAAATGGCTGCATCCTCCGGACAAGTACAAATCCACAGCTCAGACCACCTTCCTCTCCACTCCTTCCCCTTTTATTCCCCAGCCACCAGAGCAGTCCTCTGTGCAGGCCTTGGCTAGCAGGGCTGATTTTTAGGTTAATTCTTAAGTCCTACCACCACTCAGCAATAACTAAGCTGTCTTGGTCCAGATTGCAGCTCTGTATGTCTCCTTTATTAGTGTTTTCTTGCAAATTCTTTTGCTAGTTGGAGTTTAGTCCATTTCTATATCCTTCCATTCAAGGCTCAGGCATCCAGGATTATTTTCTGTATCTGTGTTAATTGGTTCCCCTTTTCTTTGTTGAAGAGGCTCTGCGCAGTCCTTCTGCCTATTCCACCATCTTACCGGAACTGTTCCTCTATTACGTAACTCTTATGTAAAAGAAGAAAGACAAAGAAATTTTTTTTAAAAATTATAACTGAAACACTACATATCAGAATTTATGCAACTCAATTAAGGCAATAATTATGCAACTAAATAAAGACATAAGTCTATTTAGCTCTCAATTCAAATTGCTAGAAAAGAGTAAGAAAATAAGCCAAACCTATTGCCATTGAGTTGATTCTGACTCATAGAGAAATCTAAAGGTTAGAAAAGTTAGAACACAGAAAAGCAGTAGAAATACTAATATTTTATTATGCCAAAAAATAATCTAAATACATGGGAATAAATGTAACAATACACATGAAAAACATAATTGAAGAAAACTTTAAAACACTCTGAAAGACAGAAAAGTAGACTTGAACAAGTGGAAGAATCTCTCTATTCTTGCCTAGGATAAGCCAACATCATGAAAATGTTGATTTTCACAAAGTTAATAAAGGTATAAACCAAAAATGATTCCATAAAACTATTAACAACAATTTTTTTAAAAAAAACAGATAAGTTAATTTCAAATTCAAAATGGAAAAATTATTACACTAGATTAGTTAGAAAAACCTTTCTAAAAAAGCAATTAAGGCTACCTGGCCCAAACTGATATAAGCCATATTTAAAACAGGATGGTATGAGAACAAGGAACTCTGCTAATGAAAAGGTTTGTGGGAAGAACCCACCAACTGCCCTGCAACAGAAAGATAAAGCAGTCTGCTTTTGTAAAGATTTACAGCCTTGGGAATCCTATAGGACAGTTCTATTCTGTCCCACAGGGTTGCTTTGAGTCAGAATTGACTCAATGGCAGCGGTTTTGGTTTTTTTGGTTTTTTTGGCATGAAAATATATATCAAACAAATTGAAAGTTCAGAGATGTATCCAAGTACATATATAAAGGTAAAACAAACTTGCACATGTGTATGTTTTAATAAAAGTATTAATATAATACATATCATTTTGGAAAAATACATCAGATGTATACCTCAAACATATACCAGAATAAACTACATGTGGCTCAGGTATATAAATATAAAAAATGAAAGCATACAGATACTAAAACAGAGCACAGATGAATTCCTTTATTATCTCATTACAGGAAAAGCTTTTGTAAGTTTGACTCAAAATCTAGATATGATAAAAGACTGACAAATTGAACTAGAAAAATATTTAAAATATAACTTTTGCTTGGGAAAAATTAGTATAAAAATATCAAAACAAAGAAGACAAAATTATGAGAAAATACTTGCAACATATATTACAGATGAAGGGATAATATTCAAAAACAAACAAGTCTGAAAAACAAAAGTAAGATTTTAACATAGGGTTCACCAAATATATATATACAAATGGTTTTAAAATACATGTAAGATGCTCAAGGTCACTTAATTTAAAAATAAAATAAAACTGCATTGGCATTCACACTTGATCAGATTGTCAAAAATGAAGAGGTTGGCAATACATCTTGATGATGAGCTTGTGAAAAAATAGTATCATACTTTGTTGGTTATAACATAACATTACATCACCCCGATGGAAAGGAATTTGACAATATCTGACAAAGCCAAATAGGCATACCTTTGACCCTACCATTGTACTTCTAGAAATTTACCATGAGGATCTATCTTCGGAACTACAACAGAGTATGTTTACATTAATTAAAATAGTAAGTATAATGATAAAAAGCCTGAAACTATTTAACTTCCCAGTAGTATGTAATATATTTTTATAAAAACTACTGTATATCTAAACAATGTAGTACTAAACAGATCTACAAAAGGATTGAACAAGATCTCTATACCAGATGGAAAAGATTTCTGTAACAGATGAGTGACTTCCGGGACATATTGCTAAATGGAAAATATCTTACTAGCTATTGTATAAGAATAAAGGCAATAAAGACTCTGCACATTAACTCAGTTTGTGTGTTTGTGTATATATGGCTTATTTTTGCCAAACAGACACCCCAGAAAAATGACCAGTAAGCAAAGAAAACGGTTACCTAAAGCAGGTAGGTGGAAACAAGTTAGAAAGAAAGGGAAAAGAATCACCTCTCTGATTTAAAACTTCTCTATATAGTGTTTGATGTGTCAGACATACAAATTCTTTATATAATGAAAAATAAAATTAAGTCAAAGATACAAAAATTACTAAAATTGAAGACAGAAATTTAACTGCATACCAAAGTTATAACACACGCAAAGTAACCTTGTACATAGTTATGACAGTATTCTTTGATTTAAGCTCCTAATAGGATGTATTTTAAAGACAAAAAGAGTTTCACAAATCTTTATTTAGCAAGTTTGCTATTGGTGGTGTAGTAACTCTGAAAATATTTTGAGTATACTAAAGAATAAAATAAATGAATATGTATGTGTGTATGGTCTTGGGAGCCAAGATTCTCACCATTGAAAAAGTGAGAATTAAATACGGAAAGTGCAGAAGAACCCTGAAATAGACCGGAGGGAAGGTTGGGCAATCTACTTCTATAGTGATACCGCCTGGGAAACCCAAGGAGGGGTCACTATGAGTTGGATCTGACTCCATGGCTGTGAGTTTGGTTTTGTTTATTTATTTATTTATTTATTTCATAAGCTATAGATAGTGAGAGAGAGATAGGTGATAGATAGATAGAGATAGATAGATAGACAGATAATCAACCAAAAGCAACCATTGCCGTGGAGTTGGATCTGACTCATAGCGACCCCTCCTTGGGTTTCCAAGGCAGTATCACTACGGAAGTAGATTGCCCAACCTTCCTTCGGAGGAGTGGCTGGTGGGTTTGAACCACCAGCCTTCTGGTTAGCAGTCAAGTGCCTTAGGCACTACGCTACCAGAATTCCCATATATATTGTTGTTGGAACTTCCCCGTAGTGATACTGCCTCGGAAACCCAAGGAGGGGTCGCTATGAGTCGGGGCCTACTCGACGGCACATAACAACAACAGCAACAATATATATGGGAACTCTGGTAGCTTCCACAAAGATTACAGCCTCCAAAACCCAATGTGGGTTACTATGAGTCAGGATCAACTTGATAGCAATAAGTGTTTATGTGTATAGTATTTACACATTTTTTGTTTGTTTTTCTATTTGTACTTATATCACCAAGAACCCATATCTTAGTTTATAAATGAAATTGCCCACTAAAAGGAATCAGGGTTTCTTGAAGAGATGGTTGGTTCCAGGTTTAGGGCAAAGACAGCACAAGATAAGGTTGGGACATCTTTCTGAACCAGGAAGCAAGAAGAGTGCTCACTTCACAGATTGATAAAAGCATGTCTAAAGTATAAAAAGGTTGCCTTGAAAGGGCATGTAGTTAGGATAATTTGAGTATACTGAAGAATAATAATGGTAATGGATGGTAACACATTGGATATAAAAGGAATTCATAAATCCATAGCAACATTTTAAAAATAAAATAGGTGAGGGAGGAAAAGAAAGCTCTTCCTTAAAAAAAAGAATGCCTAGTAGTAAATATAGAATGAATAACTGCAATATGAAATCATCATTTTGCAACTATTAATATACTAACTAGTTCACACAGAAATCATCACTGATACTAAAAATATTGAATAAATTTTTTTGAGAACAGGATATTCATACAATCTTAAGTGCCACCCCACACTTCAAGAGAAATGAGTGTCTTTCCAAAGGAAGAATGTAAGAGACACAACTTCAACCCAATGATTAAAATTAGCATAATAAAAATATAACAAGCTGATGTGATGCACTAAGAACATAATATCATCAATATAGTAATATTCTTGACTAAAAAGTTTAACCTGATTTCAATAATGAATAAAGAACAAGTTTACTATTCAAAACAACTGGCTTGAAATTTTCAGAAGTCTCAAAGGTATGAAAGATATAAAAGGGACTGTTGTATGTTAAAGAGTTTAAAACAAAACAACTTATGTCTTACACAAGATTCTCAGAGAAGCAAAACCAGTGAAACTTAGGTATATACAGAGAGAGAGGGAGAGAGAAAAAAAAAAAAAATTATCTCATGGAAATGGCTCACATAGTTGTTAGGTGACCTGAGTAGGCTCCAACTCATAGCGACCTTGTCTGTGTACAACAGAATGAAACACTGCCTGGTTCTGTGCCATCCTCATGATCCTTGCAATGCTTGAGCCCATCATTGAAATCACTGTGTCAATCCATCTCGTTGAGGGTCTTCCGCTTTTACACTGACCCTCTACTTTACCAAGCATAATATCCTTCTCCAAGGACTAGTCACTTCTGGCAACATGACCAAAGTAGGTGAGATGAAGTCTGGCCATTCTCACTTCTAAGGAACTTCCAGCTGCACTTCTTTAGGACAGATTTGTTCATTCTTCTGGCAGTCCATGGTATTTTCAATATTCTTCCCCAACACCACAATTTAAAGGTATCAATTCTGCTTCCATCTCCCCTATTCATTATCCAGCTTTCACATGCATATGAGGTGACTGAAAATACCATGGCTTTCGTTAGATGCACCTTAGCCTTCAAAGGCTACCTGGGAGGCATATGGATATTATTCTTCCACTGACAACATTGTACTTGATGATAGATCTCGAAATGTTCTTTTTGATGATGAATGTGATCCCTTTCCTTTTCACTATGTCATTCCTGGCATAGTAGTCCATATGACTGCCAGATTTTAAATGGCCACACCAGTCCATGTCAGCTCACTAATGCCTATTATATTGATATTTCTGTGCTCCATTTCATTTTTGACAACTTCCAATTTTCCTAGGTTCATACTTCTTACATTACATGTTCTGATTATTAATGAATGTTTTCAGCTGTTTCTTCCTATTTTGAGTCGGGCCCCATCAGTAAATGGAGGTCCTGAAAGCTTTACTTCATGCACATCATTAAGGTTGACTCTACTATGAGGAGGCTGCTCTTCCCCAGTTGTATTTTGAGATGGATTGGCACAGTGGCTGCAACCACTCAAGCATTGCAAGGATCATGTGGATGGTGGAGAACTGGGCCGTGTTTCATTCTGTTGTACTTAGGGGAGGTCACTTTGAGTCGGAGCCTACTCTAGGGCACCTGACAACAAAAACTGTGTGAGCCATTTCCATGAGATAAGATTTTGTCTCTCTCTCTCTCTATCTGTATATATCTAAGTTTAATTGGATATTCTTCCCTGGAGAATCCTGTGTATGACATAAGTTGTTTTGTTTTAAACTCATTTAATAACAGTTCCTTTTATATCTTTTGGGGAGCTCTGATGACATAGTGCCTAAGGTATTTGACTGCTAACCAGAAGGCTGGCAGTTCAAACCCACCAGCCACTCCTTGGAAGGAAGTTTGGGCAGTGTACTTCTACAGTGATACCGCCTCGGAAACACAAGGAAGGGTTGCTATGAGTTGGATCTGACTCGAGGGCAGTGAGTTTGGTTTTTGGTTTTTTGCATCTTTTATACCTTTGAGATTTCTGAAATTTTCAAGCCAGTTTGAATTGTGAACTGGTGGTTTCTTCATTATTGGAATATCAGATAATATTTCACTGTTATTCATAAAGTTGTCTGATAACATATCAGACATTGCTTCCCTGCTATTCATAAGGTTTTCAGTGCCCAATTTTTTCAGAAGTAGATGGCCCCATCCTTCTTCCAATTATGTTTTAGTCTGGAAGCTCCACAGAAACATATACCAGTGGCATAGTTTCCAGCTTCACAGCAACCTGCAAGCCACCATAGTACAACAAACTGACCTACAAGTGATGGCATGCAGTTGTAGAGGCTGGCAAGTCCTAAGTCTATTGGTCAGATATCAAGCTGGAGGCTTCTGCAGATTCATGTACCTGCAGAGGTTGAGGAATCCAAGATTAGCAGGTAAAATTGCAGATAGTTGGCTTATAGACTGAGAAGGACAAAACTGGTAGGTAATAAGGCAGGCACTGTTTCAAGACCAGATGATAAGCCAAATGTAAAATCTTGAGCAAAAAGCCAGAAATCATTGCCAGGACACCTATATATATCGGAAGCAGACCACACCCCTGAAGAAACTCCTTTTCAACTGATTGGCTGTTCACAGCAAATGTCATCATGCAAGTAATTACATTGTACCCAATCTTATCACAGGAGCTCTGGTAGCATAGTGCCTAAGGCACTTGACTGCTCACCAGAAGGCTGGCGGTTCAAACCCACCAGCCACTCCTCGGAAGGAAGGTTGGGCAATCCAGCTTCTGTAGTGATACTGCCTCGGAAACCCAAGGAGGGGTCGCTATGAGTCGGGGCTGACTCAACAGCAAACAACAACAACAATCTTATCACCGAGAGTGACTACACTATAACTGTTAAGCCACTGAGAATCATGGCCCAGTCAACTTGACACATAACCTTAACTGTCACAATATAGAATGATCATTCATGTACCATTAATTCAAAAATAAAGCAACTATTAAAAAAAAAAAAAAAAAAAACCTAAACCCACTGCTGGTGAAAGATTTCAATTCATAGCAACCTGATTAAACAGAGCAGAACTGCCCAAAAGGGTTTTCAACGCTGTAAATCTTTATGGAAGCAGACTGCCACATTTTACTTCTGTGGAGCCAGTGTTGGTATCCAATCACCAACCTTTTGGTTAGCAGCCAAATGCTATAACCACTGCACTACCCAGAGCTCCTTCGAAGCAACTATAAAACAAACACAAAAACAAACAAAAAAACTCACTGCTGTCAAGTCAATTCTGACTCATAGCGACCCCCAATGGGTTTCCAAGGTGGTAAACCTTTATGAAAGTAGATTGCCCCGTTTTCCTTCCACAGAGCAGCTGGTGGGTTTGAACTGCCAACTTTTTGGTTAGCAATCAAATGCCTTAGACACTATAGCATATTAACTGGATAATTGGGAAAATTAATAGGTAGTCATACCAAATAAGATTTTTTTTTAATCAATGTTGTATGTTTTGCATGTGATGATAGTATTGAGACTATGTAAAAAAAAAAAAAAAATAGTCTGTCTTAAATAATACTTACTGATGTGTTTAAGGGTGAATTATCATGATATCTGCAGTTTATTTGCAAATGGTTCAGCAACTATGTATCTATATGAGAAAGTAAGAGAGAGCAGGAATGAGTGCACAAATGTGAATTGTTAACAAGTGCTGAATGGAGAGAAAAGCATATGAATGTTCATTATATTATCTCTCTGGTAGTGTAGTGCCTAAAGGCACTTGACTGCTAACCAGAAGGCTGGTGGTTCAAACCCACCAGCCACTCCTCAGAAGGAAGGTTGGGATCTACTTCCATAGTGATACTGCCTCAGAAACCCAAGGAGGGGTTGCTGTAAGTTGGGTCCAACTCAACAGCATATAACAACAACAACAACAAAGTTTTGAAATTTTTCAAAATGAAAAGTTGGAAAAATATTTTAAAAGTGTTTAGAATACATTAACTTGGAAGTGGTCAGAAATTATTATTTTAAGGTGGACAAAACTAAGATTGTCTAAGGCATCATAATTTAATTATAGTGAGATTGAATCTAAAGAATAATTAAAAAGGAACAATGTATCATTTTTTTACCACACCTTATCTCTACTTTAAATGGGTATTCCTATCATAAAAATACAATCTTCTCATATTTTTCCCCATTCACCAAATATATAAAGTAATTCATAAACAGGGGGAAAAAAAAGGTCATTCTTTGAGTAGTTTCAGAAGTATAGTAGAGATTTTAGGCTAAAGAAAAGGTGAAGTGGGATCATAAACTTAATATTAGAAGAATCACTAATTAACTTCCACATCGGCATCAGGGAACCAAGCTTCAAGTCCCACCTCTGCTACTCACTAGATATGGTGTCACCATCTCATTTACCTGGATTACATAAAATGTGAATACCTAGCACATTCCTAGCTGTGAAGAACTGTAGGTTAAATAAAAGATACCATTAGAATAGTACAATGTCTGGCCCAATTAGGGTTTCCTGAAATGTTAGTTGAATCTGAATCTGGTAATCAGCTAATAAAATCAATGGTGTAACTTGTTTTTGACACTTGACTTGGTTCTTTCTATATTAATATAGTCACTGGTGCTGTCTGTGAGAGAAAATGCATTGAATTTCATGAGAACGGAATCCTCAGCAAAGATATATCTATAACAAAAATTTGTATAAAATGGCAGTTCTCAAGAAGAAGCAAGGCCATATGTAAACTAATAATGAATTCTCATTCATAATTGATCCACAAACAGGTTCTTAATTAATTAATTTTTCTAATAGCTGTTCAGTCATGACCTTGGCATTAATTAAATTAAAACATTATAAACTATCATTCCAAATTTTTATCATTTGTATCATTCCAAATTTTTAACACACCTAAAATAATTTTACTTCTTGTTTTCAAAGCAATATATTAATCTCAAATACATTTTAATTTAGTAGTTATTAGATCCCTTTCAAGCAACCTAGATAGGTAGTTTCTCTTTTCAAAGAAATATGCCCAAATTATCAGAACAGAGCCATGTTATATGTGGATGAAGCAGCAAGTGTTCTATGCAGCATATTTTGAGAAATATCATGGCAGAAAAGTTCTCAAGCCCCTTCCCCAAAAGACAAGAAATAGGTGCTGATAGTCAATGTTCCTAAAGCAATTGAAAAGCTACTCCTACCTCCAAAGATACTTTAATGTTTTGCTTTAGTGGGAAAAGGTGCATAAAAGGAATAGAGGGAATAAGATTAAGGCAACCCAACTAAGACATTATTTCTTCAGAGGCTACACCATAAACATGAACAGTCTAATCTAGTCCATCAGAGCATTGTGGGTGCACCTGGGGAAAGCTTGAGTACCACTGTTGGCATAGGCATAGCAACTGAGGTAAAGTCAAATAAGTAGGCCATATTCTATTAGCATTTAAAAGCAAAAAAAATCTCCAAACATGATTATTACAGATAAAATGTTCAGATTCACCTCTTCTATCAATCAGTTTACACACATTGAGTATACAATGAACCCTACTGAGCCTGTCTAAGCAAGGCACCATGATCTTTTTTTCTCCATTATGAATAATTTTAAAGAAATGTAATAGCACAACAAAAATTGCAAAGGCACGTGAGAGCTAAATAAGCACTATATATTTAACTTCATGATGCACTTTTTGTGACGCAAAATAAAGACTCTTCTCTCCAAGTTCTTTCTTGATTAGTCAACTATACTGGAAGCGAGATCAAAATGTATTGCTTGGTGTTTTGCCTTCTTATTCACTGAAGATCAAATTCAAAGTAATTACATTAAAATCATCAGCTGCTCAAAGCTACTACTTACACTGCACAGAGATTATTAAGAACTGATGGTTATTAAATATAAAATTACAGGATCTTTTATTTTGGTTAATAGTCTCTAATGTACATCTAAAAACATTGCTTTCTCCTCTTATGCAAATGAAAGCTTGCTTCTGTTTTATTTTTAAGCATAAATTAATGTTTATAAATCTTTATGTCCCTAAGAGTACAATAGGGGTAAATCTCTTTGTTTATCAAGAGCATGAAAAATCCTCGCCATGTTCAATTCGACATATTTCAAGACAAAAAGAAACCACAGAGCCCCAATCTCTAGTATAAGAAAAATTAAGCTGAAAGAGTTGCCTCTGTTGGATTTGAAAAACAATATATAATAAAACTGGATGGATGGGGAGGGAACGTAAAGAGTTGATTCGCATGACCAGGGTGAAAAGAAAAACAAACATTATGGTTGCAAAAACATACATTCCATAACAAGTTCTTAAGACTCCCAGGTGCAACATCAGCAGCGCTCGAGTCTCGATTTTTATTGTAATCTTGTGGCTTTTTATTTGTAACTTATATGAAAAGAATCATATTGATTGGGGCAGATTTAACTCAGTAAAACCTATTCTACTGAGATTGTCTGTGCTAGGTGATTTTATCAAGTTCTCTTTTGGTTTCATTTTCTTCCTCATCCCTATTCCCAGGGGAAGCTACAGCCCAGCTTGCAGAGCAAATTGCCCTAAATTGAGTTCTTTCTCTGGCATAGACAGGGCTGCCTTTGGCTCCTCGGCTTGAAAACTTTATGCATTCTTTTTTCCTTCTTCTTTAACAATCCCCTTCCCTTTTTCCAATTAAAATGGAGAAGTTTGCACCGGTACCTGCTCCCAATTAAATAAATACTGCATTACCAGCCGCACTCCCGGATCTTCTTTACCCTCCCTTCATTAGCCTTATTCCTCTGAGGCTGCCTGGCTGTCTGCCAGGGACTTATGGCAAGAATTCAAAATCTTGCACACTTTATCCCCTCCAAATCATTCTTGAATATAAGCAGTCTGCTCCTTAGGCCCAGCATGAGAAATCCAAGAACGTGTTCAAAAAGGATAGAAGATGGGAGGGAGAGAAGAGGAACATGATTTATTTAAAAGGTAAGAACCTATGCAAAGAAAGGCAAGCTAAAAGAGGTTAAGCTTCCTGGTTAATTGACCTTACTCTCTTTTTCAAAAGTGTGAGTAGGAAGAACAACAAATGAAAGTCTGATAGCATTGCTTTATTTCTGAGTGCCTTTATGCCTACAGGAAATACATCATCATCTTCATACCTCAGGCAAGCCAACTCCCCAACACTCAAATTATTCACCATGACTGAAAAACTCTACCTCGAAAGCCTAAGCAACTGTTTTTTTAAAGATCAACGTAGAATTTTCTAACAAATGTAAGCGCTATAGGGCCATTGCATCAGCCATTCTTAACTGACACTTGTAATCAGAAACAGTGCATCAAACTGTCACAAATGATGGCCCAAGTGTCAAGCCACAGAAACAAACGGGAGTTCTGTGTACCTCCACTGCTATCTGAAACCATGCAAATTACACTGAGAAACTCTGAACTTCCTTAAGCAAAGTATGTGATCAAATCTCAACTCTTGCACATACAGCCAGTGTGACCCTATGCAAGTTATTTAACTTTTCTGAGCCTTGAGGTCCTCATTTGTAAAATGGGAATAATAATTCCTGTATCTACTACCAAATTCTATTTTGGGAACAAATTAAGTAGATGGAGCAAGTAAGCCACTTAGCACATGGTATACAGTTACAGAATGTAAACTCTTATTGCTGTTGTTACTACTATTACTATTAAGTAAAAAACACACCACATATCTGACAAAAATTTTGGAGCCTTTCACAGAAAGGGCTAAGAACAGTTTGTAGATGACTCTTTACTTTGAAAAGTTGAAATGTACAGTTAGAATCTCAGAAGCTGACCTTCATTTGGCATAGACCCCAACACAAGTTTGCCATCTATTAAGGTTCTTATTAGAAAACCTTTCATTTGGATATGTGTGTGTGTGTGTGTATATATATAAACAAAACAAAACAAAACAAAACTCACTGTTGTAGGGTCAGATCTGACCTAGCGACCCTTTCTTGGGTTACTGAGGCAGTATCACTATGGAAATAGATTGCCTAGTCTTCCTTCAGAGGAGTGGCTGGTGGGTTTGAACCATTAGCCTTCTGGTTAGCAGTCAAATGCCTTAAGGCACTATGTCACCAGAGCGCCTGTATATAGACAGATAGATGTTATCCTTATAAAAATTCAGCAAGTGTAATATAATTTTTAGGGTGGTTGAAGAATTTGACACCAGCCACTCCTCGGAAGGAAGGTTGGGCATTCCTACTTCCGTAGTGATACTGCCTCGGAAACCCAAAGAGGGGTCGCTATGAGTCGGGGCTGACTCTATGGCAAATAACAACAACAACATAATGACCACTAAAACTAGATAGATAAATAGATAGACAGATAGATACAGATTAAGACTTTTTAAAAAGGCATCACTCAGGTCAATTTGTTTCAATTCCAAGAATTAACATACAATTTGGTTTATTTGAGAAACTTGTAAGGCACATTTAGCACTACAGTTCACAACTCAAAAAAAAAAAAAAAGGGGGGGAAACAGTGCACAAAGCCATATTTAGTATAATTTTCCAAGTATTTATTTTAGTGAAAAGACAAAAACAAAATGTGCATTTATGAAAGAGGAGAATTACTGCAAACCATTTATGTGACCACTTTTACCCTCTACATCAGGCACAACTCCCTTCTCTACAGGAGCTGAAGAATTCAGAGTTATAAATGTATACATTCTGATATTAGAGAAAACCAAAAGCAACACACATACTTACAAAGTATAGGCACTTTAGGTATAAGATTTTTTGATTGATCAAATTCAGCTCAAATTTTCCACAGCATTTTGCAGATTTGTCAGGAATGCAAACACTGCAGACAGAAAGCAGGAATTATATTCCAGACTCAGCTTTTGTTTGCTGTGTCACCTCTGAAAAGATACTTATATTCTCATAGCCTCAGTTTCTTCAAATAAAACAGGGCTAATGTGATGTTGTAAGAGTTACATTTAAAATGCTTAACTTGAGTCATTAGAAATTCTCTATTTTTATCATTATCATCACTATGATTATTGTCAAGATTTTACATTTCAAAAATTAATTTTCAAAATAGAAAAATAACCTGAAATATGAAGAAAGATTTATTCAAATTACTAAAAACTTCTTAGTCTACCAAATGGTGGAACTGAATTGCATTGAACTGGACCCATTAGAGGTAGCATATGCTCGTTGTTTCAAATTGTGAATATTTGAGGGCAATATAAGCAGCATGGGTTCACTTGGAGTGGTTTTCAGAGATGATATTTTAAGGAACGGACTGGGAAGCCTACTAAATGCAGGAAGTTACTTAAACTTAGGGTCAGACCTGCTAATTCCAGGTAAATGCTTTCAGCTAATCTTTATACACTTAATCCTCACCAACTATTACATTATCTAACATTCTGCATTTACAAAAATAGTAAAAAAAAAAAAAATCTACTATCCAAATATTTTGGACATTAACAGCATATATCTGGCAGTAACAAATGCTGACATGTGAGGTGAGACTAATGCTAGCTATTATGGTTAGGGTTATATGTCAAATTTGGCTGGGCCTTGATTCTCAGTGGTTTAGCAGTGAAGTAATGATGTAATTTGGCAGTTACGTGATGAAAAAATTTAGCAGTTAAGTAACCATCTGGTAGTGATGGAATGATGTGATTAGGCAGTTATGTAACAACATAGTCACCATCCATTGTGATCTGATGTGGTTATCCTCCAATTTTGCATAACACTGATTGTGATAGAGTGAATTACATAATATAGATCTTATAGCCATGGTCTTTGTGACTCCCACCAGACAGCTGATGTGGTTGTGATTCCACTGAGAATCATGAAGTATATGTGGCCCATCAAAGGGATTAGGTATCTTGTTAATAATGTAAATAAGGTACATGGCACTCTTGTGGGGTTGGAATGTGGAAATAGGATATGTGGAACACTAACTGGGCATTGGTTGGCCTCACCATGCTACTAGGCTTAAAATGAGCCATCCCAGAGGTGGAAAGGGGGATCTCACTGCCATCAAGAAAGAAAAGCCAGGGGTGGAGCATGTCCTTGGACCCAAAATCCCTGAATTGAGATGGTGAGAAGTAGTGGCAAAGAATCAGTGCCAGCAGAAGCAGAAGAACCAAAAACATCAGCACAAGACAGATTGGTAGAATTCCCAGCTCATGGAGGAAGCAATAGGAGTGCCTTTAGGTAGGAGCGTTGCTGACAGAATGGGTACCTCTCTGGGCACCTATCCACAGAGCTAAAACAGCTTTGTAACACTTGCTCAAGCAGGGCAGAGGGAAAGGGTCAAAGAGAAGCATGTGGCATGGCTATGAACAGATTGCCTTGCTTGAAGAACTGTATCCTAAGTTGTTTCTGATCCTGAATTGTAACCTGTTACTTCCCTAATAAAATGCATAAACACGAGTATTGTCTTTGAGTTCTTTGTGGCCATTGCAACAAATTATTCAACCCAGTAGAGAATAAGAGAGTGCTCTTGGAAGGGGTCGTTGGTGTCAGAATTGGCAAAACAGGTTGGAGGGTGGCAGCATGTCTGATCTTCACTTCATAGAAATCAGCCTTAGGCTATTGACCTTGATCTTTCCTTTCCCTGGTGAAGTTAGAAGAGGTCAGATGCTGCCCCCGTGACTTTTAGGCATCATTTTTTGCATAATGACCTAGTTATTTGAAGGAAAAAAACAACCAGTCAACCTAGATAGGAAAGTATGAGTTTTGCCATTGTACAATCACAGGCATTTTAAACTTACAAAACCATATATACATAAGATTAACGAAGACCAAATAGCAGTCAGCCACAGGGATCCAGGTGAGGAGAGGGAACTCAGGCACACCCAAAGCATCAGGGAGGGAGAGTGGGAGAAGGGATTAAAAGGCCCAGGAACTGGGACAGAGGAGCATTCAGCTGCCGGGATCTAGGTGAGGAGCAGAAACACAGGCACGCCCAAAGCAGCAGGATGGGAGAGAGGGAGAAAGGAAATTAATAGGCCCAGGAACCCAGAGAGAGGAGGAGTCAGCTGCAGGACCCGGGTA
>NW_006921674.1:4043832-4051101 GCF_000298275.1 Orycteropus afer afer | reverse complement strand
GATGCCAATGGAAGCAGCAGTCAGGACATTAGATGACGTGTAGCATTGGGAGAGTCAACCGCGAAGGAACTGTTTCAAGTGCTTAGCTGTCTCCTTGAGGATTAAGGTGCACCTGACACAAGCTATGATATTTCCAATCACCTCATATGCACGTGAGAGCTGGACAGTGAATAAGGAAGACTGAAGAAGAGTTGATGGTTTTGAGTTGTGGTGCTGGTGAAGAATGCTGAAAGTACCATGGACTGCTGAAAGAACTAACAGATCTGTCCTGGAGGAAGTGCACCCGAAATGCTCCTTGGAAGTGAGAATGGCCAGATTTCGTCTCACCTATTTTGGTCATGTTGTCAGAAGGGACCATTCCTTGGAGAAGGATGTCATGCTTGGTAGGGTGGAGGGTCGACAAAAGAAGGGGAGGCCTTCAACGAGATGGATTGACATCGTGGCTGTGATGATGAGCTCAAGTACAGCAGGGATCATGGAGCTGGCACGGGATCAGGCAAGGTTTCATTCTGCTGTGAAGGGGGCACTATGAGTCGGAGATGACTCGATGGCACCTAACAACAACAACAACACATAGCAGTAGCAGTGCCAGAATATATGCCTAGGTCTGCCAATTCCAGCTAAAGTGCTATAGCTGATCTTTATGATCCTAAATCAAAGAGGTCATATTACCTAGTGCCAAAGGAGCAAGAAGTCTGTATTTTGCGACCTCCTCTAACCACACAAGAGAAAGAATCACCAGCAGTAGCCCAACACCTATTCCTGTGAGGCCAAACATGATGCCTCCCTCCAGCCCTTGCACCAACTCTTCCTCCCACAACACCCACCACTTCTCTGCTAGATTCAATAATTCACCGCAGTGGCCACAAAGAACTCACAAATTATGGGGTTTATGAGGGAAGCACCAGGCTACAATTCAAGTTCAGGAAGTACACTCAGTCTCTCTCAGTTCACCGTCTCTTAGCCAACAGTCTCTCTCCCAGCAGTGCATGTCTCTCAGTGTCTCTCTGTCAGCAATGCATGTCTCTTGGTGTCTCTTTCTCAGCAATATGTGTCTCTCAGGAGCACGTGTCTCTCAGCAACACATCTTTCTCAGCCAGCAGTCAGAGAGACTTTCTGCCTCTAGGAGGCCTCCTTTTGAGCCTGGCAGAGTGGCCAAACTAACCAATCCCAACATCAGAATTCCATACACCTGAGAGAGAGCGAACTTCCCAGAAAATTACATTGTGCTGCTCCCAACAGAAATACCCCAGGTGAATAACTAACAATCAGGAGTTACTTGGTTGCTTGTGGCCAATTCCACTAGAGAGTTTACAAAGACTTGTGGCTAGAAAAGCCATACCAGGCAATTTACTATACTTCACATAGTTATATGAAAGAGATTTAAAAAAAAAAAACAACTTGGTAAGAAGGTATGAATTTTTCCATTGTACTATCACAAACATTTCAATTTTACAAAATTAACTTTAATAGTTAAATAACTTAAAAATGTATTCTAAAGTTCAACTGTCACAGGTATTGACCCACTCTTGGTTAATGATACTACTACCATTTACTCATCCAAGAAATCAAGTAGTTATGCTGATATTTTCCCACTCAGTGTCATCTTGTACCAAAAATTGCATTTCCATAACATTGACTAATCAAATCTTTTTCTCAATACCCTGTGATAGTGCATTGATTAAGTACCACATTATCTTTTGCCTGAACTTTTGAAATAGTCTCACACCTGGTCTCCTTTATCCCAGCCACTCTCAATCACTGCATTCTCCCTATTTTCATCAGAATAAACTTTTTAACACTCTGTGCTACTCCCTAACTTGAGACCTGAAATCTCATGACAAGCCCTTCTCAAGAAGGCCCCTATGTACTTGTCCCTCCTCTCTACCTCATACTCTAACCCTAGTGTCAGCTAAGTTCTTTTCATTTTTGATATTTAGCTAATTCTGTTCTGAGTCTGGAATGCCCTCCTTTTCCCTAAAAAAACTCACTCCCTGTCGTCATGTCAATTCTGACTCATAGTGATCCCCATTGGGTTTCAAAGGCTGTTAATCTTTATGGAAGCAAACTGCTTCATCTTTCTTCTGCAGAGCAGCTGGTGGGTTCAAACCAATAACCTTTTGGTTAGCAGCCAAATGCCTTAACCACTACACCACTAGAGCACCTTCCTTTTCCCTATTCAGCCTAAATATTCCATGTCTGCTTGGAAAAAAAGAAAAAAGAAAGAAAACATCTATATAAGATTTGTGACTGCTTCTGAGAAAGATGCTTTAAGATCTCCATTTTGAATCATGAATTTGTCATTCTTCCATGGAATACTCTCCAATAATGTTTTATTTATTTGAATATAACATTATTAAACAAACAAACAAAAAAAAACCTCACAGCCATCGAGTCAGCTCTGACTCATAGTGACCCTTCCTGGGGTTTTCAAGGCAGTATCACTACAGAAGTAGACTGCCCAATCTTCCTTCTGAGGAGTGAATGGTGGGTATATGTTACTTTAGAAAACATACATACACATATATTATTTGTTTAATTTAATACTAACTTAAAATATATTTGGTAAAAGTAATATAGGGAGAGTTGCTCTCTTCTGGTTAGTATTTTCCTCAGACATTTTTTCCATAATTTTATTTTCATTTATTCTATGGCTTTTTGTTTTAAGCATGTCTCTTTATATACCATACAACTGGATTTTTTAAAATCTAAAGTGACCATTGTGTCTTTAAATGGAGAGCTCAAATAATTTAAATTACTGGACGATTTGAATTTATTTTTCATATTATATATACTTGTGATTCCCCTAGTTGAGTTTCCTTGGTCTGTGTTATCCTTCTCTATCTTCTTCATTATTTCAATAGGCATTTTCTAGGCAACTATTATGTGGAAAGCAATATTCTAGATATTGGAGATCAGAGCTGAAGGGGAATTTATATTCTATTGGGAGAGGGCAGAGAATGAAAAGGGCAACAATTTAATAGCAATATAAACAGATAGTGTTGAGTGACGAATATATAAATGTCAGTGATATTCTATTCTTACCCCCTTTACTCTTCTCAGAAAGTCATTTTTTCTTCCTGGAATACAGCAGTAGCTTTGTAGTGAATTTCTTTTCTTTCTGTTTCCAATCCATCTGCCTTACTAATATTCCTATATTATATTTAAATATCACTATTACCTAGCTTAAATATTCAATGTCTCCTCATTGGTTAATTCTTGAAATATAAATATCTTATTCTCATATTAGATCCTCCCTGAAATGAATCCAGCCTAACAGTCCTAATTATTTCTCCCATATAGCCTTATATATCTTTATATCTCTAGCCAAATAAACTATTTCTCTCCAGATACCCAACACACCTAGCTATTTTTCTTTCTCTTACTCTACTTTCCCATCTCTCTACATTAGATTCTCTCACCTCTCCTCCATTCTTCAAAATATATTTGAAATACTACCTCCTCCAAAAAGCTCTTTTCTAACTCCACATTTGTAAGTTTTCTCCCTTTTGACTTTTCATAGAGCTCATTATTTTGACAATTTTATAGAGCATCAATCCGGTGTTTTCTTCTCTTATTATAATGCAAACTCCTGAAATGGCAGGATTTTTTCTTACTCATCTTGATTTCTAAACAGTGCTAAGTACAGTGTCCTGCAGATAACACATGAGCAACAATAATCCTTAAAATAAATTAATGATTATGTCTAAGTCTGGTACCCACCTTGAACCATCCATCTTGATCCTAACAGGCAAGAATGTTTGGATAAATGCCAGTAAATGGACAACATAAAAAATTATGTTGCCTCATTCCAGAGAAGATTGTTTTAAAATAGTAAACCACTTAAGCTGAGTAAATAGTCTTCTTTTAAAAAGAAATTAAGTGGGCAATATAAATAGAAACATGCAGGTATTTATTTAGTTCAAGTTATGGTAAAAGTATTATCTTGTTTTGTTGGGAGTAGATATGATGGTAAAGGGAAGAAACTAGCCTGGGGAAGAAAAGAAAGAGCAGAAATTAATTACCTTAATTATGAGTTACTAAGATGAAGAAATCAAAGATTTCTACCAACTTATACAGTCTGAAATTGAACAAACATGCAATCAAGATGTATTAATAATTGCTGGTGATTGGAATGTGAAAGTTGGAAACAAAGAAGAAGAATCAGCAGTTGGAAAATATGGCCTTGTGGCTAAAAATGATACCTGAGGTTGAATGATAGACTTTTGCATAACCATGACTTATTCATTGCAAATATCTTTTTTCAAACAACATAATTGGAACTATACATGTGTACCTTGTCGGATGGAATACACAGGCATCTGTAGAAAGAGAAGATGGAGAAGCTCAACATCATTAATCAGAATAAGGCCCGGGACCTAGGTGTGGAACAGACAGTCAATTGCTTCTATGCAAATTAAAATTGAAGCTGAAGAAAATTAAGACAAGTCCCTAAGAGCCAAAATATGACCTTGAGTATATCCCACTTGAATTTAGAGATCATCTGAAGAATAGATTTGATGCACTGAAAACCAATGACTGAATACCAGAAAAGTTATGGGATGACATTAAGAACATCATACATGAAGAAAGCAAACGGTCATTAAAAAGACAGGAAGGGAAGAGAAGACCAAAATGGATGTCACAAGAGACTCTGAAACTTTCTCTTGAATAGGAGCTCTGGTAGCATAGTGCCTAAGGCACTTGACTGCTAACCAGAAGGCTGGCAGTTCAAACCCACCAGCCACTCCTCAGAAGGAAGATGGGGCAATCTACTTCCTTAGTGATACTGCCTAGGAAACCCAAGGAGGGGTCGCTGTGAGTTGGGTACAACTCAACAGCACATAACAACAACAAAGAAAATGGAAGAAATGATGATGTAAAAGATATGAATAGAACATTTCAAAGGGCAATGCAAGAGGACAAAATAAAGTATTATAATGAAATGTTCAAAGACCCGGAAATGGAAAATCAAAGTTGAAGAACACACTAGGAATTTCTCAAGCTGCAAGAGCTTAAGAAAAAAATCAAGCTTTGAGATTCAATATTGAATGATTCTATAGGCAAAATATTGAAAGATGCAAGAAGCATCCAGAGAAGATATAAGGAATACACAGAGTCACCACAACAACAACAAAAAAAATTGGTTGACATTTAACCATTTCAGGAAATAGCATATGATCAAGAATCAATGATATTGAAGGAAGATTTCCAAGCTATACAGAGGGAAATGGCAAAAAAACAAAGCTCCAAGAATGATGGGATAAACCATTGGGATGTTTCAATAACCACATGCAGTGCTAGAGGTGCTTAAGAAATTTAGGAGATAGCTGCCTGGCCAACTGACCGGCCCATTCCAAAGAAAGGTGATCCAACAGAATGTGGAAAGTATTGAACAATATCTTAATATCACACACAAGTAAAATTTTGCTGAAGATAATTAAAAAATGGTTGCAGCAGTCTATAGTTAGGTAACAACCAGAAATAAAGGATGATTCAGAAGAGAACATGGAACAAGGGATATCATTGCTGATATAAGATAGATATTGGCTGAAAGCATGAATACCAGAAAGATGTTTACCTGTGTTTTCCTGACTATGCAAATGCATTCGACTGTGTGGAACATAACAAATTATAGATAACATTGCAAAGAATAGGAACTCCAGGACACTTAATTGTAGTGATGAGGAACATTTGTATAGAACAACAGACAGTCATTCAAATAGAACAAGGGGATACTGCACAGTTTAAATCAGGAAAGGTGTGTGTCAAGGTTGTATCCTTTCACTATACTTATTCAATCTGTATGCTGAGCAAATAATCAGAGATTATATTAAGAAGATTGTGGTCAATGTTCTGGTAAGATGGCAGTATAGGAAGAAAGACTGCACAGACCCTCTTCAACAAAGAAAAGTGGAACCAATGAACACAGATACAGAAGCTAATCCTGGACCCATGAACCTTGAAGGGAAGGCTATAGCAGTGGACTAAACTCCAACTAGCAGAAGAATTTTCATGAAAACAGCAAAAAAGGAGACATACGGAGCTGCAGTCTGGCAGCGATCCTGACAGCACAGACAGCTTGGATATTGCCGAGTGTTGGTAGGACCTAAGAATTAACCTAAAAATCAGCACTGTTAACTCGGGACTGCAAAGAGGACTCTCTAATGACTTGTGAATAAAAGAGGAAGCAACAGAGAGGAAGGCGAACTGAGTTGCCAATTTTTACCTGTTCCGGCATTTTGAATGTTTGCAAGCGGTTTGACCATTTTGGATATTTAAAGTGACAGGGTTCTCCCAGATTCCAGGGAATTAAGAACAGGCTCCACTTGCTGGGAACCGCAAGGACATTCCGGACCTGGACGACTGGAAAGGTGTGACATTTCACTTGTTACTCTTATACCTCATACCATCTTGGTGAATGGAGGTGCAGCCATCCCTCACTCCAATCCACCTTCTGGACTGGCAGAAATTCCATTCCAGTCTGTGTACTCAGACAGAGTCTGGGTGCCCTGCCCTGCCCTGATTACTTTTACTTTTTTACATTTTTTCTTTTTTTCTGTTTTCTGCTTTTTAGTTTGTTTGTTTTTTTCTGTTTTAAAACTACTATTATTATTGTTTTTACTTTTGTTCTTTTTAGTATTCTTCTTTATTCTTCCCCTCCCATGTTCCACTTTTCAACTTTTTTTCTTTTTCTTGTTCCTGGTTGCAATTTTTTTTTTTCTTTCTCATGATTAACTCTGTTACTTGCTTTCCTTTTTCTGTTTTTCCTATTTTTTTCTTTATTATTCTTCTTCTCTACATTTTTCTCTTATTTCCCTCTCCTCAGATATTACAGGGTTTTTTATTGTTTTTGTTTTTCCTTCTTTTTCCCTTTTTTCATTTTTTGGTTACAATTCCTCTGTGATTACACAGTGTGTGTTTTGTCCATTTGCTTTTACTTTTTTGATGGTTATTGAATTGTTGTTTTTGTCTAACTGAGTGGAAGACAGCAACAGTCCCCATACGACACAACTATACCCACACCTCCTACAGCTTCACTTACTGAGTGACAGCCACTGCTTCCTTCTCCACCAATGGGCCAATGATAAAGAACCACTAAGAAGAGCCAACTCACCCATGGCTGCTCTTCACAAACAGTTAACAGAGATCTAAATACAACAACACCATGATATCTCAGAGACAACAAACCATCACAGCCACACAAAGAAGAAAGATAAAGTGGTAGAAACAAATGAGCAGGATACAGACCCAGAACATATCCCTGAG
>NW_006921674.1:4040886-4042482 GCF_000298275.1 Orycteropus afer afer | reverse complement strand
CAATAATTACACTGTATGTTAATGGATTAAATGCACCACTCAAGAGATGGAGAGTTGCAGATTGGGTAAGGAAACAAAACCCAACAATATGCTGTCTACAAGAAACACACCTTAGAGACAAAGACAAAAATACACTAAAAATCAAAGGTTGGAAAAAGATATGTCAAGCAAATGGCAACCAAAAAAGAGCAGGAGTGGCCATATTAATTTCTGATCATTGACTTTAAGACAAAAACCACCATACAAGACCAGGAAGGATATTAGATAATGGTTATAGGATCAATTAAACAAGAAGATATAACCATAATAAATATCTGTGGACCCAAGAAAGGGCCCCAAAATACATAAATCAGACTTTAAAAGATTTGAAAAGCCACATAGATGACTTCACAGTCATAGTGGGAGACTTTAATACACCACTTTCAATGAAATATAGAACTGAAAAGAAACTCAACAAAGATGTAGAAGAGCTAAACAATACAATCCACCAACTTGACCTTATAGACATCTACAGACTACTTCACTCAACAACAGCACAATATACATTCTTTTCCAGTGCACATGAAACATTTTCAATGATAGACCATATGTTAGGCCATAAAGCAAGCCTTCATAAATTTAAAAACATTGAAACACTGCAAAACATCTTCTCAGATCATAATGCTATCAAATTAGAAATCAACAACAGGAAGATCAAAGGAAAAAGAGTAAACACATGGAAACTGAGCAACACCTTCATTGAGAAAGACTGGGTAAGAGAAGAAATAAAAATTGAAATTCAAAAATTCCTTGAATCAAGCGAGACTGAAAACACAACATACCAAAATCTTTGGGACACAGCAAAAGCAGTGATCAGAGGCCAATTTATAGCAATATATGCACACATCAAAAAAGAAGAAAGAGCCAAATAAACATTTTACACCAACATCTCCAATAATTAGAAAAAGAATAGCAAGAAAATCCCACAGTCTCCAGAAGAAAAGAAATTATAAAGATTCAAGCAGAACTTATTGAAACAGAAAACAGTAGGGCAATAAAAAAATCAACAAAACCAGAAGTTGGTTTTTGGAAAAGATTAATAAAATTGACACACCACTGAAAAATTTAACAAAGGAAAAGAGGGAAAGAATACAAATAACATGAACAAGAGATGAAATGGGTGACATCACAACAGGACCAAATGAAATAAAATGTTTAATGTCAGGATACTACAAAGAAGTGTACTCTAACGAATTTGAAAATCTGGAAGAAATGGAGAGATTTCCAGAACCACACCACTTACCTAAACTAACACAGACTGATGTGGAAAAATTGAACAGATCCATAACAAAAGAAGAAATTGAACAGATAATAAAAAAATTGCCAACTAAAAAAAGTGCTATCTCAGGAGTTTTCACCAGAGAATTCTACCAAACATTCAGAGAAGAACTGACACTAATTCTACTCAAACTATTCCAAAACATAGAAAAGTATGGATTCCTCCATAACCCATTTTATGAAGCAGCATAACCTTTGATACCAAAACCAGGCAAAGACATCACTCAAAAGGAAAACTACAGACCAATATCCCTCATGAATATAGATGCAAAAATCTTC
>NW_006921674.1:3961115-4037686 GCF_000298275.1 Orycteropus afer afer | reverse complement strand
AGAGAGGGAGAACGATGTGGAACAAAACTCAAAATCATTTTGGGAAAAAAATAGGGGACCAGGTTTGCTGGTCTGATAGAGCCTGGTGGAATTCCTGAGACTATGGCCCCTAGCTGTCCCTCAGGTCTGGAAGTGAACCCACACCTGTGGCTTCCAGTCAAACAAAAGACAGTCATATGTGTTGAACATTTACTTGAGGTAGATACCCTTCTTGGAGAGATCAATCATGGGAGAAAGAAGGGCTGTTTATGCACAGAGACACAGCTCAGGGGGCAGGGGTGCATGAAGGGATGGACACAGGGAAAAGGTAACTCTCAGGAGGAAGTGGGAGAGGAGCTGTTGCATTGGGGTAAATTGTAGTCAATGCATGAGACAAAGTGTATATGAATTGTTGTATAGAAAATGAATTTGCTCTGTAAACTTCCACCCAAATTACAATAAAAAAATAAAATAAAGAAGATCATGGCATCAGGATCAGAGAAAGACTCAGAAACCTACAATAGTCAGATGACACAATCTTGCTTGCTGAAAAGGAAGAAGACTTGAAGCACTTAATGATGAAGATTAAAGACTACAGTCTTCAGTATGGATTACATCTCAATATAAAGAAAACAAAAACCCTGACAACTGGACCAATAAGCAACATCTTGATGTTGATAAACATCTTGATAAATGGAGAAAAGATTGAAGTTGTCAACGATTTCATTTTACTTGGATCCACAATCGATGCCCATGGAAGCAGCAGTCAAGAAATCAAATGACATAATGCACTGGGCAAATCTGCTGAAACGGACTTCTTTAAAGTGTTTAAGAACAAACATGTCACTTTGAAGACTAAGGTGTGCCTATCCTAAGCCATCATATTTTCAATAACTTCATATGCATGTGAGAGCTGAACAGTGAATAAGGAAGATCAAAGAAGAATTGATGCTTTTGAATTGTAGTGTTGGTGAAGAACATTGAAGGTACCATGGACTGCTAGAAGAACAAACAAATCTGTCTTGCAGGAAGGAAAGCCAGAATTTTCTCTAGAAGTGAGAATGGCCAGACTTTGTCTCTCATACATTTGTCATATTGTCAGAAGGGACAAGTCCCTGGAGAAGGATATTATTCTGGGTAAAGCAGAGGGTCAGCAAAAAATAAACGGGAAGACCTTCAACGAGACAGATTGATTCAGTGCAGCAGTGATGGGCTCAAGCATTGCGATGTTTGTGAGGATAATGCAGGACCGGCCAGTGTTTCGTACTGTTGTACAAAGGGTCACTATGAGTTGGGACCAATTTGATGGCACTTACCAGCAAAAACCACAAGAGTTCCTCACAAATGTAGGCAGAATATTAACACATCCATTCAACAATCTTCAGTAAATATTTATTGAGTACCCACTAAATGCCAAGCACTGTGTTAAGCCAAGGGAGAAGAAAGATGAACACAACTTAATATTTGCCTTCAAAGACTGGAATTTAGTAAGAAAAAGATAAATAAACAGATAATTTGCAGAAAATGAAGCAAGTGCTACAATACAAGGGTCTCTGAAGTACGACTATGGAACTCAGGCAGGAGACTCTATAACAGTTCTAGGTGAATTAGTTCTATTGAGAGAACAACATAAAAGATGAGAAAGATAGGTTTGAGTGTTTTGGAGTATTCAATCCTTCATTTATATGCAGATGTTATGGTAATAAATTGTTAATAGTTTAGAGAGCATCAATGTCTTATAGTAGAGGCATCACAATCTTTTGCATATGCTGCTTTAATTATCTTTGGACTTATTAAACATAAGAGAGTAGATACATGAGTAACACATGAGCAATAAATAACTCCTAATTTATTTAATACTCCTCCTACAAAACCACACCAGAATGACTATGAAGGAATTTTTAAATATATGGTCCCATACGGATGAAGATAACAGCAGAGAAGATAGAAGGTAATTAATGTCAAAAACATTTCTGAAATCAGAAAGTAGGTAGACTAGAGGTAACTGCTTAGAAAACCAGATAAAGCTGAAACTTCATGTGGAACTAAATGAAGCCAACACAAAGCTGAAGGTTTTACCTCAAAAGAGGAGAAAGTGTCAAGTTTTGGAAACATCATATATATGTCCAAAGGTGACATATTTATATAAAAATAAAAGGTTTTGTTGAAAGTTTATGTAAGAGGTATTTATATCTAAAATTCCTCTCCTCACCCCAAATGAAGATCAGTGGTTTATTTTCTGTAGAAGTTTGTACAGGAGCCATCAGCAGGAGACCTTTTACTGAGAAATAGGGGATTAAATACAAACCCATGTGCTGAATGATAAGACTCATAGGCCACTTCCTGGCTCAGTTTCCAGAACACTGATGTTTTGGTCCTCTTGTGCTGCTCTAACAGAAAATATCACAACTGGGTGCCTTTATCAACAGAAGTTTATTCTCTTACAGTTTAGGAGGCTAGAAGACCAAGTTCAAAGTGCTAAACTAGCTCTAGGACTGGGTGAAATCCCCTCAACCTTAGCTTCAGCTCTGCCTCTTGCTCTCAGCCCACTGAAGCTGGAGACATCTGTAAGTTCAGGCAGGTGCTGGCTGCTGAGGGTGAAAAACCCAAGGCAAATAAAATGGCACAGTCCCAAGATTACCAAACAACATGGCAAGACACTAGTTCAAGTCCAGGGACAGATCTAAGATCGAAAGGAAACACAGTAGGCTGCTAAATGAAGACTCAGCTATATGCAGGGTCCAAATGTGCCAAAAAGCTCCAAAGAACTTTCTCAATGCTTCTTCTAATATACTGGAAGCAGATCACATCCCTAAGATGGCTACTCAGCTGCTCCATTAGATTCCACCATGGAGGTGATTACCAGTCTTATCATGGAGAATAACTACATCCAGCTGACCAGCCACTCAAAACCAGCCCAGCCAAGTTGACACACAACTTAATTACCACAACTGGAGACTAGATCCTTACCCTCCAAGCATAAGACTGGAAAACTCCTCTTCAGAGAAACTGAAAGGACCACAGAAAACATGCACTTATTGAAACTTAGGGTCTCCCATTTAAAACTCCACGTTGTTGTTATTTGCTGACAAGTTGGACCTGACTCATAGCGACCCCCCCTTGTGTTTCAGAAGCAGTATCACTACGGAAGTAGATTGCTGACCCTTCCTTCCAGCTGGTAGGTTTGAACTGCCAGCCTTCTGGTTAGCAGTCAAGTGCCTTAGGCACTATGCTACCAGAGCTCCTAAGAGAAAACAAACAACAAAAAAAAAAAGCCATGGTTCCACCTTATTATATATTATAGTGAAACTCCATTCAATGAATCCCAAGTATATACACTTTCCAAATAATTTTTAGACTCAAATGTAGAATAATAGTCAAAAATCACAAAACATGAAAGAGAGAAGCAAAACATAGAATCTGGAACTGAATGAGCTCAGGTTTCTAGAGAGCAATAGTAAAATAGAAGACAATGAAAAGAAACTTTCAAATTTCTGAGAGAAAACAATTTCCAATCTAAAATTTAGTACTCCATTGAAGTATAACTCAAATATAATTATGAAATAGGACGTTCAGTTACATTCAAGGCCACAATGAATTGCCATCTATGTATGATTTTTCAGGAATTTTCTAGAAAATGCATTCCATTGAAACACTGACAGAAAACCAAGAAAGAGATCTACAAGATGAGTATCTCCAAGGTGTTGTTGTTGTTGTTGTTACGTGCCATCGAGTCAGCCCTGACTCATAGCGACCCCTCCTTGGGTTTCTAAGGCAGTATCACTACGGAAGTAGGATTGCCCAACCTTCCTTCCGAGGAGTGGCTAGTGGGTTTGAACCGCCAGCCTTCTGGTTAGCAGTCAAGTGCCTTAGCCACTACGCTACCAGAGATCCCTCCAAGGTGGGTATCCCAAAGAACAAATAATGTCTGAAAGGATTAAAAGAAAATCTGATTCACTTAACAAAAATGTGCCTATCAAAAAACAGATGATGCTTATGAAAGAGAAACTCAATAATCTGATGTTTGAACATGGCAATGGGGGAGAGTTGAAGAATAAACACACAAATTTTCAAAGGGAGAAGTTTAGAAAACTGGAAAAAGTAAATGTGTTGAGTGACTTAAGGGAAATAAAGTCCCATAACTTATTAATGTATATAGTTGTGAGAAAATCAGTTTTGCTAACTTATTTATTTGAAAATCCCTTGAAATACACTGACATGCTAGATTATGTAGAAAGGGCTGTTGCTTGTTGGTGGGGTCATTTATGTCTTATTCTCATTACTGATATATATTTTTAGAGGTGCCTATCTCTTTAAAATTTTGAATCAAAATATGAGAATGAACTGTAATGTTGAACCTTTCTCCCAAAATTAAGGATAACTGTAAATTAAAACTCTTGCTCAAACTGCTAAGTATCCTGAGATTCGCTAGAATGCTCGCAATACTTTAACTAGTTTGAATGACTACTGATTCTTTGCAGCAATCTCTGGCTGGAATGTGCAATAAAATGGAAACCATATAAATATAAGAGGATTACATGAGAAACTTCTTAAACTGAACTATTTATTAACTATTATTTAACAAGAGTATTTGTTTTTATTTCCATTCTTACAGGAAGAGTCTGTGAGTATAAAAAGAAACATCTTTCTCAACTCAATCTATCCTCAACCTCCACAAAACTTCAAATACACTACCTCATAAATTCAAACTTCATCAAGAAGGCTGGCTGATGTGGGAAATTTACTTTCTACTTTGGATAAATCAAAAGGAGAAGGTTATATTGTGTGTCAGGAATACACAATGGTTCAGTGCCCGGCTAATAGCCAAAGTAGATATGTTCAGTAAAACAGCAAGCAACTCTTTATTTGCAAACATTTATTTGCAAACTCATTGCCATCCAGTTAATTCTGACTCACAGTAACCCTATAGGACAGCATAGAACAGCGTCATAGCGTTTCCAAGGCTGTAAATTTTTACTGAAGCAGACTGCTACATCTTTCTCCCAAGGAGCGGCCAGTGTGTTTGAACTGCCAGTCTCTCAGTTAATGCTTAACCACTGCACAATGAGGGCTTCTATACTTAGCAATGGGGTCTCAAAAAAAGGTAATGATTAATTCTATAATTAATTTGTTTAAAATTCAGCAACTTGGGTCTAAAATCATTGTACAAATATCCAGAAATATACCAAAAATCTAACTCCCCCAGCAGAAATAATCCTTTTACCTCTCCACATCTAATACCCTCAAAACTAGAATGACCATCTAGATAATGTTTACATTATACAATTACATCCAAGAGTTCCAAAATGAGTTTCCTGAAATTGTGAAAGTTCTAACTTGGGAATACAACTACTAGCTTAATTATTAAGGATTCTGAAGTTCAAGGTTTCTATCAAGACAATAGTACTTGCCTCTACTTCAGGGACAGAATAAAGAAGTCCTTATTATGTTGCTTCCTTCATAACTGGAGGAGAGGGACATAAATCAGCAATTGGAAAGTTTCATATTAAATAAATATATGATCTATCATTTGGTAATATCTAAGGTGTTTGGTAAATACCCTAAAATATATATATATATATATATTTTTTTTTCTCATTTGGTTAAACTCTTGGACTTAACACCAATTTACATCCATCCATGCCTTTTCTAAGGCAAGGAATGAAATTGCAGGTAGACATTTCCAAGATAGATGTTTGTCCATCATAATCTAACATCACCCCACCCTCTTCAACCTAGGACTTCAGGTTAAGTTCACCAATATCACCATTACAAAACCATTTTGGAGCATCCTTGACAGCAGTAAAATTGGTCTCATTATCTCAGTGAGCTCACACATTTTGTGCACAGGTCCAGGATGTAAAGAGTTAAACTCACCTCTGATGCCTTCTGGCAGATTGGGGATGAACTGGATTCCATAGTGGTGCACATCTAGAAGCCAAATGATAAAAAATGAACATCTCCAGATTCTGTCAGCTCAACCACAAGAGCTGAGATATTTTAAATTCTGAGTATATCACCAACAGAATCAAATCCATTACACATAACTTTTTCTGTTTTAAGATTTTATTAAAATTAGCATCATATCCTGAAACTAGGTTTTCAATATCAAAAATTCGAACTCCTCTGCAATTTATTTTTCTTAGCCTCAGTTTTCTTTTCAAAAGGAACAGAATTTCAGATAAAGCACTGATTTTCTTCTATGAAGCTTTTATTCAAACTATTTTATAAATTTCAGAATTAAAACTTTGAACTTTTTCACATAGAGAATATTTTATGGACATCTAATATAGTGGATAAGAGGACAAGATTTGGAGCCAATGTCACCTGAGTTGGAGTGCAGGGTTTTTTTTTTTTTTTCCAGATGGCAATATCATTTTTTAATTTCTTAACTTTCATCCCAGCCCATTATCAGGTTCAAAATAGTTTCTGCCTAGTTTTGAAAGTAACTTCTCCCTCACCTTTGAGCTGCATTTTCTCCAAATACCATTAAAAGTATAAAAGAAGAAAATATGCATAGCTTCATATTATCATAGTTTCAAATTTAAAAAGGTTATCAAACATAACAGAAAAGTCTAACATTTTGCATCTTGTATTTTTTTTTAATTTTTATTGTGATTTGGGTGAAAGTTTACAGAGAAAATTCATTTCCCATACAGCAGTTCACATACTTTGTCTCATGACATTGACTGCAATTTCCCACAATGCAACAGCTCTCTTTTCACTTCCTCCGCATAGTTACCTCTTCCCTGTGTTTTTCTATGCATGCACTCTTTTCCTGTGAGCTGTCTACCTGTACATCAACAGCCCTGTTATTCTCCCATGATTGATCTCTCCAAGGAGTGTATCTACCTCATGTAAATGTTCAGCTTATATGCCTGTCTTTTGTTTCACTGGAAGCCACAGGAGGGGGTTCAATTCCAGACCTGAAGAGGAGTGAGGGGGCATAGTATCTGTGTTCTCACTAGGCTCTATCACACCAGCAAACCTGGTCTTTTTTTCTATGATTTTGAGTTTTCTTCCACATTGTTCTTCCTCTCTATCCAGGGTTTCCTATATAGATCCCCGTCTGAGTGGTTGACAGCTGTAGCCAGGCACCATCTAGTTCTTCTGGTCTCATTGTTGTATAAGCCATGGATCGCATGGTGTACCAGTAACTTGAACTAATTGTTTCCGTGAATCTTTGGCTTTCTTCATTCTTCTTTGCTTTGGATGAGAAGAGACCCATTGTTGCATCTAGATGGCCATTTGCAAGCTTTTAAGCTCCCAGTCTCTACTCGCCAAAGTAGGATATGGAACAATGTTTTTGTGTAGTATGTTATGCCAATTGAGCTTGATGTCCCCTGCAACTATGGTTCCAAACCCACAGGTCCAACTACTTCCTTCCTCCAGCTAGCTGGCTGTGGCCAAGAAGTGATGACAACCTTGTCCCTTGTCAACTGTACTACATACCTGGAAATTCTTACAGAATATGTTGGTAGAAACATTGTCTGCTGACTCTATACATGGTCATGGGCACACTCCACCCCTACATAGACATACCTGATCATTCAGACTGTCCACCCATCTATCCACCCATAATCAATGTTTGCCTTCACTGACAATGCAGTACTGTATGTGCATCTTTGTTGTCTGTACCTCCCATGCACCTCTCTATGTCTTTCTCTTCCTCAATGCCACCGTGTTGATCACTCACATTTAGTATATTGCCCTTCCCTTCACTCAAATCAATACTTGCCTCTATCTGTCTAGCAGTGTTCCCTCCCCTCCTCTGGTAACCGACAGAGAAAGCTTCCTTCCATATATAAACCTTTCCTTGACTTTTTACAATAACAGACTAATACAATATTTTTCCTTTTGTGATTGACTTATTTCACTCAGCATAACATCCTCCAAGTTCTTCCATGTTATGTGGTGTTTTGCAGATTCTACGTTACTCTTTAGGATTGCGTAGTATCTATTGTGTGTATGTACCATAGTTTGGTTATTCATTCTTCTGTTGATGGACACTTAGGTTGTTTCCATCTTTTTGCTATTGTAAATAGTGCTGTGATGAACATGGGTGTGCATATATCTGTTCTTGTCCTGGCTTACAGTGCAGGTTCTTGAAGATTGAACAAGTCTAATAACAGCATTTACTTCATGGGGATTCCAGGATTAAACTTAGCACAGTACGTAAACTAAAAGTTTTTAATATGTAACGCTAATCATTTTAACTATTATTGCCATTCACTCAAAATTCATATTTACTCCTAAGAAAGCACTCTTTTACTCCTTTCTCATATACAAAAAAAAAAAAAAAAGTCACTGCTGTTGAGTTGCTTCGACTCATAGTGACCCCCTTGCGTTTCCGGGCAGTATCTTGATGGAAGTAGATTGCCCAATCTTCCTTCCAAGGAGTGGCTGGTGGGTTTGAACCACCAGCCTTCTGGTTAGCAGTCAAATACCTTAGGCACTACACCACAAGTGTGTCCCCCCCTTCTCATACCATCACCTCATTATATTCAGTGAAAGCATTTTTGAAGATTGCCCCACAGTTAAAAGGGGATAGGCGGAAAGTTTAAATGGTGAGGCAAAGAACTTGCAAAAACCACATGGACTACCTCAAAACTCAAATAAATAAATAAATAAATCCAAAATAAGTAGCAAAGTCCACCAAAAAAATCAAATAAATAAATAAATGAACAGACCTACACCATTATGTAACATTCGGTAAGGGTGGCAAGACCAGGTGTTATGAGCTGCACCAGATCTTGTCACTTCCCTCTACTTTACTTAGTATCCAGTACTGTATAAGTACAGTAGACCACATATGGCCTGGCTTCCCCAAAAGCTGGACCAAAGAAAAGTGTCTGTACATAAATAATTTATTTGAGAATGACCCCTCCTTGGGTTTCTGAGGCAGTATCACTATGGAAGTGGATTGTTCAACCTTCCCTCCAAGGAGTGGCAGGTGGGTTTGAACCACCAGCCTTCTGGTTAGCAGTCTAATGCTTTAGAAACTAGACCACCAGAGCTCCTGTTCAAGGAATCGTTGTTGCTGTTGTTATGTGCCATCGAGTAGGACCCAACTCATAATGACCCCTCCTTGCATTTCCAAGGTGGTATCACTATGGAAGTAGATTTCCCAACCTTCCTTCCAAGGAGTGGCTAGTGGGTTCAAGGGATACGAGAAGTAAAATCATAAGGAGAGAAAACAAATATAAAGATGTATTATCAAGTTGATATTACTATGAATAACTGGTTGCTTATTCTGTGACCTTCTAACAGGTATTATGAAACTTACTTCAGAACCATATCCTCAGGGAAACAAAAGGAAAGCATTAATCTATAGGCTCTCATTCTTCAGTGGACACTCTGCTTGTGTTATATCCCTTGCAATTTCAAGTTGGTATTGTATCAGTGTCAAGCAGGTTCCCATAGGCAGCCCTGTGCCATTGTGTAGAAAAGGCATTACTAGGTTTAATGAAAATAAATGAATCATAGACTACTTGCAACTGACATAAAAACCTGTGGTTGAAACAACAAGTGAGTCAAAAATTTAAAATGATGCACAAGAGTTCAATATTAAAAAAAGAAGAAAACAATCAATCACTGTGCTACACTACATTAAGAATGAAGTATGAAGGGGAAAAAGAAAGCATGATCATTTCAATTGATGAAGAGAAAAGCATTTGAGAAAATTCAACACTCTTTCATGATAAAAACACTCACCTCAACAAACTAGGAATAGAAGAAAATTTTCTCAACATGGTGAAGGCCATTTATTAAAAAAACCCACACCTAATATTACACTCAATGATGAAATCTTCCCCTCCTATGATCAAGAACAAGATAAAGATGCCTATTTTCACCACTTCTATTCAACATTGTACTGGAAGTTTTAGCCACAGCAATTAAGCAAGAAAAATAAATGAAATATATCCAAGTTGGGAAGAAAGAAGTAAAATTATTTTAGTCAGAAATGGCATAATCTTTTATACAGAAAATCCTGAAGAATACACACACACACAATTAGAGCTATTAAAGGAATTCAGCAAGGTTGTAGGATAAATATTAACACACACACAAAAAAAAAAAACAGTTACATTTCTGTACTAGCAATGAACATTCTGAAAATGAAATTAAGGAAAAAATTTCATTCACAATTGGATTAAAAAAAATTGGAAATAAATTCAGCCCAATAGGTATAAGACTTGTACACTAAAAAGCACAAAAAAAGAAATCATTATAACAAATGAGAGAACTAAATAAATGTAAAGACATTCAGTGTTGTATCAGAAGATTGATATTACTGAGATTGCAATATAGCCACTCCTCACTTATCAGCATGTTTAAGTTCCAGTGACCAGGTTGTTATGAAAAAAGCTGTGTTATGAAAAAATGGAGGATGATGACATCAAATCACAAAATGGAGGATGACTACATTATTATATAACTGCCAAACTGCATCAATATATAACCGACAAATTGCATCATTACCTAACTGCCAAACCACAGATAATCAAGGCTCAGTCAAGTTGACACAATTCTTAACCATCACAGCCAGCATTACTCTCACCTCACACGTTGATGTTTTTACTACCAAATATATGTTGTTAATGTACAAAATAGTTCAATAGCAGATTTTTTACTATTTTCTTAAATGTGAAATGTCAGATAATGAGATAGTCAAGAAGTGGAGAGTAGGTGTACTACCCAAAGCCATCTACAGATTCAATGCAATATCTATCAGAATCCCAACAACCATTTTTGCAGAAATGGAAAAGTTGATCATAAAATTAATATGGAAATACAAACCACCCTGGTGCTGATAAACTGGATATCAATTTGCAGAAAAATGAAACAGGACCCATATTGCTTACCATATACAAAAATTAACTGAAGGTGGATCAAAGACCTAAATGTAAAATCTAAAACCATGAAGATCATCAAAGGAAAAATAGGGGCATCTTAAGTGCCCTGATATATGGCTTCTGTACAATAATGAATATATTAATAAATCAAACATAACTAAAAACATGCAAGCAGCAGAAGAAAAACTAGATACCTGAAACCTCCTATCCAGCAATTTGGCTACTAGGTACATATCCCAGAGAAATATGGGTCATGACATGAACAGATATGTGCACACCTATGACAAGGTTGGCTGCTGGAACAGGTAAGGTGGGTAGGGACATGCCCCAGATGGCAGGGAGCAGTGGCAGACAGGGCCAGCCACCAGAACAGGTAAGGTGGGCAGGGAACAGCTCCCAGGTGGCAAGGAGCAGCAGCAGACAGCGCCAGCAGGAACAGGTAGGAGGTAGCCCAGGAAGTGAGTGGAACAGTTGGAACAACTAATGGAGATGAACTTGTCTGTTGATTTGTTGTACTGTGGTGGCTTGCATGTGAGGCTGTGAGGCTGGAGGCTGTACCAGCAGGGGTGCCCCTGGTGGACCAGTTTTGGTGGAGCTTCCAGACTGAGACTGATTCAGAAGAAGGAAGAGGCCATCCACTTCTCAAAGAATTAGCAAGTGAAAACCTTATGAATAGTGCTGAAACACTGTCTGATATATTACTAGAAAATTTCATGAATAGCCCTGAAAGATTGTCTGATACAGTGCTGGAAGATGAGCACCTCAGGTTGGAAGGCACTTAAAATATGACTGGAAAAGAGCTGTCTCATCAGAGTAGAGCCCACCTTAATGGCATGGATAAAGTAGAGCTTTCTGGGCCCCCATTTGCTGAAGTGGCACAACTCAATATGAGAAGAAACAGCTGCAAACATCAATTGATAATCAGAATATGGAATGTATGAAGCATGAATCTAGGAAAATTGGAAGTTGTCAAAAATGAAATGGAATGCACAAAGATTGATATCCTAGGCATTAGTGAGCTGAAATGGACCAGATAAAGCCATTTTGGATCAGATAACCATATGAACTTCTATGTTGGGATGACAAATTGAAGAGGAATGGCATGGCATTCATTGTCACAAAGAATGCTTCAAGACCTATCCTGAAGTACAATGCTGTCAGTGATAGAATAATATCCATACACCTACAAGGAAAGCCAGTTAACACTACCATTATTCAATTTTACACACAAACCACCAAAGCCAAAGATGAGGAAATTGAAGATTTTTACCAACTTCTGCAGTCCAAAATTGACCAAGCATGCAATCAAGATGTGCTGATTATCACTGGTGACTGGAATGCAAAAGTTGGAAACAAAGAAGATTCACTGGGAGTTGGAAAATTTGGCCTTGGAGATAGAAATAATGCTATATTATTGGAGATAGAAGGAGCTCTTGTAGCATAGTGCCTAAGGCACTTGACTACTAACCAGAAGGCTGGTGATTCAAACCCACCAGCCACTCCTCGGAAAGAAGATGGAGCAATCTACTTCCGTAGTGATACTGTCTCAGAAACCCAAGGAGGGGTTGCTATGAGTCGGGTCCGACTCGACGGCACATAACACACACACACACATTGGAGATAGAAATAATAATGATAGAATTTGCAAGACCAATGACGTATTCATTGCAAATACATTTTTCAACAACACAAACGGCAGCTATACATAGGACTTTGCCAGATGGAGTACACAGGAATCAGATTGACTACATCTGTGGCAAGAAGCGATGGAGAAGCTCAGTATCTTCAGCTGAAACAAGGTCAGGAGCTGACTATGGAACACACCATCAACTGCTCATATGCAAGTTCAAGCTGAAAGTGAAAACAATTAAAACAACTCCACAAGAGCCAAAATATGAGCTGGATTATATCCCTCCCGAATTTAGACACCATTTAAAGAATGGATTTGATGCATTGAATACCAATGACCAAAACCCAGAAGAATTGTAGGATGGCATCAAGAACATCATCCATGAAGAAAGCAAAAGGCCATTAAAAAGACAAAAAAGGAAGAAAAGACCCAAATGCATGTCAGAAGAGACTGTGAAACTTGCCCTTGAGTGGAGAGTAGCTAAAGCAAATGGAAGAAATAACAAGATAAAAGAAACGAACAGAGATTTCAAAGAGCAGCTCAAGAAGACAAAAGATATGGTGTTGGAAAGCCAAAAGGGAAGAACACACTTGGCATTTCTCAAGCTGAAAGAACTGAAGAAGAAATTTAAGCCTCGAGTTGCACTATTGAAAGATTCCATGGGCATTATATTGAGTGATGCAGGAAAAGAAGATGGAAGGAATATAGAGAGTCACTGTACCAAAAAGAATTGGTTAAAGTTCATCCATTTCAGGAGGTGGCATGTGATCAAGTACCAATGGTATTGTAGGAAGAAGTTGAAGCTGCACTGAAGGAAGTGGCGAAAACCAAAGCTTCAGGAATTGACAGTATACCCATTGAGATGTTTCAACAAATGGATGCTGCACTACAGGCACTCACTTGGCTATGCCAAGAGATTTGGAAGACAACTACCTGGCTAACTGACTAGAAGAGATCCATATTTGTACCCATTCCAAAGAAAAGTAATCCCACAGAATGTGGAATATCATTAATATCACATGCAAATAAAATCTTACTGAAGATAATTCAAAAATGGTTACAGTGGTATATTGACAAGAACTTCCAAGATGCAAGCTGGTTTCAGAAGAGAATGTAGAATGAGGAATATCATTGCTGATGTGAGATGGATCTTGGCTCAAAGCAAAGAATACCAGAAAAATGTTTACTTGTGTTTTATTGACTATGCAAAGGCATTTGATTGTGTGGATCATAAAAAATTATGGATAACATTGAGAAGAATGGAAATTCCAGAACACTTAATTGTGTTCATAAGGAACTTGTACATAGACCAAGAAGTTGTTGTTCAAACAGAACAAGGGGACACTGCATGGTTTAAAGTCAAGAAGGAGTGCATCAGGGTTGTATCCTTTCACCATACTTGTTCAATCTGTATGCTGAACAAATAATCTGAGAAGCTGAACTATATGAAGAAGAACATGGCATCAGGATTGGAGGATGACTCATTAACAACCTATGTCATGCAGACAACACAATTTTGCTCACTGTAAGTGAGGATGACTTGAAACACTTACTGTTGAAGATTGAAGACTACAGTCTGCAGTGTGGATTACACCTCAATATAAATAAAACAAAATTGCTCACAATGAGAGCAATAAGCCGCATCACAATAAATGGAAAAAAATTTGAAGTGGTCAAAGACTTCATATTACTTGGTTCTAGAAGCAACACCAATGAAAGCAGCAGTCAAGATATCAGATGTTGTATAACATTGGGAAAATCTGCTGCAAAGGACCTCTTTCATGTGCTGAAGAGCAAAGATGTTTCCTTGAAGACTAAGGTATGCTTGACACAAGCCATGGTATTTTCAATTGCCTTATATGCATGTGAGAGCTGGACAATGAAAAAGAAAGACTGAAGAAGAGCTGATAATTTTGAGTTGTGGTGTTGACAAAGAATGCTGAAAGTACTATGGACTGCTAAAAGAACTAACAAATCTGTCCCAGAAGAAGTGCAGCCAGGATGCTCCTTGGAAGCGAGAATGACCAGACTTTGTCTCATCCATTTTGGTCATGTTGTAAGAAGGGATCATTCCTTGGAGAAAGATATCATGCTTGGCAAAGCAGAGGGACAACAAAAAAGGGAAAGGTCCTCAATGAGATGGATTGACACAGTGGTTGCAATGTTGGGCTTGGGTATGGCAAGGATCATGGGGCTGGCACAGGACCAAGCAGTGTTCCATTCTGCTGTGTGTGAGGTTTCTCTGAGTGGGAGACAACTCAATGGGACCTAATAACAACAATAACATGTTCGTTGTGGCATTTTTGACAATAGCAAAAAGATAGAAACAAACTTAATGTCCATCAACAGATGAGTGGATAACAAACTATGGTATGTACACACAATGGAATACTACACAATGTTAAAGAACAATGAATCTGTGAAACACCTCATAATGGATGAAAATTGTGGATATTAGTGAATGATTAGTCATTCACAAAGACAAATATTGTATGAGACTACTACTATTAAAAGTCAAGAAAAGGTTTACTCTCAGAAAGAAACATTCTTAAAGGTTACCAGGAGTGGGAGGGGAAAGGAGGGTAAATTACTACCTAGAGGGTAGACATATACTAACTTGGGTGAAAGGAAAGGCAATACATAATAACGGAGAGGTCAGCACAATATGATCAAGACAAAGGAAGACACTGGGAGGAGCACAAGAGTTAATGGCAACAAAAGTAAACACTATTACATACACAGTCCAGCAATAACAGTAATAACAATAATCTATGAGTAGGTATATAGATATACAAGCTGAGCAGGAGTGGGAAGGAAAATAAGAGTACACCCATGAACATGTATAGGTTTGACAGAGAATATCTCAACATATGCATTTATATGTGCTGTAAATATATCCATGAATATAAATATAGTAGAGCATACATGGGGCAAAGTTGTGAAAACTTCTTAGCCATAACCAAACACCTTGAGGGAATGAGTTGCTGGACATGAGTGATCAAGACCATAGTCTCAGAGAACATCAGCGTCAACTGGCAAAATATGGTTCATGAAGACAATGTCTACATTCTACTTTTATGAATAGCAACTGGAGCCTTAAAAACTTAGGAATGTCCATTTAAGGTGAAATATTAGTCTCACCCCATCTGGAGCAAAGAACAGTGAAGAAAATCAAAGATGCAAGGAAAAAATTTGTCCAAAGGACTAATGGCCCATGTGAACCCCATCTTCCATGACTCTGAGATCAGAACAACCAGATGGTGCCCAGCTACCACTGCCCATCCCTCTGGAAGGAATCACAATAGTAGGTAACCAATAGAGTGTGAGAGAAATGTAGCAAAACTCAGAATCATAAAAAAAAAAAAAAAAAAAAAAAACAGACTTACTGATCTGATAGAGACTGAAGAAATCCCCAAGACTATGGTCCTAAGATACTCTTCAATCTTGGAACTGAATTCACTATTGTGGCGCAACTTTCAGCCAAACAATAGATAGGCCTATAGGAGCTCTGGTACTGTAATGCCTAAGGCATTTGACTGCTAACCAGAAGGCTGGAGGTTCAAACCCACCAGCCACTCCTCAGAAGGAAGGTTGTGCAATCTACTTCTGTAGTGATACGGCCTTGGAAACCCAAGGAGGGGTCGCTATGAGTTGGGTCCAACTCAATGGCAAATAACAACAACAAGGGGAACAACAACACCAGGGAGGTACGTACTCCTTAGAACACCCAATCATATGAGATCAATAGGGCAGCATTTGCCCAGGAATAAAGCTCAGAAGGCAGGAAGGGACAGGAAAAAGTGATGAACAGAAATGGTAAACACAGGGAGGAAGTGGGAAACACTGCTATTAAAATTGTAGGGTTTGCAATCAATGTCACGAATCAACACGTGTATGAACTGTTGAGTGGAAAACCAATTTCCCCTTAAAATCACAATAGAAAGTTAAAATAGGTAAAGAAATAAAAGTAAAAAAGAAGAAACGTAATCTACGTTAAAGAGGCAAAACAATCTTGAAAAAGAAAAACAATGTCGAAGGACCGCACTTCCCAATTTTGAAACTTACTGCAAAGCTACAGTAATTAAAACAGCATGGAACAGGAATAAGAATAAATATGTGCATCAATAGAATTGAGACACCAGAAATAAATCCTACAATTTTTGACAAAGGTGCCAGAACCATTCAAAGGAGAAAAAAGAGTCTCTTTAACAAATGGTATTGGAAAAACTGGATATTCATGTGCAAAAAAACAAAGTTGAACTCTTATCTCACAGTATACATAAAAATAAACAAAATATGGATCAAAAATTTAAATATAAGAACTAAAACAATAAAGTTATTTCAAGAAAACATAGGGATAAATCATAATGACCTTAGATTTGGCAATCAGCTTTTAGATATGACATCAAAAGCACAATCAATAAAAGAAAAAAATAGATAAATTGGACTTCAACAACATTAAACATTTTTTGCATAAAAGGACACTGTCAGGGAAGTAAAAAGACAACCTACAGAATGGCAAATATATATATATATATATATATATATATATATATATCCATAAATCAGGTATCTGGTAAGTTTCTATTATCCAGAGTACTAAAGACTAAAGAATTCTTATAAACTAACATCAAAAGTATAAGTAATCCAATTGAAAAATGAGCAAAGGATTTGAACAGGCATTTCTACAAAGAAGATATACAAATGGCGAACAATCACATGAAAGGATATTCAACATTATTATTGTTGTTGTTATGTACCATCAAGTAGGCCCCAACACATAGCAACCCCTCCTTGGGTTTCTGAGTCAGTATCACTACAGAAGTAGGATTGCCCAACCTTCTTTCCAAGGAATGGCTGGTGGGTTTGAACTGCCAGCCTTCTGGTTAGCAGTCAAGTACCTTAGGCACTATGCTACCAGAGCTCCTTCAACGATAATGGAAATCAAAATGGCAGTGAGATATATCTACTGGGTTTTGTATTTAAAAAAAAAAAAAAAAAACAGAAAATAACAAGTGTTCACAAGGATGTAGAGAAAGTGGACATTATACATTGCTGGTTAGAATGTAAACTGATGCAGCCCCTATGAAAAAAAGCTTGGCCATTCCTAAAAAAGATAGACATAGAGTCATCATATGACCCAGCAATTCCACTCCTAGGTATATACTCAAAAGAATTGAAAAACAGGTATTCAAACAAATATTTGGAAAGAAATATTCATAGCAGCACTATTAACAATAACCAAGGCAGAAACAACCCAAAATGTCCAACAGCTGATGAAAGGATAAATATAAATGTGGCATATCAATTCAATGGAGTATTATTTAGTCATAAAAAAGAATGAAGTATTGATACAAACTATATGTGGATAAACCTCAAAAACATTCTGCTCAGTGAAAGAAGACATATACAAAGGTCACATATGTATAATTCCACTTATATAGCATATGCAGAAACCAGTGGATTGGGGTAGGGGAATGTAGAGTAACTGCATAATGGGTACAGAATTCCCTGTTTTTGTTGTTAGGTGCTGTGGAGTCAGCTCTGACTCATAATGACCCTGTGTACAGCAGAACAAAACGTTGCTCAGTCCTGCGCTAACCTCACAATCCTTGCTATACTCGAGCCCATTGTTGCAGCCACTGTGTCAATCCATCTCGTTGAGGGCCTTCCCCTTTTCCACTGATCCTCCATTTTACTAAGCATGATATCCTTCTCCAGGGAATGGTCCCTTCCTATTAGGATAATGAAAATGTTTTGAACTAGATAGATTGATGGTAGCAAACCTTTCTAAATGCACTAAATGACACAGAAGTGTACACTTTAAAATAGTTAATTTTACATTATGTGAATTTCACCTGAATTTTTTTAAAAGAAAAGTCAAGAGGTTAGTCTCCTAAGTCACCAGATTGCTATAACTCACTTTCATGGAGTCGATTCTGACTCAAAGCAAGTCTCATGGGGTTTCCAAGGCTGTAAATGTTTACAAAAGCAGACTGCTTCATTTTTCTTCTACAGAGCAGCTGGTGGGTTCAAACCACTGACCTTTTGGTTAACAGTCAAATGTCTTAATCATTACACCGCAGAGCACCAACCAGATTGCTGTGTTGTTGTTGTTAGACACAGACAACTTGGCTCTGACTCATAGTCACCCTGTATATAACAGAATGAAACAATGCCCAATCCTGCCCATCCTCACAATCCTTGCTATGCTTGAGCCCACTGATGCAGCCACTGTGTCAATTCATATCATTGAGTCTTCTCCTTTTTCACTGATCCTTTACCACACATGATATCCTTCTCTAGGAACTGGTCTCTTTTGACAACCTGTCCAAAGTAGGTGAGATAAAGTCTGGCCATTCTTGCTTCTAAGGAGCATCCCAGCTGCATTTCTTCCCTGGACAGATTTGTTAGTTCTCCTAACAGTCCATGGTATTGTCAGTATTCTTCACTAACAGCACAATTCAAGGCATCAACTGTTCTTTGGTCTTCCTTATTCATTGTCTAGCTGTCACATGCATATGAGGTGATTGAAGACACCACGGCTTGTGTTAGGCACACCTTAGTCTTCGAAGTGATATCTTTGCCCCTTAACACTTTATAGAAGTCTTTTGCAGCTGATTTGCCCAGTGCAATACGACATCTGATACCTTAACTGCTGCTTCCATGCATGTGGATTGTGGATACAAGTAAAATGAAATCTCTGACAACTTCAATCTTTTCTACATTTATTGTGATGTTGTTTATTGGTCCAGTTGTGAGGATTTTTTTAATATATTGAGGTGTAATCTATACTGAAGACTGTAGTCACTGATCTTCATCAGTAAGTTCAAGTCATCTTCACTTTCAGCAAACAAGGTTGTGTCATCTGCATATTGCAGGTTGTTAATGAGTCTTCTTCCAATCCTGATGGCCATGTTCTTCTTCATACACTTCAGTTTCTCAGATTATTTGCTCAGCACACAGATTAAATAAGTATGGTGAAAGGATACAACCCTGAAGCTTACCGTTCCTGATTGTAAACTATGTAGTATCCCCCAGTTCTGTTTGAATTACAGCCTCTTGGTCTGTATACAGCTTCCTCCTGAGCACAATTAAGTGTTCTGGAATTCCTATTCTTCACAAAGTTATCCATAATTTGTTATGACCCACACAGTCAAATGTCTTTGTATAGTCAATATGACACAGGTAAACATCTGTCTGGAATTCTTTCCTTTCAGCCAAGATCCATTTGACATCAGCAATAATGTCTCTGGCTCCATATCTTCTTTTGAATCCAGCTTGAATTTCTAGAAGTTACCTTTCAATACACTGCTACAACCATTTTTTAATTATCATCAGGAAACTTTTACTTGTGTGTTATTAATGATATTGTTTGACAATACTCCCACTTTCTGTTGGATCACCTTTCTTTCCGATGGGCATAAATATCTATCTCTTCCAGTTGATTGAGCAGGTAGTCCTCTTCCAAATTTCCTTGTATAAATAACTGAGCACTTCCAATGCTGTGTCCATGTGTTGAAAGATCTCAGATTGCTATAGGTACAGCAAAATTAATTCATGTTAGAATCAAAATAGGTGGGCTCCTTGAACATATAGTGATCATTTTGAGAGTAGTAAGGGAGTGGAATGTATGTTAGGAGGCCTATTGATTTTTCTGTAGCTTTCACCATCAGCCAAGATTTTGCCAGTGGCCAGCAAGGATCACTTCAAGCCCATAGAATCCTCCATGTTTGTCAGTCCTCTGGGCCTAAATTTTATCTATAATCTCCATCATCCAGTCATGTTCTATTTCAGAACATTGTGCTATCCTACAGATAACTTTCATGTTATCTATGAATGGGTTTTTGTTTTATTCTTAAGCTAATGAGTAGGGAGATAAAATCACAAAGGAAAGACAGTATAGGATAACTTTTGGTTCTGAAATTATCTAAATATAACTGCAGCTAACCAGTAATAGAACTTTACAGTTTTCTCAACAAATAAATTAACTTGTAAAAATAGAAAATATTATCTAAAACTGTGCATGGGATTGTATACATAATTTTTGAGAATGCAAGCATAATACCACATCTTTTTGTTCCTCTACACAAGTATGACTCATTTGCACTCTATTTCATTTATTTGCCTATATGAGACAATATTGATTCCTGCACAACTTTAAAAGCAGTACTTTTCAACATTTCTGGCCACATCATATGGATTAAAAGAAACATAGCCCAAGATAAATTAATCCATAACCTTCTTAACTAATTAAAGCTTTTTAAAATTATCACAATGAAAGAACACACAGAGAGGTACACACCAGTGCCTCCTTAGTGGAAGTAGGGATTCCCTCTTTTTTGCCCTTCTCTTCTTTGATCTCCTTCTTGGCAAATATTTATGAAAAGATTCAAATACAAATGGAAGAGTGATCATCATTAAAGGTATGTAGGAATCCTTCAGAAACAACCCATAACCCCCACTAGAGCAGAAAAGTGTTAAATCCACACGTTTCCTAAAACATCATCATCAACCCTCTGCTTAGAACATTTTCTCTCCTCCCTGACTTCAGGATCACCTTCTAGAGACCCATTCTCTGAGACCTTTTGATCTTTGTGAGCTTGAAGATCCCCTGGATCTCACCATATAGTTAATGATTTCCTTCACCTTTCTTTATGGAAAAAAATGAAATATAAAATTTGTGGTTCTCATCCACTGTTCCTAAGAAAGTCATGCTAATATTGGTGTGCCTTTCCTATAAAATAAATTATAACCATGGCAACAAAAATAGAGAGCATGCCAAAGGGGAAAAATATGGAACAGATTTTAAAATTCTCATAGAATTCAGAATTTGGGGAGCCACTGAAGCTGGAGCTATTGCCCTGACATAATCTTTAAATCATAAACCAAATCTATTAACTGAAGTCATCTTTAACCACAACAATGTTGTTATTGTTAGGTGCCATCCAGTCTGTTCCAACTCATGGTAACTCTATGTATAATAGAAAACAAACAAAAAACTGCTTTACCATGTGTCATCATCACAACTGTTGCTATGTTTCAGCCAATTGTTGCAGCCACTGTATGAATCCATCTAATTGAAGGTCTTCCTCTTTTTTGCTGACCCTCTCTTTACTTTTCTAGGCATAATGGTTTTCTCCACGGACAGGTCTCTCCTAATAATATGTCCAAAAATATGAGATGAAGCCTCGTCATCCTTGCTTCTAAGGAGCATTATGACTATACTTCTTTCAAGACAGATTTGTTCATTCTTCTAGTAGTCCATGGTGTACCTAATATTCTTCACCAACGCTGTAATTCAGAGGCATCAATTCTTTGCCCTTCATCATTCATTGTCTACCTTTTGCATGCGTATAAGGCAATTGAAAATATCATCGCTTTGGTCAGATGCACCTTGGTCCTCAAAGTGACATCTTTGCTTTTTAACACTTTAAAGAAGTCTTTTGCAGTAGATTTGTCCAATGCAGTATGTCCTTTGATTTTCTGACTGCTTCTTCCATTGATGTTGATTGTGAATTCAAGTAAAATTAAATCCTTAACAACTTCAATCTATTTTCCATTTATCTTAATGTTGCTTAGTGTCCAAGTTGTAAGAATTTTTTTTTTCATGTTGAGGCATAATCCATTACTGTACGCTACAGTCTTAGATCTTCTTCAGTAAGTGCTTAAAGTTTTCCTCATTTTCAGCAAATAAGCTTTTGTATCTGCATATCACAAGTTAATGAGTCTTCCTTCAATCCTGATGTTACATTCTTCTTCATATATTCCAGCTCCTCAGATCTTTTGCTCAACATATAGATTGAATAAGTATGGTGAAAAGATACCTGTATGCACCTTTCCTAAATTTAAACCATACAGTATCCCCTAGTTACATTCAAACAACTATCTCCTGGTCTCAGTACTTGTTCTGCATGAGCACAATTAAGTGTTCTAGAATTCCCATTCTTCACAATATTATCCATAATTTGTTAGGATCCACAAGGTCAAATGCTTTTGCATAGTCAATAAAACACAGGTAAACATGTTTCTAATATTCTCTGCTTTCATCCAAGATTCATCTGACATCAGCAGTGATATCTCTCATTTCACGTCCTCTTCTGAATCCAGCTTGCATCACTGACACTTCCTTGTAGATGTATTACCGCAACCACTTTTGAATTATCTTTAGTAAAATTTTACTTGTGTGTGATATTAATAATATTTTTCAATAATTTCCATATTCTGTTGGATCACCTTTCTTTGGAAATGGCACAAATATGGAAGTCTTCTATTTGTTTGGTCAGGTAGCTAGCTGTCTTCCAAATTTCTTGGCAAAGATGAGTTAGCACTTCCAGTATTCTATCTGTTTGTTGAAATATCTTAATTGGTATTTCACCAATCCTGGAGCCTTGTCTATCATCAATGTGTTCAGTGCAGTTTGCACTTTTTCCTTCAATACCATCAGTTCTTGATTATATGATACCTCCTGAAATGGCTGACCATCAAACAACTCTTTGTGGTATGTGACTTTGTGTTTTCCTTGCATCTTTTTGTGATGCAGCCTACATCATTCAAAATTTTGTCCATGGAATCTTTCAATACTGTAACGCTAGCCTTAAATATTTTCTTCAGTTTTTTCAGGTTGAAAAATGCTAAGTGTGCTCTTCCCTTTTGGTTTTCTAACTCCACATCTTTGCACATCCATTATACTACTTTAGTTTGTTTCCTCAAATTACCATTTGAAAAACTCTGTTCAGCTCTTTGCTTCATCATTCTTCCATTCACATTATTCTGTCTTCAAGAGTAAGTTTCAGGGTCTCTTCTGACATTCATTTCTTTTTTAACTTTTTAATGACCTTTTGATTTCTTCATGTATTATTTCCTTGATGTCATTCTACAACTTGTCTGGGGTTCAGTTGTTAGTGTTCAACGCATCAAATCTGTTCATAAGATTGGCTTTAAATTTAAGTATAGTAGAATAAAGTCACGGTCATACTTTGACTTTTGTGTACCTGTTTTAATTTTCTTCATCTTCAACCTGAGCTTGCCCATGAGCACTTGATCTTTTATGCAGTTAGTCCCTGGTCTTTTTTTTTTTTTTTTTTTTTGACTGATGATCTTGAGTTTCTCTATTGTTTCTTTCCAAAGATGTAGTTGATTTGATTCCAGGGTATCCCAACTGATGAGGTCCAAGTGTATAGTCATGGTTTTTGTTGTTGAAAAAAAGTATTTGCAACAAATAAGCTGTTTATCTAGCAAAATTCTATTATACAAATTCATGTACATTCTGTCACCAAGGCAGTGTTTTTCAACTACTGATCCTTTTTCTTTGTTTCCTACTTTCACATTCCAATCACCAGTAGTTATCAATGTATCTTGATTGTATGTTTGATCAACATGCATAAAATTCTTCAATTTCTTCATCAAATAACAATTTAGATTAATTAATAAAGCATATCTGCCTTGCCGCAATGTAGTCTTTTCAAGAATTTTCTACAAGGAATCAAATTGACAGCAGCAATTCGAAGCTTAGATGAGAAGCTTAGGGGGAAATGAGTTTGTTTTAATGGAGGTGGAATAATTTAGGAAAGGACACAGAGAAAGATCACACAACTTGAAGAATGAAATTTATGTCACTGAAATGTACACGTAGAAATTGTTTAATCAGAGTATGTTTTGCTGTGACTATTTTCACCAAAATAAATCAACAAATATTTTTTTGAAAAGTATAGGGCTTGTAATGTTTGCCAAATTTTTGTGAGAAGTTTTCAGTTATCCAGAAATCACACTTGCTTGCTATTTCATGTTTGCCTTTGAGAATTGAAGGAGCATAGTAGAGTGAATACTGGTGAAGAATGCTAAAAGTACCATGGACTTCCAAAATAACTAACCAGTAAGTCCTGGAAGAAGTGCAGCCAGAATGCTCCTTGGAAGCAGAATGGCCAGACTTCGTCTCACCTACTTTGGTCATGTTGTCAAGACCATTCCCTGGAGAAGGATGTCATGCTTCGTAAAGTAGAAGGTCAACAAAAAAGGGGAAAGCCCTCAAAGAGGTGAATTGATATAGGGGCTGCAACAATGGGCTCAAGTATCGCAAGGATTGTGAGGCTGGCACAGGACCAGGCAGTGTTTCATTCTGTTACACATAGGGTCGCTATGAGTCAGAGAAGACTCCATGGCACCTAATAACAAGAAGCGGATTGAATAGTGGTTCCTAAAAACAAAGCTATCCATATCCAAATTCCTGGAATCTGTGAATGTAAATTTATTTTGCAAAGGGCTCTTTGAAGATATAATTAAATTAATTATCTTGGAGTGAGATCATCCTGTTTTATCCAGGTACACCCTAAATCCAATGACAGTTATCCTTATAAGGCAGACAGAAAAGCAGACACAGAGGGGAAGGTGAAGACAGAGATTGAATGATGTTGTCACAATCTAAGGAAGCCAAGGAATGTTTGTAGCCACCAGAAGCTGAAAGTGGCATGAAAGGATTCTCCCCTAGAGCCTTTGGAGGGATCCTGACCCTGCCAACACCTTGATTTCAGACTACTAGCCTTCTGACTATGAGAAAATAATTTTTCTTGCTTTATACCACCAACTTTGTGATCATTTGTTACAGTATACCTAAGAAATTAATTCAAGAATCATCCTTTTTTGCCTTAAATAAGATAAGAAAGCTGTGACTGATTGTTATTGTGGCCCTAATTTCTTCTTCCTGGAGAGATAAGCTCCCTTAGAAGCCTCTGCGTAGCAGTGACAACAAAATTTGGCTTTAGGTTGAGGTAAAACTCCTCTGAGCCCATCACTGCTACTAACCTTCAGAAGAAGCTAAATATTATTCATGTCACATCTGAACTCTGAGTAGCATTGTCTTGCATGAGAAGGAAAGGATTATAAAAATCTCTTTCATCAGTTTCCATTTCTTATTATACCAAAACTTCCACATTGTTGTACATTTTAAAATCAAAGTAAGGCTAACCTATATCAGAGAGGCAATTTTAACTTTTCCAAAGATATAAAATGCCCCATTCAACTTCCAGGAGCTACAAATCCACAAAAACCAGCAGACAGTCTTTAGCACTCTTCACCTTGCATTGAGTCCTCCTATAGGGAGCTCTGGTAGCATAGTGGTTAATGCACTGGACTGCTAACCAGAAGGCTGGCAGTTCAAACCCACCAGCCACTCCTCAGAAGGAAGGTGGGGCAATCTACTTCCATAGTGATACTGCCTCAGAAACCCAAGGAGGGGTTGCTATGACTCAACAGCACATAACAACAACCATAACAACATAGGAGTCCCTGGCAGCTACCTTCCATCGACTGTCTTTACTAGTTTTTTACAAGTGATAAGGATATTTATGTCTCTACTTTTCAACCATGGCAGGGGAAAGGGAAGGCTTTATCTGTTTGTGTGTATGTGTATGTGTGTGTGTGTGTGTGTGTGTGTATAAGTCACATAATAACTTGCCTAGCAGCTTAGTACCATATAAATATAGATTATTCAGGTAATTTATAATTTTCTCAACAATTCTCATAAAGATATTATTTTGTTTGCTTTGTGGAGTAAGAAACAGAAGCTTCAAAATAACTGTCCAGATGCCACATTGTACATGGAGAACTAGACCAGAATTTAAACCCACGGGTGCATGACACAAAGCCTGTGTTCTTTCCTCTGTGCTGCATGCCACCAATATGACCATTCATTTTAAAAATAAGTTTGGAGAACTGTGAACTTCTTTTCTAAATTTGAATCCAGGAAATAAATCAATTGCGTATCATTTCTCAGTGAACTTCCTTAATCTGCTAATCAAGACAAATGTACTATGAACACCTTTTTTTCAAATACATATGTTCATGTTTCCACTATCTTTGTAGTACAATTTGTTAACATTAAACAGGAGGCATGATTTTTCCTTGCTCCTTTCTCTGCTATAGGAGATAATCACATGGACTGTATAGATACTCCTTCTTAACATAACTACAAAGGCAATTAAACTATGCTTGATAACTTTACAATTCTGTTTTCAGTTTTAAAAGGAAATATACTACATGTGTAACCCCTTTTTACAGTATCTTACTGAGATCACAAAGGAATAATTAGTCATTGATTATGGCAACATAAATCTCCTACACACTGCGGGTAATTTATGGACTTTTGAAACCACTGGACAGCCGCGACGTGGCAGCTGAGGGCTTTGGAGGGCCGAAACTGGTAGGGATGGCTGGGAGGTGGCAGCAGATGGCTCTTTGGAGAGACAGAAAGGGAAGGGAAGGCCGGGAAGTTAGAGAGGAGCAGTTTAGAACACCTAAGGGACACGAACTTGTCTGTCAGTTTGTCCTGCTGTGGTGGCTTGTGTGTTGCTATGAGGCTGGAGGCTGTGCCACTAGCAATTCAAATGCCAACAGGGTTCGCCACGGTGGACAGTTTTCAAAAGAGCTTCCAGCCTAAGACAGACTCAGAAGAAGGAAGGGGCCATCCACTTCTCAAAGAATTGGACAGTGAAAACCTTATGAGTAGTGGTGAAACACTGTCTGATACATTACTGAAAAATAGCCCTAAAACATTGTCTGATATAGTGCCAGAGGATGAACCCATAAGGTCAGAAGGCACTCAAAATATGACTAAGAAAGAGATGCCTCCTCAGAATAGAGCTGACCTTGATGATGTGGATGGAGTAAAGCTTGCAGGACCTCCTTCTGATGATGTGGCACAACTCAAGATAAGAAGAAACAGCTGCAAATATCCATTAATAATCAGAACATGGTATGTACGAAGTTATGAACCTAGGAAAATTTGAAGTTGTCAAAAATGAAATGGAACACATAAAGTTTGATATCTTGGACATTAGTGAGCTGAAATGGACCAGTTTTGGTCATTTGGAATCAGACAACCATATGATTTACTATGCCAGGAATGACAATTTGAAGAGGAATGGCTTGGCATTCATTATCACAAAGAATGTTTCAAGATCTACCCTGAAGTACAATGCTGTCAGTGACAGGATAATATCCATATGCCTATGGGGAAGACCAGTTAATATTACTATTATACAAATTTATGCACCAACCACCAAAGCCAAAGATGAAGAAATTGAAGATTTTTACCAACTTCTGCAGTCTGAAATTGACTGAACATGCAATCAAGATGTGCTAATTGTCACTGTTGATTGGAAAGCAAAAGTTGGAAAGAAAGAAGAATCACTGGTAGTTGGAAAATATGGTCTTGGTGACAGAAATGATTCAAGACAGAATTTCGCAAGACCAATGACTTATTCATAGCAAATACCTTTTTTCAATACCACAAACAGCAGCCAAACACATGAACTTCTCCAGATGGAGTACACAGTAATCAGATTGACTACATCTGTGGCAAGAGGTGATGGAGAAGCTCAATATCTACAGCCAAAACAAGGCCTGGAGCTGATTGTGAAACACACCATCAACTGCTTGTACACAAGTTCAAGTTGAAAGTGAAGACAATTAAAACAATTCCATGAGAGCCAAAATATGACCCTGATTATATCTCTCCTGAATTTAGAGACCGTCTAAAGAATAGATTTGATGCATTGAACATTAATGACCAAAAACCAGGAGAATTGTGGGATGACATCAAGAACATCATCCATGAAGAAAGCAAATGTCATTAAAAAGACAGAAAGGAGGAAAAGACCAAAGTGATGTCAGAGGAGACTCTAAAACTTGCCCCTGAACGGAGAATAGCTAAAGCAAATGGAAGAAATGACAAGATAAAAGAGCTGAATAGAAGATGTAAAAGAGCAGCTGGAGAGACAAAGTCATTTATTATAATGAAACGTGCCAAGAGTTGGAATTAGAAAACCAAAAAGGAAGAACATGATTGGACTTTCTCAAGCTGAAAGAACTGAAGAAAAAATGTAAGCCTCGAATTGCAATACTGAAGGATTCCATGGGCAATATATTGAATGATTTTAGGTTGTTAGGTGCCGTCGAGTCATCTCCGAGTCATAGTAACCCTATGCACAACAAAATGAAACACCGCCCGGTTCCACGCCAGCTCTGGCAATCCCTGCTATACTTGAGCAAATCACAGCAGCCACTGTCTCAATCCATCTCGTTGAGGCCCTTCCCCTCTTTCGTCAACCCTCCACCTTACCAAGCATGACATCCTTCTCCAGGGAATCGTCCCTTCTGATAACATGACCAAAGTAGGTGAGACAAAGTCTGGCCATTCTCTCTTCCAAGGAACATTCCAGCTGCACTTCCTCCAGCACAGATTTGTTAGTTCTTTTAGCAATCCACAGTACTTTCAGCATTCTTTGCCAGCACCACAACTCAAAAGCATCAATTCTTATTTGGTCTTCCCTATTCATTGTCTAGCTCTCACATGAATATGAGATGACTGAAAATATAATGGCTTCTGTCAGGTGCACCTTAGTCCTCAAGGAGACATCTTTGCTCCTCAGCACTTGAAAGAGGTCCTTTGCAGCCGACTTGCCCAGTGCTATATGTAGTCTGATGTCCTGATTGCTGTTTCCATTAGCACTGATTGTAGAACCAAGCATTATGAAGTCTTTGACAACTTCAATCTTTTCTCCATTTATCATAATGCTGCTTATAGGTCCATTTGTGAGGATTTTTGTTTTCTTTATATTGAGATGTAATCCATACTGCAGACTGTATTCTTCAATCTTCATCAGTAAATGCTTCAAGTCATCCTCATTTTCAACAAGCAAAGGTGTGTCGTCAGCGTATTGGAGGTTGTAAGTGATTCTTCCTCCAATCTTGACGCCACATTCTTCTTCATATAGTCCAGTTTATCAGATTTTTTGCTCACATATAGATTGAATAAGTATGGTGAAAGGATACAGCCCTGATGCACTCTCTTCTTGATTTTAACCATGCAGTGTCCCCTTGTTCTGTTTGAACGACAGCCTCCTGGTCTATGTACAGGTTCCTCATGAGTACAATTAAGTGTTCTGGAATTCTCATTCTTCTCAATGTTATCCACAATTTGTTATTATCTACATAATAAAATGTTTGTGCGTAGTCAATAAAACACAAGTAAACATCTTTCTGATATTCTTTGCTTTCAGCCTAGATCCTTCTGACATCCACAGTGATATCCCTTGTTCCACATCCTCTTCTGAATCCAGCTTGTTTCTCTGGAAGTTCTCTGTCAATATACTGCTGCAACAGTTTTTGAATTATCTTCAGTAAGATCTTAGTTGCATGCAATATTAATGATATTGTTCAATAATTTCCACATTCTGTGGGATCACTTTTCTTTGAAATGGGTACAAAGATGGATCTCTTCCAGTCAGTTGGCTAGGTAGTTGTCTTCCAAATCTCATGGCACAACTGAATGAGTGCCTCTGGTGGGGCATCCATTTGTTGAAACATCTCAATGGGTATACCATCAATTCCTGGAGCCTTGTTCTTCACCAGTTCCTTCAGTGCAGCTTTGACTTCTTCCTTCAATACCATTGGTTCTTGTTCATATGCCACCTCCTGAAATGGATGAAGATTGACCATTTCTTTTTGGTACAGTGACTGTGTATTCCTTCCATCTTCTTTTGATATTTCCTGCATCATTCAATATTTTGCCCATAGAATGCAGGAACCATCAAAAGAAAATGAAGGAATACACAGAGTTACTGTACTAAAAAAGAATTTCCTGTTGTCCTTACTGAACTTTACCCACAATATGAAGATTTCATTTTATTTTAATGGAAAGCATTGTCAAAAAATTATGCCAATTCATTATGTGTGTATACATACACACTTATGCATACATATATTCATAACTATAGATATAACTTCATGAATATAGCTTTGATGTAGCCTTCTACAATGAAAGAAAGGAGACAGATCTATCACTGATGAGCAATAAATTGAAGTGCTCTTAGCATCCTGTGGAGCCGTGTCAATGAGAAAAACATTTAGGAATAAAGCAGGCAAAAATGCAGTTCCTTACTTAAATTAATCATGAAGTTAAGTTGAAACTCACCACATCAATGTTTTTTAAAGTTTCTCTTTTAAATTAATCATGTGTTGTTTGCTTGTTAATTCCAGACATGCAAAGATTATTTCCTCTTTAGTCTTTGATGAGTTCAAAATAGTCTAGCAACAAAATACCTGAAAATTTAATAACCAACATCATGGTATGCTTGTCAGTAATAAGAAGGTAAAGAAGGAAATAAAGGCAAAAGGAGATATAATTGATTTTCAAAGTAAAGGTAAGTTGAAGCCAGCTCTCTTCCTTTGGGGCAGATTTATTCTTTTCCAAACATATATTGTTGCTCATGCTGTTCTCCATCATCCTCACCACAGTCATACCACTATCACCCCCATCATTACCCCTTCCTTGGCTACTTAATGTCCTACTAAGTTCGTAACAATTTATGTCTTTCCAGTCCCCACTCCAAATTCACCTTCCCCAAAAATCTTCTCTAAGTCACCTCCCTAGCCTTTGCTTACTCCTTTCCCTTACATTCTCTCCGCATCCCCTTTCATCAACATACATTACATTCAAGTGAGACATTATTGCTGTGCCTCAAAAGCAGGAGTCCCTAATTTTGACATTTCTGACCTCCCCCTAGAATTTTGCTCAGAATAGGTACTCAACAAATACTGTTGAATCCCTTTTTAGAGACTAATTACTTTTAGAAAAAGTTTATATTTTTCATACTTTTTTTTTTATTTTTCCAGTAAGATTTCAGGCTCTGCAACACAAGGCTGTGTTTTTTTATATTTTTTTTTTTTTGTTCCCTCCACAAACCTATTTCTATGTCCTGCTTTATATAGATAACCAAATAAACATATTAAGCATCTATTGTGGAATTTGTCCTTTTTTCCCCTCCCCCTAAATGTTCAAAAAGCAGTTGGAAAATTAATATCTAATTTGAAAAAAAAAAATCTGTCCATTCTATATTATTATTTATTTATATAATTATTTATTTATATATTTCCCTTTGGGATTTCTTCCTGAGGCCATACATGGAAGAAAATATAAAAAAATCCTTAGGAGCAGGGTACCACAGGATACTCTTAAAAGGTCTTATTATTTCATGGAGAAAATTAAAAGAAGCAACAGTCATTCTTTCCATTTCTAAATAGTACATAATTAACCTTCTACCAAAAAATAATCATTTATCTTATAAATAAAATTTTATTTCCCATTACCTCTAACACCAGCGATTACCCCATTCTTGTCTATGAGAAAAGCACCAGCATTCATTGGTAGTGTTATCTCTATCTTTACAACAAAGTATCTAAAGCTACCTTAGTGATACGCTTCTAATTTTATTGTTTTAATTGTTTGCCGCCCTATCTACCTTCTGATTTTAATTTGGATTCCAATATAGATCTTCCCATAGGAAGAGGCTTTTCATGAATAAATGAGTACTTCAGTGCACATGACAGAATACTTCTCATTTACCTTAATAAATTGGCATTTTAGGATATTCATCAGTAATACTCTGTGAAATTTGCAAACATGTTTTTGCACAAAGACACTGAAACATTGTTAGCATAACCACAATATAGCTCATGGTCAGTTTGGCCTGATAATACTACCTGATATGGAGACTATTAGCCACCCAAGCCTCATCTCAAGGAATGCCTAACCTAACACAGACCTCATATTGAAAATTTGTCCTACATATCTTAGACATATCTTAGTACCTGACAATTTACTGTTATGTGTCATTGTCTATTTCAAGTCTTTATCAATTTAAGAGGTAATTGTACTACAAAACACTTAAGATTCATTCCAGTACTGAGAATCTATGGCTATAGAAGAGTATGTTAGTGGCACACCTGGTTAAATGCTTGACTACTAGCTGGAAGATCAGTAGTTTGAACTGCCCCCACCCCAGATGTGACATGGAAGATAAGCCTGATGATCTGCTTCTAAAGGCCACAGCCTTGGAAACCCTGTGGAGTAATTCTGCTCTGCACACGTGGGATTACCATGAGTCAGAATTGAGTCAATGACAACTAACAACAGGCTGTGAGAGCCTCCAATGGAAACTGTACTTTATTCCTGTTTGTATCCCTTTATTATCCAACACAGTCCTAGACAGAATGCGTAATCAATATGAAATTGTTGAATTGTTTATTGATTTACCTTAGGCTCTAAGAGTTCTTGTTTTCCCTTTATTTTAATTAGCTATGAGGTAGGTATGGAGACTAGAGGAGATGGGAAGTGAATATGTGCTGAATAGAGTAACTACTACGTGTCAGTCATGGATATAAATGCTTATTTCTAATAGCCTTGCAGGTAGGTGTTATTTTATTTCCATTTTACAAATGAACAATGTATTGCTTACAAATAGTTATTTGCTCAATATCACAGCCACTCCTTAGAAGGAAGATGGGGCAATCTACTTCCGTAGTGATACTGCCTCAGAAACCCAAGGAGGGGTCGCTATGAGTCAGGTCCAACTTGATGGCACATAACAACAACAACAGTGATATATACATCATCATCATCAGGACCTGAATACAGGGATTGCCTGCTTACTCCACAATCTCCTGCTGCAAGTTCCACTATGTAGTACAATAGTACCTTGCTGAAGTACAGCATAAAATCAACACTCAGTAACTATTTACAATGCTAATGACTCTAAAGCCATCTTTTGAGCTAACAGCAACTCTAATAAACTGATGTCCATGTCTGACTTCACAGCCTCTTTGCTCCCCTACATCCACTTTCCATATTTCCCCCTGAAACTTTGAGATGTTTGATTCAGGAGTCTTTATTTTAAAACTTCTTCTGTGTTACTTATTTAAGAGGATCAATTTGAATTCCTGTGTTTTCTGTGGATTAAGAGCAAAGATTAAAAATAAAAAAGACTTTCAGAAAGAATCAAGTAACATTTTACTAGAGGCAGAGGCCAGAAAGTTTGGAGAACACAAGTTAGAAAAGATCCTTAGTGGATATCAGGGTGATAACAGAAATTTGGAATATCCAAAAGATACATCATTTGAGTGAGAAGATAGGTATTGTGTGTTTGCTCTTTCTTTTCATTTTTCTGTATTTTACTTGGGAGCTCTGGTAGCATAGTGCCTAAGACACTTGACTGCTAACCAGGAGGCTGGCGGTTTATACCCACCAGCCACTCCTTGGAAGGAAGGTTGGGCAATCTACTTCCGTAGTGATACTGCCTCAGAAACTCAAGGAGCGGTTGCTATGAGTCAGGTCTGACTTGACGGCACGTAACAACAACAACATATTTTACTTTATTCACTACAGTTCATATATTAATAGAGTTTTATTTTGATGGAGCTCAAAAATATAACAGTGAGATAACTAACATAAAGATACTAAATTAAGTGACATGCAAATTTTAGTGAGAAATTCAGTCCCTGCCTAAATCTCACTCCATAGTTTAAAAAAGTGTTTAAGTGATAAATCACTAAGGTACTAATATGACTTAGTCAGACCTTGACCAAAATATTCCAAACTGAAAGAAATTACTTAAGACTGCAACTTATATTGTTCACAACCACCCAGGGCCCAGGGATGCCCCCTCAAAAAGAGTGGAACTTGTAGATTTACTAATAAACTTAATTGACCTTAGGATTTTGGCACTAACTACAATTGAAAAAACAAAGTACCAGAAAAAGTTGAACATATGAGTTTCATTTTGTATTCTGCTGAATAGAGATCAACAAATTAACAATTTGTACAAACCAAATAAATAATATATTTTTTAATGCTGTTATTTTTGGCATTGAATATTTGTCATAATCATACTTGGTATAAGAATTTAAGAATTCTGCTTTATGCTAAAAATCTTCCTTTATAATTATAAATAATGGATTTAATATATATATAATATATAATATATATATAAATATATATATATATAATTATAAATATTTTGGATTTTTTTTGGATTATAAATATTTGGATATTTTTTATTCATTCGTTAAAATAATAAGAAAAACTTATTAAAGCCAGTGTCACATGATAGTCATTAGGTCCTACATTTCAGTGTGAGTGAGGTGGAAACTTTATGAGTCTCTATTTCATGGAGCAGATAGTTCATTGAGGAAAATAGATGTTTGTTAAACTACACAAACAAATTCATAATTTCTGTAGGTGGTGGTGGTGTTCCTTTTTTAAACATTTTTAGTTGGCAATAAATTGATAATTCTCTATGGGTCTCCCAATTATTACTAGTCTCCAAAATACAAAAATTGAGGAACCACCAAATTAGGATATGATAGGTCAGGGAACAGGAGGTAAAGTTTTGGCAATGAACGAATAAAGAAATTGAATTTACAAGGCCAAGATGTTGTAATCAGAGTAGAAACATTTACATTCAACATCTGAGTAGTAAAGAAGTCCTGGTGTTTATAATCTTTAAGACGTACTAAGTAAATAAGCTGCTGAAGCACTATGGAGGTAAATATGATTTGCTGTGGTCTTTTAATATGCCAAATGCTTTATGCACATTTAATCATTACAACAGATTGATGGGACATACAATTATTATCAATCCACAGATAAAGGAGATGAATGACAAAGGGATTAATAACCTTGCCCAGGTTCACACAGCTAGAATTGATTTAACCCAATCTGTCTTCAAAACTTGATTTCTACTTTCTACTGCTTCCAATGATTAAGATCATTGGAGTAATGGAAACCAAAGTACAATGAGAACACAGACATGAATGGGTCATCACATGATGGTTGGAGGAAGACTGAATCAAGATGAAAGATCTAATAAATATCAATCAATACAAAGTAGGATCTTGGAGTTTATTGGATTTTAGTAAATGAAGACTGAATGTAAACCAGAGAATCCTAGAAAATAATGGTGTATTTTCCTGGAGACCAATGAGTTTAACTTTTTTAAAAAAAAAAAACACTTTCCCAGAAGTAATTAAATTCAGTGGACTAGCACCTTTAGAAAATACAATCCAAAATTTATTTTTATGGTAACTTGCTTCATGACAGTATTCACATCTTAGCTATAAAGTCATAGGATCATCATTTCACTCCTACAGTTAAATAGAAAGATAACCAATTTTCCATCTTTATCAGCAGGACTAGGAAGAAGGATATAGCAGTCCATTTCTGAAAAACTAGCCATTAAAAACCTCTGGTAGCATAGTGGCTAAGACACTTGCCTGCTAACCAGACGGCTGGCGGTTCAAACCCACCAGCCACTCCTCGGAAGGAAGGTTGGGCAATCCTACTTCTGTAGTGTTACTGCCTCGGAAACCCAAGGAGGGGTCGCTATGAGTCAGGTCTGACTCTACGGCACATAACAACAACAACATAGCAGTGAAACTAACATCACCTGATGTAGTGCCAGAAGTTAAGCCCCTTGAGTCAGAAGACATTCAAAACACGATAGGCAAAGAGCTGCACTTCAAAGCAGAGTCAAACTTAATGAAGTGGATGGAGTAACCTTTTAGGACTTCATTTGCTGATGTAACACAACTAAAAATGAGAAGAAATAGCTGCAAATATCTATTAATAATTAAAATGTGGAATGTACAAAATATGAATCTAGGAAAATTGGTACTTGTCAAAAATGAAATGGAATGCATAAAGATGGACATCCTAGGCATTAATGAACTGAAATGGACTAGTATTAGCCGCAATGAAAGGGTCAATCATGTAGTCAGTCTACTTTACCAGGAAGGGTAAACTGAAGAGGAATGGCATCACAATTGTTTTGCTTACCTAGTGCCACTCTGACAAGAATATATCACAAATGGGATGGCGTGAAGAACCTGAAGTTTATTCTCTTATAGTTTGGAGGCTTTAATTCCAAGTTCAAAGTGCCAGGCTCTAGGGGATGGGTAAAAACCCCTCAACCTTGAGCTTCAGCTCCACCTCCTGCTCATGATCCACTGAAGCTAGAGGCTTTTCTTCACTCAGACAGCTGCTGGCTGCTGAGGCTGACAAGCCCAAGGTTGACAAGTAAAAGGGCATAGTCCTGAAGTTACCAAATTGCACAGCACACCATTAATTCAAGTCCATTGAAAGTCTCAAGGTCAGTGGAACATGGCAGGCTGCTGAACAACAACACAGCTACATGCAGGGTTCAAGCATGCCATAATCTAGAGACTGTTTCCAAGGCTTCTCCTTAAATACAGGAAGCAGACCACACCCTAAGAGCTACTCAGCTGCTCATAGTAGATTCCACCATGGAGTTGATTACCAGTCTCATTATGGGGAATAGTACATTCAGCTGCCCAGCCACTCAACCAGCCCCAGCCAAGGCGACACACAAACTTAACCACCACAACAGTCATCATCAAAAAGAACATTTCAAGATCTATTCTAAAGTACAATGATGTCAGTGATAGGATAATATCCATATGTCTACAAGGAAGCCCAGTTAATACCACTATTATTCAAACATATGAACCAACTGCTAAAGCCAAAAATAAGAAATTGAAGAGTTTTTACCAACTTCTGCAGTCTAAAATTGACCAAATATGCAATAAAGATGCATTGATCATTACTGGTGATTAGAATGCAAAAGCTGGAAACAAAGAAGAAGCATCAGAAGTTAGAAAATACAGCCTTGGTGATAGAAATTATTCTGGAGATGCAAGATAGAATTTTGCAACCAACAAATTATTCATGGCAAATACCTTTTTCAACAACATAAATGGTGACAATACACATAGACTTCACTGGGTAGAATACACAGGAATCAAACTGACTACTTCAGTGGAAAGAGATGAGGGAGAAGCTCAATATTATCAGTCAAAACAAGGACAGGAGCCAATCATAGAACAATTGCTCACATGCAAGTTTAAGTTGAAGCTCAAGAAAATTAAAACAAGTCAAAAAGAGCCAAAATATGAGCTTAAGTATATCATACCTGAATTTAGAGACCATCTCAAGAATAAATTTGACAAATTGAGTACAAATTACTAAACACCGGATGGGTTGTGGGATGACATCAAGGACATCATACATGAAGAAAACAAGCGGTCATTAAAAAGAAAGGAAAAAAAAAGAGCAAAATGAATGTCAGAAGAGACTCTGAAACTTGCTCTTGAATGGCAGGTAGCTAAAGTGAATGGAAGAAATGATGAAGATAATGTTAAACAGAAGATTTCAAAGTGTTATTTGAGAAAACAAACTAAAGTACTACCGTGAAATGTGCAAAGACCTGGAGTTAGAAAAAAAAAAAAGGGGGGAAAAACATACTTGGCATTTCTCAAGCTGAAAGAACTGAAGAAAAAAATCAAGCTTTGAGTTACAATATGGAAGGAAGATGTGGCGAAAATATTGAATGATGCAGGAAGCATCAAAAGAAGATGGGAGGAATAAACAGAGTCACTGTATCAAAAAGAATCAGTCAACATTCAACCCTTTTAAGAGGTAGCATATAATCAAGAACCAATAATACTGAAGGAGGAAGTCCAAGCAGCACTGAAGGAATTGGAAAAAAACAAGGCTCAGGAATTGATGCAATACCCATTGAGATGTTTCAACAAACAAATGCAAAATTAGACACATTCACTCATTATGCTAAGAGAAAGACAGCTACCTGGTCAACTGACTGGAAGAAATCTGTATGTGTGCCCATTCCAAAGAATCCAACAGAATTCAGATTATCAAACAATTATTATTAATATCACACATGTAAAATTTTGTAGAAGACAACTCAAAAAAAAAAAAAAATGGTTGCTGTGGGCCATAAACAGGGAACTGCCAGAAATACAAGCATGATTTAGAAGAGGAAGTGGAACAAGCGATATCACTGCTGATGTCAGATGGATCTTGGCTGAAAACAAAGAATACCAGAAAGATGTTTACCTGTGTTTCATTGACTATTACTGCAAAAGCAATCAACTGTGTGGATCATAAGAAATTATGGACAACACTGAGAAGAATGGGAATTCCAGAACACTTAATTGTGTGCATGAGGAACTTGTGCCTAGACCAAGAGGCAGTTGTTCAGACAGAACAAGGGAATACTGCACAGTTTAAAATCAGGAGAGGTGTGTGTCAGGGTTGTGTCCTTTCACCATATGCATTCAATATGTATGCTGAGTAAATAACCCGAGAAGTTGGACTATATGAAGAAGAAAGAGGCCTCAGCATCAGGATGGGAGAAAACTCATTAACGACCTTTGATATGTAGATGACGCAACATTGCTTGCTGAAAGTAAAAAAGATTTGATGCATTTACTGATGAAGATCAAAGGCTATATCCTACAGTAAAATCCTCACAACTGAACCAATAAGCAACATCATGATAAATGGAGAAAAGATTGAAGTTTTCACCGATTTCATTTTCCTGGGATCCATAATCAATCACCATGAAAATAACAGCCTAAAAATCTAAGAACACATTGCATTGGGCAAATCTGCTGCAGATCACTTCTTTAGTGTTAAAGAGCAAAGATGTCACTTTAAGGACTAAGGGGTGCCTGACCCAAGCTAGGGTATTTTCAATCACTTCATATTCATATAAAAACTAGATAATGAAGACTGCAAAAGAATTGATGCATTTGAATTATGGTGTTGGTGAAGAATATTGAATATACTTTGGGCTCCCAGATCTGTGTTGGAAGAAACACAGCCAGAATGCTCCTTAGAAGAGAGAATGGCCAGACTTCCTCTCTCATATTTTAGTCATGTTATCAGGAGAGACTAGTCCCTGAAGAAAGATATCATGGTTGGTAAAGTACAGGGTCAGCAAAAAAAAAAAAAAGGAAAGACCCTCAGAGAGATGGGTTGACCCAGTGCATGCAAATGGGCTCAATCAGAGCAACGATTGTGAGAATGGTGCATTATTGGGCATTGTTTCGTTCTGTTGTACATAGGGTAGAAGCCATGACTTGAAACTGATTCCACCTCTAATAACAACAATAACAATCAACAAGCTGAGAGGGATTTTATTACTTCTGTATATTTTTAAATAAAAAAGCAGTATCATTTTGGTCAATCTATCCTGGAGATGGTATCTAGAATCAATTGGAATGTAGAGTTCAAAACACATAAATTATTCTATAATCATCCAATTGAATAAGTATCTATGATTCTTTGATGTTCAAAAGCCCAATAAAGTTATCATTATGAAAATGGTACATCTCTTAATTACTCATTAAATAGTGTAATCTTTATTAAAGAGCTATTACTAAAAGATATAAGCCTCTTCTCAGGAACTGACTTAACCTTCATTAAGTCACACCCAGCTATCTTCTGTTCATCATCATCAAATTCTACTTTTACCACGTTTTCCACATCTGCTCAAAACAAAAGGTAAGTTTAGACATTCTCCTGAACAAATTGACCACAGTGGATTAATTTAGCACTCACTACTTTTTCATATAAACATGACAAGGGAAAAAAATTGCAAGCCATTTATTTAAATCTAGTTTCCAGTACTGAGACTATTGTGAAAATTTACTTTTGTAATTAATTAAAAGCATCTATTCTAACTAATATGCAAAGCATCTTAATTTCATAATTATAATTTAGCAATATTTCACACCAATTGCATCTGTTCATTTTCCCTCCCATAGCCATACACATATGTATTTATATACACATGTATTTTTAAAATATTTTTTGAGAAATATAACACATGTACTGAAAAGTCTGTAAATGACTGAATGAATTAATATAAAGGCAAGCTCCATATTAGAACTTCCTAGATCAAGAAACAGAAATATTAATATCATCATTTTGCAAGCTCCTTTTAAAATCCAGGCAATGATCATAAATGAATGCTTACAGAAAGAGAGATAAATGGATGTTATGTTCTTTCTAACACAAGCAAACAACATCATCTATAAAGTATTCTTCCACCAAAACACATCCTAACCGAAACCAAGCTTCTAGTTTATAGGAAATACAAAGGACAACGGAACATGTTAAATGATACCAGGGAGATTCAATTTGCAATAATCAACATTATAGAAAACTCTATAGAACAAATGACCCAGTTCCTTCAATGTTGTTGTTGTTGTTGTTTGCCATCGAGTCGGCCCCGACTCATAGCGACCCCTCCTTGGGTTTCCAAGGCAGTATCACTACGGAAGTAGGATTGCCCAACCTTCCTTCCGAGGTTCCTTCAATAGCAACAAAAAAATTTAAGAAATAACAAGGGAGGGATTGGGAGCTTACAGATTAAAAGATAATTAACTGTAGAGCAACCATAAATGTTTTCATCCAATCCAGGCTATTTTAGAGAGTGAAAAGAGTTGCCATTGAAAATAGGATTATCTGGCAAATCACACTCGAGAGAAATAGCAGCCAAATATGAGATGGGCCATTTTACGGATCATCATTTGAACAAATCAAATGTTAAAACACAACTGAGACAATCAGGAAAAATGGAACACTATTTGGATATCTGATAATGTTAATAAACTATTGTTGTTTTTAGGTGTGAAAATGCTATTTTGAATATATGTCTTTAATGCCTTATCTCCTACAGATATATAAAAATGAAGCAGTGTATGAAATTTGCTCCAAAATTTCCTAGGCTTTGGAAAGCAGAAATGGGAGGGCAGAGAGGAAATAAGTATGCCGCGAAATTATTACAGTCATGAATTGCTTAACGTCCATAATATATTCTGTGAAATAGGTGCTGTGTGCTTTGGACATCATGTGAACACCATATTACATACAGGCAATCGCTGGATTATGAACGAGTTCTATTCCTGAGTCTGTCTTTAAGTCAAATCTGTACATAAATTGGAACAGGTTGGTACAGTTTGTGTCTAACATCAAATATTAGTAAACTGTTTGTCTTGGTATAGAATATATAGTATATATTTTTATGCATATAAAACATTAAAGAAATGCCCCCAGATAGACTGAATCATCTTTAACATAATAATACAATAAAAATAGTGTTCGATGTGCATCACAAAGTAATGCCCGTTTGTTATTACAAACCATTGTGTTGTTGTTGTTAGGTGCCATCGTTTCTGACTCACAGCGACCCCATGCACAGCAGAATGAAACACTGCCCGATCCCGCGCCAGCTCCATGATCCCGGCTGTACTTGAGCCCGTCATCACAGCCACCGATTGTATTGTATGTACCCTGAATTTTTCATATAACAGGTTTTACGGAGGCTGGGAATATGTTGAACATTGCCTGAATGGATGTTATGTGGAGCATGACTGTATTTTGATACGGGGTAGTAGGTATATGTGGGTTCATTCCACTATTTTCTCTGTTTTTATTTATATTTGATATTTTCATTGTCATTTCCTCTGAAATTAAGTTTAAAAGGAATATTGCCAGCACCTCAGAAGTCCGTTGTATACCCACACTAAATCACATCACTCTTGATCTTCATTAACGTTAACTGTCATCTTGATTTTGTGGTTATTATATCCAAACCTTTAAAAAAAAAAAAGCCTACTATGTACTGATCACTAAACACTAGAATTTAGATTTTATATAAATGGAAGTATATTATTGTGGTGTGCTGTGGAGTTGATTCCAACTCATAACAACTCTATGGGACATAGTAGAACTGTCCCAAGGGTTTCTATGACTGTAATCTTTGTGGAAGAAGACTGTCACATTTTCTCTCCCATGAAGCAGCTGGTGGGTTCGAACTCCCAATGTTTTTCCACTAGCAGAGAAGTATTAAACCACTGAATGACCAGGGCTCCTAAATGGAAGTACACAGTACATATTTTTCTGTGGAAGTTTTTAAATTCTCTATTTCCTATATAAGAGTTTTCCAAAGTATATCCATTTTTATTGATGCATTATATTCCATTATATGAATACATCACATAAGTATCCATTCTAATATTATTGGATATTTAGATCTTTTCCAGTTTTTAGCTATTATAACTATGTGTTCTGAGAGTACATGTGCATATGTTTCTAATACATATGTATCTTGGCATGCAATTACTAGATCAAAGGGTATGCATATCTTCAACTCAGTAGATGACGCCAGTTTTCCCAACTGGTCTAATTCATATTCTCTCTAGATAGGTAGAAGAATTTTTATTGCTCAAACTTGATATTCTTCTTAATTTTAGCCATACTGAGAGGCAAGTAGTGGCATCTCCATTTTGCGTTAAGTTGGATTAGTAGTTAAGTACCTTTCCTTATATTAATTGACTATTTGTATATCTCTTTGATGACAAGCTTGTTCACAAAACAGTTTCATTTTATTTGAAGGATTATCTCTCCTTTTGTATTTAGGGAAGGTTTCTCTAAAAGAAATAAATATTCTAAATATAAGCTTTCTGTTAGCTATTTGTTTTGGAAATACCTAGGCATTTGACTGCTAACCAGAAGTCTGGAGGTTCAAACCCACCAGCCACTCCTCAGGAGGAAGGTTGGGCAATCTACTTCCATAGTGATGTTGTTGTTGTTGTTGTTATGTGCCGTGGAGTTGGCCCCGACTCATAGCGACCCCTCCTTGGGTTTCCGAGGCAGTATCACTAAGGAAGTAGGATTGCCCAACCTTCCTTCCGAGGAGTGGCTGGTGGGTTTGAACCGCCAGCCGTCTGGTTAGCAGGCAAGTGTCTTAGCCACTATACTACCAGAGTGATAACACCTTGGAAACCCAAGGAGGGGTCCCTAAGAGTCAGATCCAACACCACAGCAGTGCGTTTGGTTTTTGGTCTCCTTAATAATGCCAAAAATAAACACAAATTCTTAATGTTTTAGTTTGAGTTCCTCTAAAAGAAATAGATCCGCAGCCCTAAAGAATAATGTAGAGTCTGCAAAACACCACATTATATGGATGAACTTAGAGGACATTATGCTGAGTAAAATAAGTCAATCACAGAAGGGCAAATATAGTATTGGTTCATTGTTGTGGAGGGTCAAGGAAAGGTTTATTATATATGGAGGGAAACTTTCTTTGCTGGTTGCCAGGGGTGAGAGGGGAGGGGAGGGAATACTGCAAAAAAAAAAAAAAAATTGCATTGACCCAAGTCACTTTAGTTTTGTGCATTTCACTGTACATAAATTATATTTCAATAAAATGCATTTAAAAAAATGGATCCAAGAGAAGTATTTGTGTACATACAGTTTAATTTGGAAATGGTCCTAGATAGCAGAGGTGAGGGAATGGGGAAAGTGAGACAGGGAAGAAATAAAAGCCAATATAAAGGTGTACTATTGACATAGTCTTTGTAAGAAGCAAAGCTTAATTCTACCAGAGCCTCCCGGGAATTGTACAGAATGCATCTCAGATTAGTCTGTCTGATGCTTGGGAGGCCTAAGCATTTGATTTGCCCCACTCTTGACCTGTTGTTTGAGGGTTGTACTAAGGGCCGTTAATCCCACACTTCCAGGTTATGTTTTCATACTAGCCAAGAGATTCCCTAGAGCAGAAGAAGGCCATGAAGCAGAAACTAGAAATATGCGCACTGTGTGTTTGGGGAGAGACACTGTCAGAGAAGTGAGTCTGAGCCAACATGGAATGCAACCTCTGCTGAAATCAGAAGTGGGTCATGGGTTGTGGTATGGGGCACAACTGCAAAAAAAAAAAGTAATCCTATTTATTAATCTTTTCCTTTATGATTAATACTATTTGTATATTGCTTTAAAAAAATTTAAAAACTACCTTAAAGTTATACAGATATTCTCCTACACCATTTTTTAAAGAATTATTTTTTCACCTTGACATCTAGGTATACAGTCCTACTAGATTTTATTTTTTATTAGAGATTGAGGTAGGTTCAATTTACGCTTTTCTTCATGTTATCTAATTCTCTATGTATCATTTATTGAAAAGAAAAAACAATCTCTGGAATTGTATAGTTTCACCTTTACATAAATCAAGCACCTCTGTGTGGTGAACTAAAGATGACTACAAATTATTTGTCACCCGTCTCATTGAGAAGTAAAGTAGATTTCCCTATGGTCTTGCATCTGGGCTGAACTTGTCACCTGCATTGACCATTATAATGTGGCAAACGTGAAGCTATGCAATTTTAAGAGTAAATGTCAAGATATTGGCTGTTTCTACTTTTGTATGCAACACAGGAACACTCCCTTTTGGAACTCAGGTAATATGTTGGGAGAAGCCCAAGTCATATGGAGAACACAATGAAGGAGAACTGAGGTTCTCTGATCAACAGACCTAATAATCTCCCAGTTAGCAACTAGCACCAAGTACCAGACATGTGAATAGCCATCTAGGAAGTTCCAGTTCCCCTGAGATTCCCAAAGACTGACGTTCCACATAAAGCAAAAGAACCACCCAGGTGAGTCCATAAAATCATGAGAGAAAATAAATGGTTGTTGTTGTTTAAACAACAAAGTTTGGGGATTGTTTGTTGCATAGCATTAATCAAAACAATATGTTTATAGCCTCTCTGTTCTGCTCCACTGGTCTCTGTCTATTCTTGACATGCTGTCTTACTTTTTGCTGCTTTATAATAAGTCATAATATCTGTAGAGCAAGTGATTCCATCTTATTCTCTATCAAAATTGCCTTGGCTATTTTGATACTTCATATTTTTATGTAGATTTTAGAATTAGCTTTTCAAATTCCACAAAATATCTGCTGGGATTTTGAATTGAAATAAATCTATAAATAAAGTTGGAGATAATTAACATTTTACAATACTTAATCTTTCAGTCATGAAACAGTTCTCCTTTAATTTAGGTCTTTTTTATTATCTTCTTGCTCCCTGCCTTCTTAGCTTTGTCCCTGGGCAAACACTGCCCTTTGATCTCATATGCTTGATTGTTCTAATGAGTGCATACTCTCCTGGTACTACTGTTCACCTTATAGTCCTGTTTATCATTTCAATGAAAATTGAGCCACTGGGGTGAGTTCAGTTCCGGCTTAAAGGGTGTCTAAGGTCCATAGTGTCGGGACTTCCACCAGTCTCAATCAGACCAGTAAGCCTGCTCTCCTCTATGATTTTGAGTTATGTTCCACATTTTTCTCCCACTCTATCCGGGACCTCCTATTGTGGTCCTATTCAGAGTGGTCAGCAGTGGTATCCAGGCATCATTTAGTTCTTCTGGTCTCAGAGTTGTGGAGGCTGGGTTCACATCACCCATCAGCCTTTGGACTAATTTTTCTTTGTGTCTTTGATTTTCTTCACTCTTCTTTGCTCTTGGTGGGGAGAGACCAATAGCTACATCTTAGATGGCCACACAACCTTTTAAGACCCCCATCACCACTCATCAAAGGAGGATGTGGAATACTGTTTTTGTGAACTATGTTATGCCAGTTGACCTCAGTGTCCCCTGAGATTATGGTTCTTAGTACACAGGCCCAGCAATTCATTCCCTCGAGGTGTTTGATTTTGACCAAGAAATTTTTATAACTTTTCCCTCCATATGCTCTACTATATTCATGTACATATTTGTAGCACTTATAAATACATATGTAGAAATAGCCTCTGTCAATTCTATATATATTCATGAGTGCAGCCCCATTTGCCTTTCACCCCATTCAGCTTGAGTATTTGTGTATGTATCCACTTGTAGGTTACTGTCATTACTGCTACTACAGGATTGTGTATATGATAGTGTTTATTTCTGTTGCTCTGAACTGTTGTGCTCCTCTCAGTGTCCTCCTTTGCCTCGATCACTTAGTGCTGACCTCCCCTTTATTGTATATTGCTTTTCCCTGCACCCAAGTTAACATGTGTCTACTCTCTACTTAGTAATTTAGCCTCTCTTCCCCTCCCACCACTGGTAACTTTCAAAAAATGATTGTTACTGTGTGTAAACCTTTGTTTGACTTTTTACAGTAGTGGTCTCATACAATATTTGTCCTTTTGTGATTGACTAATTTCACTTAACATAATGTCCTCCAGGTTCATCCCTTTCATGAGGTGTTTCACAGATTCATCATTATTTGTTAACATTGCATGATATTACATTGAGTGTGTGTAACATAGTTTGTTTATCTGTTTATCTGTTGTTTCCTAGGTTATTTCCATCCTTTACTATTGTGAATAATGTTGCAGTGAATATGTTGCTGTTGTTGTTGAACATGGGTATGACTATATCCCTTCATGTCATGACTCTTATTTGTCTAGGATATATACCTACTAGTGAAATTGCTGGATTATACGGTATTTCTATTTCCAGCTCTTTAAGGAAGTGCCATAACATTTTCCACAGGGTTGTGCCATTTTGCAGCCCTGTCAGCTGTATAGAAGCTCTGGTGGCATAGTGCATAAGGCAGTTGACTGTTAACCAGAGGCTGGTGGTTCAAACCCACCAGCCACTCCTCGGAAGGAAGATTGGGCAATCTACTTCCATAGTGATATCGCCTTGGAAACCCAGGGAGGGGTCGCTATGAGTAGGATCTGACTCAATGGCAGTGAGTTTGGAGTTTTGGCCAGCTGTATGTGGGTTCCATTCTCTCCACACCTTCACTGGCAGTTTTTTTTTTTTTTTTTTTTAATTTTGCTACTAATGGTGAGGTGAGATGGTATCTCATTGTTTTGATTTGCATCTCTCTAATGGCTAAAGACAGTGAGCATATCTTTATATGCTAGCCACCTGAATATCTTCTTTGGTAAAGTGTCTGTTCATGTCTTCTGCCCATTTTTAAATTGGGTTGTTTGTCCTTTTGTTGTTGAAGTGTTGAAGTCTTCTATAAATTTTAAGATTAGTCCCTTTCCTGATGTGCCATTGCCAAAATTTTTTCTCTGTGTGTAGGTTCTGTTTTTACTCTTTTGGCAAAGTCTTTTGACGAGTATAAATGCTTAATGTTTAGGCAGTCTGTTATCTACTTGGTCTTCTGCTGTTGGTACATTTGTAGTTATGTTTGAAAGTGTATTTATGCCATGCATTAAGGCCCCTAAGTTTGCCTTTACTTTTTCTTTGATGATCTTTATGGTTTTACTTTTACACTTAGGTCCATTTATGCATTTGGTCAGAAGTATAGATATTGGTTCATTTTTCTGAAAATGGATATACTTTTTTGCCAGCACAATTTCTTAGAGACACTATCTCTTCCCCCATTTAATGGGTTTCAGTACTTGGTCAAAGATCAACTGTCCACAGCTGGATGGATTTACTTCTGGGTTCTCAGTTCTGTTCCATCAGACTATGGGTATGTCATTAATCCACTATCATTGTACCAGACTGTTTTGATTATTGTTGCTGTATAGTAGGTTTGAGCTTCGAAAGTGTGAGGACTCCTACTTTTTTCTTTTTTAGCAGTGCTTTGCTTACCTGGGGTCTATTTCCTTCCCCTATAATGTTCATGATTAGCTTTTCCATTTCTTTAAAGAATGATGGTGGAATCTGAATTAGGATTGCATTATATCTGCAGATTGCTTTGGGTAGAATTGTCATTTTCATAATGCTAAGTCTTCTTATCTATGAAACAAACCCACTGCCGTAGAGTCGGACCCGACTCATAGCAACCCCTCCTTGGGTTTCTGAGGCACTATCACTACAGAAGTAGATCGCCCAATCTTCCTTCTGAGGAGTAACCGGGGTGTTTGAATTGCCAGGTTTCTGGTTAGTAGTCAAATGCCTTAGGCACTAGGCCACCAGAGCTCCCCATTTATGCAAGTCTCTTTAGGTTTCCTGTGGTAGTGTTTTTAATTTTCTTTGTAAAGGCCCTCTGTGTCTCTGGCTACATTTATACCTAAGTACTTCATCTTTCGGTGGCTGCAGTAGATGGTACTGGTTTTCTTTTCAGAGCTCTCTGTTTGTGTAGAGGAATTCAACTGTTTTTTGTTTGTGGATATTGTACCCTGCCACTTTGCTGAATCCTTCTATTAGTTCCAGTAGTTTTCTTGTTGAGTCTCTAGGATTTTCTAAGTATAGGATCATATCATCAGCAAACAGAGATAGTTTTCCTTCTTATGCACCCATTTAGATGCCTTTTATTTCCCTCTCTTGCTTTTGCCCTGGCTGGTACAGTTGTTGTTGTTGTTGTTATGTGCCGTCAAGTCAGACCCGACTCATAGAGACCCCTCCTTGGGTTGCCGAGGCAGCATTACTATGCAAGTAGATTGCCCAACCTTCCTTCTGAAGAGTGGCTAGTGGGTTTGAACCACTAACCTTCTGGTTAGCAGTCAAGTGCCTTAGGCACTATGCTACCAGAGCTCCTTGGCTAGTACTGTTGTTGTTGTTGTTGTTATGTGCCGTCAAGTCATACCTGACTCATAGCGACCCCTCCTTGGGTTTCCGAGGCAGTATCACTACGGAAGTAGGATTGCCCAACCTTCCTTCCGAGGAGTGGCTGGTGGGTTTGAACCGCCAGCCGTCTGGTTAGCAGGCAAGTGTCTTAGCCACTATGCTACCAGAGCTGGTGATTAAAGTCATCCTTGTCTGACTTCTGTTCACAAGAAGAAAGTTTTCAGTCTCTCTCTAGTGAGAATAATGTTGGCTGTTGGTTTTGTATATATGTCCTAATTATGTTGAAGAATTTCCCTTCTATTCCTATTTTGCTGAGAGTTAGTATCAAAAATGGGTGTTTTTTCTCAAATCCATTTTCTGCACTAATTGATATGATCGTATGCTATTTTCTACATTTTATTTATGTAATGGATCACATTAATTGTTTTTCTAATGCTGAACTATCCTTTCATACTTGGTATGAATCCCACATGGTCATAATGTATTATTTTTCTGATATGTTGTTAAATTCTATTGGCTAGTATTTTGTTGAGAATTTTTGCTTTTATGTTCATGAGGGATATTGGTCTCTGATTTCCTTTTTTAGTAATGTCTTTGCCTAGTTTTTGTATCAGGGTTATGCTTGCTTCATAGAGTGAGTTTGGGAGTATTTTATCTTCTTCTATATCCTGGGATAGTTATAGTAGAATTGGTGTCAGCTCTTCCTTACAATTTTGGTTATAACTCACCAGTGAAGCTGCCTAGGCCAGGACTTTTTTTGTTGTTGTTGGAAGTGTTTTGTGACCTGTTCAGTTTCTTCTTCTTCTTCTTTTGTGATTTGGTCTATTCAATTTTCTACCTAAGATTGTGTTAGTCTGGGTAGGTAGTATGTTTCTAGAGATTTGTCCGTTTCTTCTAGGTTTTCAAGTTTGTTGGAGTACTGTTCTTCATAGTATTCTGATATTATCCTCTTTACTACAGTAGCTTCTGTTGTGACATTGACTATTTCATTTCTTTTTCATGTTATTCACATCTCCTTCTGTTCCTTTGTTAAATTTGCCAGTGTTTTTTCAATTTCATTTCAAAGAATAAATTTCTAATCCTGTTGATTCTTTCTATTGTTTTTTCTGTTTTTTGTTTCATTTATTTCTGCTGGAATATTATTTCCTTTTCTTCTGATGACTGTAGGCTTTTTTGCTGTTCTTTTTCTAATGGTTGGAGATTCTGAGTTAAGGTGTTCATTTTGGTTCTTTCTTCTTTTTGGATGTGTGTTTTTACTGCTCTATTGGTTACTTAGTGCTACTCCAACAGAAAATGCACAAATGGAGGCCTCAAACAAACAGGGATTTCTTTTCTTACAGGTTTGGAGGCCAGAAGTCCGAGTTCAAAGTGCCAAGCTCTAGGGGCTGGGTGAAAGCTCCTTGACCTTAGGCTTTAGTTCTGCCTCTTGCTCTCGGCCCACTGGAGCTGGAGGTGTCTCTTCACTCAGGCATCTGCTGGCTGCTGAAACTAACATGCCCGAGATCAACAAAGACTACTGATTCAAGTCAATTAACAATCCCAAGACTGGCAGACAACATGGCAGGCTGCTGAATGACGACTTGACTACATGGAGGATTCAAGCATGCCAAAAGCTGGAGACCATTCCTAAATCTTCTCCTTATATACTGGGAGCAGATGACAAGCCTAAGGCAACTACTCAGCTGCTCACAGTAGATCCCACCATGGAGTTGATTACCAGTCTCACCATATGGAATAACTACATCAAGCTGCCCAGCCACACAAATCCAGGCCAAGCCAAGTTGACACATAATCTTAACTAACACAACTGCTGTAAATTGTCCTCAGAGCATTCCTTTTGCAGTGTCCCTCCCAAAGATTTTGGTATGTTGTGTTTTCATTCTCATTTGATTCAAGAAAATTTTTTATTTCATTTTGCATTTCTTCTTTTACCCACTGGTTTTTAAGCAGAGTGTTAATCAGTTTCTTTGTATTTAATTTTTTTTTCCCTCAATCCTCCTGCTGTTGATTTCTAATTTTATAGCATTGTTATCGGAGAAGATGCTTTGTAGTATTGCAATGTTTTCAAATTTATGAGCTTACTTTGTAGCCCAATATATGGTCTATTCTGCATGCGCACAGGAAAAGAATGTATATTGTGCTGTTATTGGGTAGAGTGTTCTGCATACATGTATGATGTCTAGATGGCTGCTTATGTTGTTTAGGTCTTCTGTATCTTTGTTGAGTTTCTTTCTAGTTGTTCTGTCTTTCATTGAAAATGGTATATTAGTTGTCTGTTTCTCTTTCCAATTCTGTTTAAGTTTGATTTTGCATAGATACTTATGACTATGTCTTTTTGTTCGAGTGACACTTTAATCATTATATAATATCATTGCTTGTCTCTTTTGCTAGTTTTTGCTTTAAAGTCTATTTTATCAGAAATTAATATTGCCATTCCTGCCCTTTTTAGGTTGCTATTTGTTGATATATGTTTTTTCAGTCATTGATTTTTAGCTTATTTTTGTCTTTGTGTCTAAGATGGGTCTTATTTTCTTATCCAGTCTGCTACTCTGTCTCTTGAATGGTGCATTTAATTCATTTACATTCAATATAATTACTGATAGGTATGAATTTTCTGTTGTCATATTTTATGGTCTTGGTTGTATTTATAGATTCTTTATTCAATATATTTTTCAGCACTGAGTTCATTTTCTTTATGGATTTCCTTATCATTTCTTTTGCTGGTATTGTTTTATTGTTTAATGAAACTTTATAATGTTCTTTCTTTTTATTTTGTTGAGAATGTTATTAATTTTCTTTAAGGTTATTCTGTAATTTATCTTCCCAAGTTTAAAACAGTCTGTTCTGTATTTATATTGTCTTGATTTCCTCTCTATTTGAAACTTCTGTACCTGTATCTTGTATTCCCTGTTTTTGATTTGTAATTATCATAGTTTAAAAATTGATGTTTCTGATTCCCTATTATCAGTCTTGTAGGTTTCATTTTTTGACCCTTCTCTGTCTGAGGTGATTTCTAGGTGATCTCTGGTGTTTCTCTGTCATTATTGGTTCTGTATGGTAGGATTTCCTTTAGTATTTCCTGTAAGGTTGGTCTGGTTTTTGTAAATTTCCTTAGTATTTGTTTATCTGGGAATATCCTAATTTTGCCATCATATTTGAAGGACAGTTTTGCTGGAAATATTATTCTTAGTGATTTTTTTCTTTTTTGTTTCTTTCAGGGTTTTATGTATATCATCCCATTGCTTTCTTACCTGCATGGTTTTGCCAAGAAATCAGAGCTTAATCAAAGTTGCTGTCCTTTGTAGGTGACTTTTCTCTTTTCCCAGACTACTTTCAGGAGTTTTTTCTTTGCTTTTAGTTTAGGAAAGATTGATTATGATATGTCCTGGTGATTTTCTTTTGGGATCCATCTTATTTGGGGTTCTTTGAACTTCCTGACTGCTTATCTTCTTGTCTTTCACGACATTGGGGAAGATTTTTTTTTCCAAGAAATCTTTGCAATTTGCTCAGCACTCTCTCCTGTCTCTCTCTCTCTTTTTTGGGGGGGGGGAGTCTCTTCCTGTTCCAGAATTTTATTGACACATAATTTATTTTATTTTTTACTTTTATTGTGATGAAAACATATACAATAAGACATTCACCAGGAAAACAACTTCCACATTTACAGCTCAGGCATGTTGATTACATTCTTCATGATGTCCCATTATTGTTCTCTTTTCCCAAAATATCCCACCACCTATTAACATAAACTCAATAACCCCCAAACAAAATCTCTTTCCCTCTCCTTCCTACTGCTGATAACCACTAATAATCTTTGGTTCATATACATATATTTTTTTTTTCTCAACTATACAGAAATTTTCCCTCCCCTCATCTCCCATCCTTGGTAACCAACAAAGAAAGTTTCCTTCTATGTATAAAATTTGTCTTGACTTTTTAAAATAGTGGATTAATACAATATTTGTCCTTCTAACATTGACTTATTTCACTCAGCATAATGTCCTCCAATTTCATCCATGTTATGCAGTGTTTTGCAGATTCTACATTATTCTTTAGGGTTTCATTGAATTCCATTCTGTGCATGTACCACAGTTTGGTTATACATTCCTCCATTAATGGGCACTTAGGTTTTCCATGTCTTTGCTATTGTGAAAAGCACTGTGATGAACATGGATGTGCATATATCTATTCATATCCTGCCTGTCACTTCTTTAGGATATATACGTAGTAATGGGATTGCTGGATCAAATGGTATTTCTATTACCAACTTTTTAAGAAATCGCCATATTGATTTCCACAGTCATTGTATTATTTTACAGTCCCACGCACTGTATGAGTGTCCCCATTTCTCTACATTCTCACTATCCTTTGTTAGTTCCTGTCTTCTTGAACTTTGCTATTAATGCTGAGATGAGATGGTATCTAATGGTTCTTTTGATTTGCATTTCTTTAATGGCTAATAATTGTAAAGATTACCTCATGTGTTTGTTGGCTGCCTGAATAGCTTATTTGGAGAAGTGTCTGTTCATGCCTTCTGCCCATTTTTTAACTGGATTGTTTGTCTTTTTTATATTGAAGTGTTGCAGTTTCCCATAAATTTTAGAGATAAGTCCTTTGTCCAATATGTCATTGCTGAATATTTTTTTTTTCCCATTCTATAGGCTCTCTTTTGACTCTTTTGGAGAAGTCTTTAGATTCACATAAGAATTTAATTTTTAGTAGGTCCCAATCATCAAGTTTATCTTCTGCTATTGTGCATCTTGGGTTATGCATAATAGTCTATTTATGCCATAAATTAGGACCCCTATGTTGGCCTCTATTTTTTCTTTGATGAACTTTATACATTTAGGTTTTACATTTAAGTCTTTGATCCATCTGGAGTTCATTTTTGTGTATAGTGTGAGGTATGGATCTTGTTTCAGTTTTCTGCAAATGCACGTCCAGTTTTGACAGGACCATTTTGAAAGAGACTATCCCTTCCCCCTTTAATGGATTTCGGCCCTTGTGATTGGTTTTTCCATGTCTTTAAAGAAAGTTGATGGAATCTGGATCAGGATTGCATTGAAAATATAGATTGTTTTGGGTAGTACTGACATTTTCACAATGTTCAATCTTCCTGTCCATGAGCATGGTATGTTCTTCCATTTATGTAGATATCTTATAATTTCTTAAAGTAGTATTTTGTAGTTTTCTTTGTGTAGGTCTTTTGTGTTCCTGGAAAGATTTATTCCCAAGTATCTAATCCTTTAAATAGCTATTGTAAATAGTATTTATCTCCTTATTTCATTTTCAGTGACCTCTTTGCTGGTGTAGAGGAATACAACAGATTTTTATATGTTGATTATGTGTCCTGCCACTATGCTAAATCTCTTGTAAGTTATTTTTCTTCATGGTGTCCAACATAATTCTTAGGCTTTCTTCTTCTCCTCCCCCCATGTTACTAATTTTGTCTTCCATTGATTCAATTTTACTCATTTGTCCTTTCAATGCATATCTATTTCTGAGATTTTAGTATTAATCTTCTGGATTTCTATTTGCTCTTTTTGTATGGCTTCTAATTTTCCATTTATTTAGTCAGCTTGTTCTTGTATTATTTATTTATTTATTTGTATTTTTCTAGAATTTTGCCTGTACTTTCCTTTATTTTGTCTGTGGTTTCCTCTTATTATATTGTAGATACCTAAATATAATTCTTTTGAAGTCCTTTCTTCTAGTTTTGTGTGAACTGAAGTTATCTGTTATTTCTGAGACACTGTAGTGTTATGATAATAATTTTTTGATTATGTGTTAGTTTGCTTCACCCTGATTTTTTGTTTTGTTTTGCTTTAATAAATTTGGGCAACAGGATAGGTGTGTTTCTCAGCATTGGAGTACTTACCACCTGTCTTTTGGTGGATTTGATAGTGGGTGGGAGTATGAGCACAAATCTGATCACTGTGTAATGCAGCTGAGAGCAGCCTAGGCAGGTAATGGCTGCTGTCTGTTGTTGATCCAGTGGTGCTGCGGCAGGTAGTGGCATTTGCCAACTGAGTAGGGCAGCAGATATGGTAAGTATAGCAGGTATACACATTCTGGGGTATACACTTCTGGGGAAAGATAGAAAGAAAATAAAAGCTGGGGGGGCAACTGAAAAATAAGTGGATAGGAAGAGAGGAAACCTAAAAAGGAATAAAAGAAAATGCTGTAAAGTACTGGCACAAGCATTAGCCATTAAACACAGCTGCTGCACAAATGGGGCACTCATTCCATGGGAGCACACACTGCCAACTATGGAGGGCCAAGGATGGTACCACTGAATGTGGAGGTGGTGGGGTGTGAAGCACCTGTTCAGCCAATTCAAAGAAAAAGAGAAAATACACAATGTCTGGGGGAAGAGGAAGAAAAGGATAAAAGCAAGGAAAGGAAGAGGAGAAAACTGAGAAGATGAGGGAAAAAGGAAAAAAGAGAGAGAGGACAAAGAACTTTTACAAAGTGGCTCATATGTTAGCATCCAAACACAGCTGCAGCAGAAACATGAGGCTCACTCCAGGAGAGCACACACCACCCTCCTTGGAGGGGTGGGTGTTCGTGCTGCTGACTGCATTGAGGGGGTGGGCATCCACCTCGCAGGATCCCCCAAAAGCAGAGGAGGGTAAAGAGGAAGAAATAAAGAAAACAAAGGAGAGGAATAGAGGGAAGAAAGGAAAAAGAAAAAATTGAGTACAGTACTGGCAAAAGTGCCAGCCACCAAACATAGCTGCGCAGAAATGCAGTGCTCCCTTTGCAGGAGCATGCACCGCCAATTAGGGAGGGCTTAGAGGGGATGCTGCCAACCTTGTGCATAAGGTGGGAGGGGCCCCTGCTTTTCTGAATCCAGAAAAGGGGGGGAGGAAGAGAAAAAAGAAAATAGGGGAAGTCAGAAGAACTAAGTAGGAAGATAAAGGAAAAAAAGCAGCACAGCACTGGCTATGGGGGGGAGTTTGACTCACCTACAGGTGGATAGGGGTGGATGGGGGCCCACACCTCTAGTTACAGGGAGGTCGTACAAGGTAAGGGGGGAGATTACACTAGTTGGTCACCTGATCACTAACGTGGGTTCTGGTACAATTTTCAGCAAGTGGAGCCAATTATCTGGTAATTATCTGGTTTATGCTCCAATCAGAAACTGCTTGCAATAATTCAAAATGGTTGTGCTGTGACGAGTGGCAGTTTACCACTCCTTGTTTGCTGTTTTCACTCAGCCTCTTCCTCTCATCGGTATTTAATCTACTTCCGTATACTTTCCTTTGGAGCTCTGGGATCCGTCTGTAGCTGTTTTCCTTGTTTTCTAGAGTTTTTGTTGTAGAGGTTCTAGATAACAACATATCTGCCTAGTCTGCCCTCTTGTACCATTCTCCTCTGCTTTCTTAATACAGCAAATTAAATTGATCTTCAAATATTAAATCAGCTTTCATTCTTGGAATAACCACTTTTTAGTCATTATATACAACATTATATAACAACAACAATAATAGATTAAAGTTTCTGCTATTTTCTTCAGGAGGAGTGAATTAGATTATCATTTCCTTTATCATAATGAATTTATGAGGTTTTGGTGTCAAGATCAAAGATATTATGACATGTCGTCTTAGGCTAGATTCTCTTGAGAAGCAAAACCAATAAAGCTTAGAGAAAGAGAGAAATTTATCTCATGGAAATGGCTAACACACTTGTAGCAATTGGCAAGTCCCAAGTTTGTGCGTCAAAGGTCAAGAGGGAGACTTCTGACTCATGAAGCTGTTGTTGTTGTTGTTATGTGCCATGGAGTTGGCCCCAACTCATAGCAACCCCACCTTGGGTTCCCAAGGCAGTATCACTACAGAAGTAGATTGCCTCATCTTACTTCCGAGGAGTGGCTGGTGGTTTTGAACCGCCAGCCTTCTGGTTAGCAGTCAAGTGCCTTAGCCACTATGCTACCAGAGCTCCCAATGCAGCTGTAGGGGTTCAAAAATCCAAGAGCAGCAGACAGTATAGCAGGCTATTGACTTCAGCAGATGATGAATTCAAGATCAGCAGGTAAAATGGTGGATTGTTGGCTCACAGGCTATGAAGGAAACAATTCCAAGATCAGCAGGCAATTTGGCAGGTCACTATTTTAGCTTCAAAAACCAGATGATAATAAGCTAGATGCAGGATTCAACTCCAACAGAAAGTCTGAGAATATTCCTAGGCCATCCATATATATATTGGAAGCAGGCTACACCCCTGAGGAAACTCTTTTTCAGCTGATTGACTGCTCTCAGTATATCCCATCATGGAGGTGATTACCTGACATCAGATCTCATTACAGGAACGACCACACCACAGCTGCTTAAACCATTCAGAATCATGGTCCAGCCAAGTTGATATACATCCTTAACTATCCACACATGTGCTTCTGATTTCCAGCATTTCTGTTGAGAAATCAAGTGCCAGTGTAATTAATGTTTCTTGGGAGCAATAAATATATATCTATAGCTACAGATATAGATATATATATATATATATTTTTTTAAGCTTTAAAAGCAGCCACAGGAACTAGGATTTTAGGGCATTTGGGTGAAGTGGATATTTCTTAAAGAGCTCTGGTGGCACAGTGGTTAACATTTGACTGCTAACCAAAAGGTTGGTGGTCTGAACCCACTAGCTGTTCTGTGGAAGAAAGATGTAGCAATTCTGCTTCCATAAAGATAATAGCCTTTCCTGTCTGACGGGTCACTATGAGTCATAATCAACTCAATGGCAATGGGTGTGGTTTTTGTGGACAAGTTCCACCTAATTTCCCCTGCAGCGTATTTACCAATATGCAGCTTAGGGCACAAAGAAAATATTTTGATGCCCTAGAGCTTCCTTCCGTTTCAGGGAGCTGAGATAGCAAAACCTGGAGTAGAGACAACCAAAGCAGCCAGAACCTAATAATCCAAGACGCTGGAGAAATGGAACTGCAAGGACAGGAGCCCAGAGTTCTCCACTCCTTTTCCACTTGAAACATTTGCTGAAATTTGAGCTAAACTTATGATCTGACTTTACCATTTCTACAGCCTTTCTCTAATCACTTTCTCCCTTTCTCTGTGCGCTCCAGTCATTGCAGCCATCCGTCATTCTCCTTCATGGTTTCCGAGTGTACAATGCACTCTTTCTCTTCTACCATAGGAAGATAATGTGTTACACTCCAATTACCAGGACTTATTCCCTCCTTCTCTCATAGAGTCATACTATCTGTAGGATTGCATGTGTACCCACAAGCAACTACTGACAGAACTTTCTAGTGGTATACTATGTCTGTAGTCCTTGCCGAGTATTATAGGTATTCCCCAGTCTCCATTTCCTATAAGTTGATTTCAATTCATAGTGACCCTGCTGGACAGAGTAGAACTGCCCCATGTGGTTTCCAAGGCTGTAATCTTTACACAGGAAGACTCCCACATCTTTCTCCAGTGGAGCAGCTGTTGGGTTAGAACTGCTGACCTTTTGGTTAGCTGCCATGTGCCTAACCACTATGCCACCAGAGTGCCTTATTATAGGTATCACTAGGAGCTTAAAAATCTTTCATAATGAAAGGTCACTTCCTCAAAGTAAACCTTTCTGATAATCTCCTACTTTCACCTTCTCCCTTAAGACTAGGCCTGCCTTCTTGTGACAGATATACTTTCTTAGCACCAAATTCCCTTTATTTATCTTAGTTATAAGTAGTTATAATTTTCTACCTGTGTTATTATTTGGCTATTGTGTGTTTTAATCAGTAGATCGGCCATAAACCAAGACCCACATCAGTCTTTCCACAATATTGACTTCACAGTGCCTAATATTGTGCCAGACACCTAGTAGATACCACATATCTGCTGAATCGATTAATGAATGAATATATGGTGAAAACCACCTTGCTCATGTGCACATAATTCCATAGAGGATGCTGGAGTTCATTTTAACATGGTGACAGCATCTACTGAGTGAAAGCATCTACGGGCCTGGCTGAGGAAAATTGTTTTAAACATTTTGGCTTGAAAACAAGGACACTGTGCCTCATTAGCTCCAAAATGAATAAAATAACTTTAGTCAACTTTGATCCAACTTTAAGAGTTTAATCTATTAAGTAAGCTCCATATAAAATTTTTCACTTAGTACACAGTTATCGAGAGTCTACCATATACAGTCATGAGATTTCATTTATGGCCTCAAGGCCTTGTTAAACGAGATAAAACAAACAATGCACTCTGGTATGTTAGAAAGAAATGAGGTTATGTGGTGAACAGGAAAGAGCATGATCTTTAGACGCAGAGGTATCTGGACTTATATCCCACTTTAGTTTCTTACTATGTGGGCCTGGACAATTTACTCAGTATTTTGAGTGCCATCTTTAATATGAAGATAACATCTATTCTATGGGATTGTTTGAAGAATTACAAGAATAAATGCTTATAATTTTCCTTAGCACAGAGCAGGCATGCAATAAATATTGGAGCTGACAAAACAGAAAGAACATGAATTTTGGAATCAAAAGATCTGGATTCGCATCCCTGCTTGGGGGTTTGCTACTGAGTGACCAAGAGTTACTTAATCCTTTATGAAACTCTATTTTCTTATCAGTAAAATAGACATAATAGTATTAATAGTTACTCTGCAAATAGCATTTAGAGTTACTATCTGTGAAGTGTCTAGCACATTTCATGCATAAAGGAACCATTCAATAAATGGTATGAAAGAGGAAGAGAAAGAGAAATACTGCAACACCAATAACAACATCATCATGAGAAGCATCATATGCTCACACAGGATGGAAATCCATAGTAGAAAACAGAAAATACGTATTCATAACTCAGACAAGAAGTTGCATTTAATACACTGAGCTAGATCAGCAAAGTAATTCTTCCTTTTTTTTTTCTCCATTAACATGCATTATTTAATTTCTCCAAATAATGTATTACAATTTATAATTATGTATTTACTTATTTACTAGAATGCTGTCTACTTTTTACATTGGTTTCCAGGAGGCAAGGGAGATGCTTATTTGATTACTAAGTGTGAAACACATTGTAAGGGCTCAGCAATTATTGTTAACTGAGAACTATCAACTGATATCCTAATTCTGCAAAAGATAGATCAATTGGGTAGTGCTCAGAATGGGAAAAGAAGAAGTCTACGAAAACAGAAATTACTACAACCCCACAAATTAATTACAATGATTTGGACTTAATGAAATCGGTGATGTTTAAAAAATAATTGAAAAAAATTGTGTCTTCATGAGCTGATGTCAACATAAATAGCAAATACCTGTGTTAATGCCATGGTCTAACATGTAGTAGATGAACAATAAATATTATTATATGAATGACACATTTATAAAAGCAATCATACTCATTCTCACTGTGTAATAATGATTTTATTAAAGGTCAATTTTTAAAGACTCATCATAAGTCAAAAAGAAATGTTATTCTTTCAAAATATATTAATTAACTAGAAAAATATGAAAGAGAGAAAGAAGTAGAAAAATCCACAGGATTATAACTATTGTCATGCATAACATTAGTTCCAAAGCTCTGTTTGTCTTATAGTCAACTTATTGTAATAGGAAGGAAAGGAAATTTAAGTTAAGAATTCTTAGGAGTTTATCAACAAGTTACCAAAACAACAGATGGTAATCAGCAGAGATACTGTAAAGAACCAACTGAAATATAGCATTAAAAAAAAGGAGACACTGTAACCTACAGAATAAAATATGTCTACTAAATGTTTATTTGCAGGAAATGAAGCCAATGTAACTTTTTTTTTTAATCCAAATGGCACTTATGCTACCAATTAAGAAGAATAAAACCACAATATTTTGACTACAGGACTAACAAAATGAAAAACAAGTTTTAAAATCAATGAATTAGATCATAAAATATATATGGATTCCCATATCTCAAGGAAATTCATATACAAATAAATTCTCTTACTAATCTCTGATGTTAAGACTGTTTAAAGTAAGATAGAAAAACAAATATATATATATATAATTGATAAAAGAATAAGACATATATAATAAAATAGATTATTTTCAATTACCAAATGAATACCTAATCGCATAATTTTACAAATAACAGGAGTAAAGAATTTGCAAACTGACTCTTTAAAAAGAAACGTTTGGACTATCTACAATCTTCCACATACAGGGTAAGAAAACTTGTTCTAAAGAGTTAAAGAATTTTAACCATACCAAAAATTGTATAAAAAGGGAAAACAACGTCAATATAGAATTTTTAAAATGGATTTGTCTTCTCTTTATCTGGAGTCTAATATGTATGAGGTAATATTCTAGGCACTATGGAACTGGTGAAGAACAAGTCAAATATGCCTCTGAAGTTTATAGTCTAGTGAAAAAGTGGTTTATAGACAAATAAACCAATAAAAAGCTTCAATTGTATTAAGTATCATCAAAGAAAGGAATAGAATACTATAAGAGAGGGAAAGGCAGCCATTTAGGATGTTATAACAGTGGTCCAGTTTAGTGCTATTAGTAGCTTGGAATAACCAACCAGATCAAATCCACTGGTCAAGTTGATTCTGTCTCATAGTGACCCTGAAGGACAGAGTAGAACTGCTCCATTGGATTTCCAAGGCTGTAAGTTTTATGGAAGCAGACTACCACATCTTTCTCCCACTGATGGAGTAACTAAGTGTTCGAGCCACTGACCTTTCAGTTAGAAACTGAGCACTTTAACTACTACCAGCAGGGCTCCATTCCAGGTTGGAATTAAAAAAAAAAAAAAAAAAATGCCATCAAGTCAACTTTGACTTCCACTGGGTTTCCAATGCTGTAAATCTTTACAGAAGCAGACTGCCTGATCTTTCTCCTATAGAGCAGCTAATGGGTTTGAACTACTGACCTTTTGGTTGGTAACCAATTGCCTTAACCACTACACTACTAGAGTTCCTTGTGTTGTTGTTGTTGTTGTTGTTATATGCCCTCGAGATGGCCCCGACTCATAATGACCCCTCCTTGGGTTTCTGAGGTGGTATCACCATGGAAGTAGATTGCCCAACCTTCCTTCTGAGGAGTGGCTGGTGGGTTTGAACTGCCAGCCTTCTGGTTAGCAGTCAAGTGTCTTAGGCACTATGCCCCCAGAGCTCCCTCCTACTAGAGTTCCTTGTTGTTGTTGTTGTTGGTATGTGCCATGGAGTCAGACTTGACTCATAGCAACCCCTCCTTGGGTTTCCGAGGCAGTATCATTACGAAGTAGAATGCCCCATCTTCCTTCTGAGGAGTGGCTGGTGGGTTTGATCTGCCAGCCTTATGATTAGCAGTCAAGTGCCTTAAGCACTATGCTACCAGAGTTTCTTAGGGTGGTAAAAATAGAAATGTAGCTTGGAATATCCATTGTCTTCAATTAGATCCTGACTAACAGCAAATTTAATAGAACAGAATATAACTGCCCCCCAGAGTTTACAAAGCTGGACTCTACAGAAGCAGATTGTCACATGTTTCTCCAAGGAATAGCTGGTGGGTTAGCACTGCTAACCTGTTAGTTAGCAGCCAAGATGCTTTAACCACTGTGCCACCAGGGCTCCAGCTTGGAAAAGGGTGATGAAAATATACTGAAATAAATTCTGAAGTTAGGATTGATTGCTTTTGTTTATAAATTGGATACTGGAGGAAAATGTAAAGAAAAATATCAAGATTGAATTAGTAACTGGTTAGATTACTTCAGCCAGTTACTAAGGCAGGGAAAACTGAAAATATGAATCTAGAGCATAGATAAGCTGGCAAGGAGAAAGACTTAAATATGAGTACTACCAATATGTATTTTGTCACAAATGGTTGTGTTGCTGTAAGAAAGTATAGAAAAGAGGAAAGGATTCAAAACCAAGTCCAGAAAAACTACAACATTTAGCAATAAGATAAAAGTGGAAAAACCAGTCATACAGAAGGAAAAAGAAGTAGAAGAAAATGAGGAGAGTTGTCTTTTGGGGCTTCTTCCAAGAGAGGCCCAGTTTCTAAATGGAGAGAAAGGTCAATTGTGCCAAATGTTGCTGCGAATACACTAAGCTCATTCTTACCTTGGAGCCCTTTCAACAAGTCATTCCATGTGTCATTTTCTATTTCAAACTCAAAATAAAATAAACCTCTAGGTATATTTCAAAGACCTCATCTGAAGAGTAAAAATACTTTAGAATGCTTAAAAAGACAACGTGCATAAAAAAGTCATCAGTTTTCAGACATAGGTAGCACTCTCGAAAATTTTTGAATTCAATGAATATTTTACTACATATCAAAGAATACTTCAGAGAGGTGGAATGGTTAAATAAAAAAAAAAAAATCAATTGATGAAAAAAATCAGCAGAGAAGAGGAAATGCTATCAGATCTATGAAGGTATAACTTTCTCAGCTTGAAATCAAAGAAAAAATGATGAAGGAAAAGATCAACAGATTTTAATACAATATTACTTAGAACTTCCAACCAGTGAAAAATAGTAACTTAAAAAAAAAAAATACATGTATGAATTAATGTTTGCAAGTTGTAATGCCAGAGGTTATTGAATGAACATAACCAACAGGCACAAACCAACTTATTTTGTTAATACTTAACTCTGGCTTCTTAGATCTAAAGCTATTGCAGTCACTTGCAGAAATTAAAAGGTAAGTCCAGCCTAAAGTCAAAACTCACCACTCATGTTAGTTTGTTGTTCTGCAGTGGCTTGCATGATGCTGTGAGGCTGGAAGTTATGCCGCTGGTATTTCAAATACCAGCAGGGTCACCAGGTAAGAAAGATTTCAGTGGAATTTCCAGACAAGACAGACTGGAAAAAAGGATGGGGCCATCTACTTCTTTAAAAACTGGCCACTGAAAACTTAACAAATAGCAGTGAAATACTGTCTTCTATAGTACAGAAAGGGAGCTCTGGTAGCATAGTGGCTAAGACACTTGCCTGCTAACCAGACGGCTGGCAGTTCAAACCCACCAGCCACTCCTCAGAAGGCAGGTTGGGCAATCCTACTTCCGTAGTGATACTGCCTCGGAAACCCAAGGAGGGGTCGCTATGAGTCGGGGCCGACTCGATGGCACATAACAATAACAACAACATATTACAGAAAACAGTATTATGAACAAAGAAACACTGTCTGATATCGTGCCAGAAGATGAGACCCTCAGGTTGGAAGTCACTCAAAATAAGACTGGGGAAAACTGCCTCCTCAAAATAGGGTTGACCTTAATGATATGGATGGAATAAAGTTTCGGGAACTTCATTTACTGATGGGGCACAACTCAGAATAGTAAGAAAGAGCTGCAAATATTCATTAATAATCAAAACATGGAATGTACAAAGTATGAATCTAGGAAAATTGGAAGTCGCCAAAGAAGAAATGGAACACATAAAGATCAATATCTCAGGCATTGGTGAGCTGAAATGGATTTTGACTCAATCATATAGTCTAGTATGCCAGAAATGACAACTTGAAGAGGAAAGGTGCTGTCCAAAAGAAGGAAAAAAAAAAAAAGAAAGAAAGAAAAAAGAAACATTTCAAGATCTATCCTGAAGTACAATGCTATCAGTGATAGGATAATATTAATACACCTACAAGGAACACCAATTAATAGGTCCATTATTCAAAATTATGTACCAACCACAAGGCCAAAGATGAAATTGAAGGTTTTCACCAACTTCTGCAGTCTGAAATTGACCAAACATGCAATCAAGATGTGTTGATAATTACAGATCATTAGAATGGAAAGTTAGAAATAAAGAAGCATTGGTAGTTGGGAAATATGACCTTGGTGATAAAAATTATGCCAGAGATCACATGATAGAATTTTGCAAGACCAATGACTTATTCATGGCAAATACATTTTTTCAACAACTTAAATGGCAATTGTACATGTGGACCTCACTAGATGGAAAACACAGTAATCAAATCAACTACATCTATGGAAAGAGGTGATGGAGAAACTCAATACCATCAGTCAAAACAAGGTGAGGACCTGACTATGTAACAGACCATCAATTGCTTCCATGCAGATTCAAGTTGAAGTTGAAGAAAATTAAAACAAGTCCATGACAGCCAAAATATGACCTTTATTATATCCCTCCTTATCTTAGAGACCATCTGAAGAACAGATGTGATGTACTGAATACCCATGATCCAAGATCAGATGAGTTGTGGGATGACATTAAAAATATCATGTATGAAGAAAGCAAAAAGTCATTAAAAAGACAGAAAAGGAAGAAAAGACCAAAATATATGTCAGAAGAGACTCTGAAACTTACTCTTGAACATAAAGTAGCTCAAGTGAATGGAAGAAATGATGAAATAAAAGAATTGAACAGAATTCCAAAGATCAGCTTGAGAAGACAAAGTATGGTAGTTAAGGTTGTAGGTCAACTTAGCTGGGGTATAGTTTGGAGTGGCTGGGCAGGTGGATGTCATTATTCTCTGGTAAGATTGGTAATCAGCTCTGTGGTGGAATCTACTGTAAGCCATTAAGTAGCTGCTTCCAGCATATATGGGAAAGCTTTGAAGAAGATGTCTAGCTTTTGGCCTATCTGGATCCTGCATTTGGCCAATCTTCATCTCATTGGCCTGCCATGATGCCTGGGGATCTTGGGATTGTTCCTGGACTTAAGCTAGTGGCCTGACATGTTGTCTGCTCATCTTGGGACTATGCCACTTTACTTGCAGATCTTGGGTTTGCCAATCTTGGCAGCCAGAAGCTGCATGAGTCACAAAGGGCCTCCAACTCTAGTGGACCTGGAACAGAAGGCAGAGCTGAAGCCCAAGGCCAAGGGGCCTTCACCCAACCCATAAAGCTGGGACTTTAACCCAGACTCCTAGCCTCCTAAATTGTAAAAGAATAAATCCGTTTGTTAAAGCCATCCATTTGTGGTATTTCTGTCATAACAGCACTAGGGAACCAAAACACAAAGTAAATTATTATAATGAAATGTGCAAAGACCAGAGAAAACTGGAAGGGAAGAGCATGCTCGATATTTCTCAAGCTGAAAGAAATGAAGAAAAATTCAAACCTTAAAGTGAAATATTGAAGGATTCTATGTGCAAAATATTGAAAAATGCTGGAAGCTTCAAAAGAACATGGGAGAAATATACAGAATCTCTGTATCAAAAAGAATTAGTTGATGTTCAACCATTTCAGGAGGTTACATATGATCAAGAACCAATGGTACAGAAGGAAGAAGTCCAAGCTGCACTGAAGGAATTAGCCAAAAACAAGACTCCAGGAATTGACAGTATACCTATTAAGATGTTTCAGATAGAGTGCTGGCGGAGCTTATTTGTTTATGCCAAGAAATTTGGAAGATGGCTACCTGGCTAACTTCCAACAGAATGCAGAAATTATCTAACAATATTATTAATATCACACACAAATAAAATTTTGCTTAGGAAAATTCAAAGATGGTTGCAGTGGTATATTGATTCAAAAGAAGACTTGGAACAAGAGATAGCATTGCTGATGTCATTTGAATCTTGGCTGAAAACAAAGAATACCAGTATGATGTTTACCTGTGTTTTATTGACGATGCAAAGGCATTTGACTTTGCGGATCTTAACAAATTATGGATAATATTGTGAGGAATAAGAATTCCATAACACTTAATTGTATCCATGGAAAACCTGTACATAGACCAAGAGGGAGTTGTTCTAAAAGAATAAGGGGATATTGCATGATTTAAAATCAGGAAGGGTGTGTGTCAGTGTTGTAGCCTTTCACCATACTTATTTAATCTGTATGGTGAGAAAATATTCCAAGAAGCTGGACTATAGGAAGAAGAACATGACATCAGAATTGGAGCAAGACTCATTAACAACTTTTGATATGCAGATGACACAATCTTGTTTGCTTCAGTGAAGATGACTTGAAGCACTTACTGAAGAAAATAAAAGACTACAGTCTTCAGGTTGGATTACACCTCATCATAAAGAACACAAAAATCCTCACAACTGGACAATAGCAATATTGCGATAAATGAAGGAAATATTTAAGTTGTCAAAGATTTCATTTTACTTGGTACCACCATCCATACCCAGGGAAGCGGTGGTCAAGAAATTAGATGTCATATTTTACTGGGCAAATGTGCTGCAAAAAGACCTCCCTAAAGTGTTAAAGAGCAAAGATGTCACTTTGAAGACTAAGGTGCACCTGATCCAAACTATGGTATTTTCAATAGTGTCATATATGTATGAAAGCTGGACTATGAATAAGGAAGACAGAAGAAAAATTGATACATTTGAATTGTGGTGTTGGCAAAGAATATTAAAAATACCATGGGCTGCCAGAAGAACAAACAAATCTATCCTGAAAGAAGTATAGCCAGAATGCTCCTTAGAAGCAAGAATGGTGAGACTTCATCTCATCTGCTTTGGTCATGTTCTCAGAAGAGACCGGTCTGGTAGAGAGTCAGCGAAAGTGGAGAAGACCCTCAACAAGATGGACTGACACAGCGACTGCAATGATGGGCTCCAGCACAGCAAGGATCACAAGGATGGTATGGGGCCAGGCAGTGTTTGGTTCTGTTGTACATAGGGTCACTATGAGTTGGAGCTGACTCGACAGCACCTAACAACAACAATATCAAAACTGCAAAGCATGAACTAATGAAATTCTTCTCATCTCTTTAGTTTGGGCCTGCTGTGCATTCAGAAGCCTGGAGAAGAAAAGAAAGGGACAAAAGAGCAATTTCTACACTTTTTCTGCACTACACTTCTTAGCAAATATTTTCTGGCTGCTATTGTAGTACCTCTTGATTTGCGTCTGTCTGGTGAAGGTGGATTATGGGGAATGTATAGAATGCTACAGCGTAGCATGGCTGACACAGCTGTGACTGATGTTAGAGCCTTCTTGTTATCTACTTGGCATTTCTTCTGGATTCCTTCAAGGAGCTCTGGTAGAATGATGGTTAAAACATTCAGCTGCTAACCCAAAAGATCTACAGTTGGAACCCCTCAGCCACTCCACAGGAGAAAAATGAAGCAATCTGTTTCCATAAAGATTTACAACCTTGGAAATCCTGTAGGGGAATTCTACTCTGTCCAAAAATGGTTGCTATGAGTCAGAATCAAGTCAAAGACAGTGGGTTTGGTTTGGGTTTTGGTCTGGATTCCTTCAAAGCAGAGGATATTTTCTGATACTGACTTTTAAGATAACCAACCCCTCCAACCCCTAGCACCTGAGACTTTATACTACCTATTGTATAGCTATCTGTTGTAACTGTACATCCTACTGAGCAAATCTTCTGGGGGGTAGAGTCCCTTTCAAGATGATACAGTCGGGCTCTCACCCTGAGGTCCACTTGCCTGTCTGGAAAACCCAGGTGTCTTTTTGCCCATCTGGGGATGAGGCAGCTAGCTCCCCTCCATCAGCAAGGACTAGCCAGCCAGGCACTCACCTTTAGACTTCTACGCATGAGCTGAGTACCAGATCCTGTCTCCTTTAAATTTCAGGAGATATGGGGAACTCTTAAGTAGTTCACTCAAAGCCCTTCCAATTTCACTTGAATTTCATTAGTTCACTTCTTCGGGGATGAGATAAGAAATACCAACAACTTATTTTCCAAAGAAATTCTCACTCTCCAATCCATGTCCTCTTCTCTTTACTCTAAAGATGGCCAAAAAAGTGTGCAGTTCGTCTGTCATATTATTATATTGTTTTCAGCCAAAACACTCAGACAATGGAAGATTCACATTTAGCATACGGCCTCATTGCTAGGGCCAAGCTGGGTACTCTTTCATTGCTGGTGACATAGTAAGTCAGCACAACTTTTAGAAAGAGTTATCAGCCTCCTCACCTTGAAATTCTGATAGAAATATTGCCCATGCATACAAAAAGAAAGAAAGAAAAAATGTATGCCCATACAGAAGCAGTAGGTAAAACTTTGCTTCTACAGAATTTGAATTAACAATCATTTTACTCACTCTAATAATTTCCCATGTTGGATCAGCAGAATCTTTTCTTTTTTTCCCTCCTAGGCTTGAGCACTTGACTACTAACCAGAAGGCTGGCAGTACAAACTCACCAGCTGCTCTTCGAAAGGAAGGTTGGGCAATCAACTTCCATAGTGATACCGCCTCAGAAACCCAAGGAGTGGTCACTATGAGTCAGGTACAACTCAAGGGCACATAACAACAACAACAGTCTTGATTCCTAATATTATTTTCATTGTTCCAAGGCCTAACTCTATTGGAATTTTATCGCAAGTTATATGCTTTTGTTAGATCTCTCAAGTAACTTATAAACTAAAGCAGATATATAAAGTTATAATGAGCAAAGAAAACCCTAAAAAGAACAAAAGTTCAACAGTCCAAGTAAAAAAATGGGTCTGCATGAGGCAGCAGTATTCACACGTTCCTACCCGGACCACCACAACAATTTAATCAGAATCTCCAGAGGTGGGCTGAGGCTTTTTTTTTTTTTTTTTTTTTTCTTTATGCCTCTCCCCATGTGATGTCACACAAAGTTTTGAGCCATAGTCAGAGGGATTGTCATCTATAGAGCAGAAACAATCACAGGAAGTCACAAATAATGTGTGTACCATGAGCCATTCAAAATTAAAACTATGAAGACCAGGTAGAAGATAGGATAACCTCTAAATATGTCACACAAATCTCCTTATTATCTCATTTCTCCTTTTAATGTTGTATTTGCTGCTCCTTTCATGGATCTCCTCAGTTTGATTCCTTGTTCACCTAGATCACTCCTCCTTCTAGCTAATGAACAGTGGAAGTACATTCTCACCTGCATGCCCTTCCTGATCTCCCAGGCTGCGCTAGGTCCTCTTCCTATGGATATCATAACACTTGCTAGTGAAAATGGAATACAACTACTGTACTGTAGTTGACAGTTTAGTTTTATTCAGTTTTTAGTACTTTGAAAGCAGGAACACTGTCTTCTTCATTCATTTCTGAATCCTAACATTCTGCAAAATGTCTTAGCACGAGGGAGGTACTCAATAAATGTTAAGTTGAATTTTTAAGTGCATCTAATATATCAGAAATAGAAATAATCAAATACAAAATATGTATACTATGATTGTAATTATGAAAATATGTTTGGATTTGGAGAATGATACAATAAAATGACAATAATAAGAAACTGATACATTCACAGAATATCTTCTAAATTACAATATTTATAATTTAATTTTTGCAATGCTCTCTGAGGTATTTTTTTATTTTACAGGTGATGAAAGTAAGGGTGAAAGAGTTTAATAATTTATATAACATTGGAGAGCTAATAAGTGCCATATACAGGTTTTGAATCCAAATTTTTATGACCGAAAAGACCTTGAATGTTCAAAATAAAAATAGTTATTTTGTAGCCTTGCTTTAGTAGTAAAATATAAGGTGTTTTAGGCAAAGTGAGTCACCAGCAGATAAAAAAAAAAAGCCAATGCAGATCTTATTAATCTCTATAATGCTTAAAATAAATCTACTCCCAGGCAAATCTACAGCTATAATTTTTTGTGGAACAAATTCAGCAAAACTGTACTACTGGGGAAAAATGATTCAGTATTCATAATTATAATATTTAACTACATTTACCATTCATGTTTAAGCCTCCAATGAATGTTTATTATATTTAATATTATTCATCAGAATTTATCTGCTAGGGTAACCATTGTATAGATAAGGTTCCTCAAGACTAAAATATTGCTGATGCCAAAGGATATCAACTTCCCTCAACTTCCCAGCACTAAATTGATCAAAATTTAAACAAAATATGTTAGACCTATATCTCTGTGTTTATAATTTGTGATATTCTGCAAAGAGGTTATTTTGATATTTCTCTACATGCGTTGGCAGTAAGAAACCAAAAAAAAAAAAAAACAGCTATGTTCAAACTATAATCAAATCCATAATAAATAACTGTCAAGATTAAGAAGCATGCCTTAAAAATTTAGGTCAAACACCTAAAGGGTACACATAGATTATAAAGCTGAATTCACTCACATTCTATTTTCTCTAGAAACCCAGCACTTGCTGAATACAAGATATGTCAAAAACTTGATCTCTCTTTCTTAAATTCAGTTATAAAATTAAGGAAATTGTGAAGAAATACGTAAGAATCTTACCAAAGCACCCATGGTTAGAGTTAAGAGTAGCCAGTATTTGAAATCAGCTTGTTGGAAACCAATCCCATGTTTCTACTACACCACTATGCATCTCTCTATAATTGTTTTCTCTAGCCTTGCAAAATCACAGCCCCAAATTCCTAGGTAGACCTGCTTTGTTTATTTCATTTTTTTTTCTTTTGATCAGGGGAAAAAAAAAAAAAAAACCTCACTGCTGTCTAATTGTATCCAACTCATAATGACCCCTCCTTGGGTTTCCAAGGCAGTATCACTATAGAAGTAGATTGCCCAACCTTCCTTCCCAGGAGTGGCTGGTGGGTTTGATCAGAGGTGTTTATTTTCATTTATCTTTTTTTTTTTTAATTTCCTGCAGTATGAAATTTCTACCAATATTATTATATTTCTCCTTTTATTGTTGTTAGGCAATATAAACCAGTATTGTACATATAAAATTATTAGTAAGTTTATACATAAAAGTGTGTAAAATTATTACATTAAATTATTTATAATTGCAAAATTTTGCATTCACATCTCACTGTTTTTATGGAAAATTGACTTAAGCAAGAATACATGAGGAATAGACTAGCTGCTTGATATTAGAGATACAATGTTGGCAGATGGGAAATAGAAAGAAAAAAATGTTCAAAGAGATTACAAAAAAAATGTATCTAGTGGATCTCAATAGGTTCAAATGTCTTCATCCTAATATCCTATATCTCAGGGAGTGAGAACTTGCGTATTATTGGACTACAATTGGCAATATTTAAGGAAAGCATTGAAAATTGGAGCATGTTCTTGTGGAATAATGAAAAGAGTGGAACTGATAAGACAGTATTATAGTTCCTCAAACTCGAATGATTCTAGGTTACAAACAAGAAATTTATAATTGGTGAGGTAGACTGGTAGGGAATGGAGTGAACAGGCAGTGAGCAGCACTGCACTACTTAGTTCCAGTCAATTGTTGACATAAGAGAGTGTGGACTTTCATTGCCAGGACTTAACAATTTTTCCAGAAAAGTCAAAATTTCAGATTTTTAATGTAACTAGTGCAACAAAATTGAAAAAGTAATGTGTTCACAGGTCAAACACAAAAATAAAATAAGCCAGATGACAAAATCCTGCCTCTACTGAATTCAGATGGCAGCTAGCAGTTTCCTCCAGCTGATTTCCTTCAGAATTATAAAGCTGACATAAAATACAGTGAATCAGAGATATGCAAAGTCATCTTTAGGAAAATGAAAAGCCCCTAGACTACAATAGGACTCAAATGAATTTATTAATATACTTAAAGAAAGACTTGTCAATTCTAAGAGATTGGTATGTCTGAAATATGGAAAACCAGAGTTCGGAACTAAAACACAAGAAAAATGGAGTTCTGGGTTATAAACTTCAACAGTCTATTCCCAATGTAGTGTGTTTGGCCTGAGAAATTTGCTACAGTTGCCTTACGCTATTAAACACTTGATTTAATATCATTCCTACCAAGCTAACGTGGGTAAAATCGCAATGCCTATGTACAAAATATTACAGTCTTCATGAGAGTTAAGTGTCTCATTGTAAATTTATAAAATGAAAGGTTGGTTGGAAAATTTGTCTCCAATGAGTTTGGTTATAGGAAATTAGCCATTAGAAAACTAATCCATTCACAGAGTGCTCAAAGTTGAAGAACAGAACCTAAATTTTGGTAAATTCAGAAACGCAAATTCTACTTTCATGAGTTGTTCCAATGGACACAAGTAAGATTTTTCCTAAGACAATTAAAATTCACAACTTATTTTTAACTTCAGTAATACTGAAAAACTAAAATGTTGTTGCAATATTCCAACAGGAAAAAAAAAAAGAAAGAAAAAGTCACAATCACTAGAATGGTGAGCTTAATATGAATCCCAAGCAAAATTCCATAATGAAATTATGGCTTTAAGTACTTTCAAGAACTAATCTATCACTAGTATGAATTTACTAACCATTGAAAAGCTAGTAACAGTTACTTTATTGGCATATTTTAGAAATGTGGTAGGTACAGTATACTTAAATTTTAGAAGTATTGATAGTCAAAGAGTCCTCATTAGCGATTTTAACTTCTCTTTGTGCAAATCACAAATCAGCTTCATCTCTTACTTGAATAAACAGAGAATGTTTTTCACATTGTCAGATTGCAAAACTGTATGAAAATTATATGATAGAACAAGAAATTAAAATGATAGGTTAGAATGGGATGAATTTAAAATATATGTGCTTGCATTAAACTTAAAATTCTTCATTGTGGTTCCAAATCCAAATGCCTGAAATGTTCTGATTTAACCTTAAAATATACATCTCTTAGGGTACAAACTGAATTTTAGATGGCAACGTGAGCAAATGGAGCAAATAGCACAATGAACGGAACTCTAACTTAAATATTTTCTATATAGAAGGGTGATAGTTCATCAGTATTCTCTGTGAAGTCAGACCACATCCAGACCACTGTACTCAGGTTCAGTTACCATTTCTTGCATACAGATTTATGGAACTCATTTGGAACAGAGGAAACATGATAATGAAGATCAACCAAACCAACACCATGAACAATGGAAGGAACTGAGGATATTGAGCCTTCAGGTAGAGAGAGAATAAAGTAGGATATAAGAATCACCTTGTCATATCTGAAGAGTTATCATAAGGACAAAATGTAGATTTGTTCAGTCTGATCCTAAAAAGGAAGAACACGATAGAAGATTCCAGAAAACACATTTCAGCTCAGGCTGAAGAAGGATTTCCTTCTAGTCAGAGTTGCCAAAGAACAAAACAGACGGCCCCAACATGCAAAGGGCTCCTCATCCTTGAAGTTATTTATCTGTTTTCACATCTTTTATTTTTAAAACTCACTGAAATGTGTTAAATACAAGGGTCATCCATATACCAGTATATTTTCCTGTGCCGCAAGTGTATCGCATTTGGGTACCACTGTGGTAGGTGTTTTCCCCAGCACATGTGTGCCATGCTCAGCTAATTGCTACATGCTGTCACAAAACACCAGCTCAGCACATGCTTTCTGACAGTCAGTCAATTGTGCAATAAGTAAACACATTAAAAAAGTGTGCCTTGAAAACCCAGCATTAGAGAGTAATTTTAGTGTTTAAGTTTTGGGTGCTGATTTTCTGACTGGGTAAAGATTACTGTCTGTTGTAATTTATATTTATTAATTCAATCAAGAGACCAAAATTCCTTTACTCTCTACTTTTTAACTGTTGTATCTGTTCATTAAAGAAAATACAAACATACAAGTAATAATGGTTATCATTTCCAACTACTTATCTGTGTTCTTGGTGCTGTGCAGCCAAGTCATAACACAGAACTAAATTAAACAAGGAGGCAGCCAGAAAACAGCAACCAGCACATACACCATCTAATTTCAAATGTGGGATCAAGTCATACTGAATGCAATTTTTTATTTCTTATAAGAAAATATTATACATTTGAACATATATATTTTATATTAGTAAACTGTCATTTTTTATTGTTCAAGTGCTGGAGATTCCATATAAAGATTCATTTTTTAAAATGCATTTTCTGATGCTTAAAAATGTGTGGAAGCCACTGGGATAATCACTAAGATTCCTTAAAACCTATGAACACATAGTTTTGTGTGATATAGTATTGATTGTAACAGGACACTTAAGATAGTCTATGCTAAGTTCCATAAATGATTTTCTAAAGGAAACAGGGCTAACTTAATTCAAACAAGTACATGGTATTTCACGACAAAAAGAGAGATTTTTAAATGCATCTGTACTTATAAAAATCCCTTTCCCTCAGTTCATAATTAATATTTACAACATGTAGGTCATTAAAAGTTGCCCTATCCACTAAGTAAAGTACAAATGAAGTATAATGAGTTAAACCTTGATCCATGTTTTTTTTTTTTTTCTAATCAGTTATACTATATTTTTATTTAGCTTAATGAACATAACGTGAAAGCAAGATAGTGAGTACCTGAGTGAAATAAAATTATTTGTACCTTCTATGAGAAGGTAGTAGATAGCATTGTTAGAAAAACAATAAAAGAATACAGCATTTGAGAAGGAAAAAAGAAAAGGAGGAAGGTTCACTTGACCTCATGAAAACTGACAGATGGGAAGTCAACTTATTTCACCAAGTAGACTTTGGCTGTCAAGCAATTTCCTGTCCTAAACAGCAATCTTGCCTAGGCCTCAGAGTCATCAGAATAAAATCTGAGAGTCATTTTACAGGAGAATCAAATAAGATTTGGAATGAAAATTTCATTGCAAAGGAAGAAAAATTTGCAATAATTTTCTATAATATAAGAAGATTTTTTTAGCACTTTATTGCAGAAGCAATTCTAAATAACAGAGCTTTTCTTATAATAGCATTTCTATAATAATTGTGTTTTATAACAGAAATGCTATTATTACAGAAATGGCATTATAATAGTGGCATTATTATTGTTGAATCCGTCCTACAACAGAAGTGCTAAATAAGTCTATCTATATTAAAGAAATTTCCTTTTTAGAGCTAAAAGTAGTTTAGCTAGTCACTTTCATTTGATCGTTTTACAAGGAATCTTATATGTGTTGACCCAACATTGAAAGATATGTCCAGTCCACACTCCTCTGAAATCTGACACTGAACTGAATCAGGAGATCTGAGTTACACTCTCAATTTACCATTAGACACTGATTGACTTGAGCACATTCCTTCTCCTTTGAGTCTTTTACCCCTCATCAATAAATGAGTAAATAAGAAGGTTCTTTACAACTTTAGGAAAACCTTCTCATTACTAAAAAGCTTATTTGGTCCCAGATGCTTACAGAACCAATTACAAATTTTTACCTCTTTGTCTTAAACTCACTGATGTGCTACTTTGTATTTGTTACATTTACTTTATTGCAGTAAGTTTAGATTTCAATTTAGAAGTTGAATAAAGGTAACATTTCTTTTTAAAAATAAATCTTCCCTTAAATGGTCAGCACAGACTCCTGGATAAAATGGATAATTTTAAAAATTAATTAAAATGCATCAGATAACAAACTTCTAAAAATCCAAGCAGACTCACAAAATAACAGGATTTCATTCTGAAGCTAGCAGAATACTATTCAGGAGCCTGTAACATTTTCAGGTTGAAGTAAAGCAATAAAATATTGGAATAAGGTTGCGAGTGATAAAAAGATATAATGTTCAATAATGGTTAGAGTTGAAAAAAATTGCCTCAAAAGAAATCTTATATCCACATCAAGTATATTGCTATAAATTCCACTTCACTCACTTCTCATTCAATAAAATATATATTGCTTTGCCATATATTTAGGGAATATTCATCAAAGGAACTTAACTATATATGGAAGATGAATAAGTAAATTTAAGTTTATAAAATTCTACTTTTTATTAAAGATATCTTGTAATCTTTTGACAGTGAGCTTCTAGCAGAGAAAAGAAGACAGGAAAGATGTTAAATTCTAAAGCTACTGACCTTTTTAATGTTAAAATAAAATCCTATATATTTCTAGGTTGATACAATTAGATTACACCATCTGGTTAGGATATCATCTATGAAACAGTAAAGTAAAAAAATTCAATATACTCATATCATCTGCAGGCACTTCTACATTTTTAGACTGTTATGAAGGCTTTCAGTGCGTATTTTTATAAAATGAACTTATTATTGATTGCAAGCAGCAGCAGATTTTATTAGAATGGATATATATATATAGATACAGATACAGATTTGTACATACAAACGCGTATATATACATACATATAAGCATATGTATGTGTAAACATACAGATATATATTTAAAAACAGAAACATACATTGCATTGCCACACATAAAAAAAGTGTAATAGCCACACCACTGTTATTTATCATAATTGAATGATAGGCATCCAAAACTATCATTTTTAAAAATTGTAAGGCATACGAAACAAAAATGTTAGCATTTTTAACCCAGGAAGAAGAACAAGAAAAAAGAACCTAAAGAAGAAGAGAGGAAAAAGGAGTTCATGATTATTTGTAATAACTTACTGACTCTGG
>NW_006921674.1:3950874-3961015 GCF_000298275.1 Orycteropus afer afer | reverse complement strand
CCTGTCAGAAGGTTGGTGATTTAAACCTACCCAGAGGCACCTCGGAAGATGGACATGGCAGTCTGCTTCCAAAAGGTCACAACTTTGAAAATCCTGTTGAACGGTTTTGCCTGGCACACATAGGGTCACCATGAATGGGAACTGACTTGATGGAGACTGACTACAACAACAAATACTTCAGCCTATAGCTGTGGACTTAAATAAGATCATATATGTGATGTTCTTTGTAAACTCTAATGCACCCTTCACATTGTTGTTGATATGTGCCATCAAGTCACCCCCAACTCATAGCGACCCCTCCTTGGGTTTCCGAGGCAGTATCACTATGGAAGTAGATTGCCCAACCTTCCTTCTGAGAAGTGGCTGGTGGGTTTGAACCCCAGCCTTCTGGTTTGCAGTCAAGTGCCTTTGGCACTACACAACCAGAGCGCCTATACCCGCTTCCAAAAGCCTGTTACCTCAATCTGGAGGTGAACAGTACTGAAGTGTCTTGGGTCCGGGGGTCCAGTCTTCCATGAAATATTTAGTTTTCCATAAGATTGAGGTTCAAGAGTGATTAAACATCTGTTTGTATGTCAGAACTCATTCCAGGTGTTTGACATGTGATATTTTATTCAACATTAATTGTTCTAAGAGGTAATTATTATTATCCAATGAGGGAAATGATGTACAGAGAAGTCGTTTGTCTACAGTCACATAGAGACTGTGTGACAGCTTCCTAAGCCTAATCAGCCAACCTGCATAGGTATATTGGTCAAGGGGCAGGAGACTAGGAAAGAAGGGAAGACATGAGCATACCCATCATGATCATGGAAGAGCTCCTCTAAATGCTTGGTGGAGTTAGTAACAGCAGCACTCACAGAAAGACCCACATAACATCTGCTAGTAAAGAAATATTAACCATCAACAAATAAAACCCATTTATTTTACAGTGAGGGACTCTATATAAGAGAGAGATAACCTACCCAGAATCAGAGCCCAGACTTGAATCTTGGGCTCCTTCTACTTTGGAGCCCTGGCCTTTGTGGTTTAACACCTCTCCACAGCAGCCTATGTTGTTAAGATACAAAGTAGTTCTCTCTGTTGATTAGACCATGACAGATAGAGAGCTGGTCTTGCCACCCTCCACCAATAAATGATATTTAAAAAAAAAAAAAAAACCCTCTTTTGTGAGAGGTATTCAGTGAAATCATCTTAGAATATTAGGAAATTTATTTGACCACTTCTAGCCGCAGGCCCCTGTGCCTCAGGTAAAACAACATAACCCCCCTTCATAACCATAGTACATCATTATCTTGTAGAGGAATCCTAACCTGTTTTGTGCCATGGCCCTTTCTTGGGCTTTTAAAATGTGTTATACATCAGATCAGGAGCTCTGGTAGCATAGTGGCTGAGGCACTTGACTGCTAACCAGAAGGCTGGCGGTTCAAACCCACCAGCCACTCCTCAGAAGGAAGGTTGGGCTATCTACTTCTGTAGTGATACTGCCTTGGAAACCCAAGGAGGGGTCACTATGAGTTGGGTCCAACTCGACGGCATATAACAACAACATACATTAGATCATATGAGAAATCAAATATACTGAAATTACAATATTAAAATATTTTTAAAACATTTGTGCTATGTCATTATTTCATTAAATAAAACATCTAGCAGCTATTCTAAAAATCCTAATGTCAAAATAGTGATAAGGGTAAATCAGTTTTGAGTTATTTTCAATAACTGGAGTATGATATGAAAATATCACTGATTTCTACTATTAATGCCAAAGGCAAATACTGCTAATGCCATGATGGTTTGTTGCCTACCTTAATTGAAGGAAATGCTGATTTCCATTTCTGGTTAGTGAAAAAAACAACGTGAGTTTTTGCTCTCACCCTGCCTTCAATTCACATACCCCTTGTGAGCCTTAGATTAAAACATCTTGATTCTAGGGAAAGTCAGTGTTGACTAGGCGATTGGGAAGAAAAAGTTCTAGGGGTTTTTAGTTCCTAGAAGACTGACTCACAGAAGAACAGCATCTCTATATCCCCAAAAAAGTTTCAAGGACTCATGGCACAATATCCTTGTTCCTAAACCTATTTTATATATTCAGCATTTAATAAGGGGTCTCTTGACACCAGTGCTCTAAACAACTGAAATTTCTCTTGGAGATAGAATCTTTGCACTCTGCAGCTCTAAATAATCTAGAGGAAAGAGGAAGAAATGGAAGGGGAGGTAGGAAATGTGTAAACTGGGAATGCATTGAGTTTTTAAAAATCATCAGGCAGCACACAGAGAAAGCAAGAAGGATTGGAAGGTAATAAAGCCAATTAGTGAATCAAAGGATAAGAAGCCACATTTTGAAATAAAAGAGTGATAATTTTAAGCAGCAAGAGAGAGATTAGAATAAAGAAGTGATAATGTGATGCAGTTTAGACAAGAGATGTTAGAAGAAAACTGAATAGCAAAGGAAAACACATACACACACCTCTATAAAACAGCTGCCTAAATTAATCATCCCTTCATTTCTGAATCCTGTTTATAAAGATTTTGATCCACCAGTTATGTGTACTGTTATCTTTCACTTTTGTTGTTTTCAATCTTTATCTCAATTGATTTGTTCTATCATTTCTACTCAATTTATTTCTTTTTTCTGTTTCATAATGAATAAAATATAATACCTGTTTCCCTCCTCATTTACTAATTCTGTTATTTTCCTTATGGGTCAACATATACTCCAAAGTCAAATAATGTTTGTAAATAATATTAACAATTCCCCAGTTACAAGCTGTTCCTTAGAACTCTGTACGTTACATGCACTGTATCAGGTTACTGTGAAAAAGGTCATAATACATGTGGAATGTACTTAGACCATGTTGAACTACACAAAGGGAAAGGAAGTTGTGACCCACCAGCCAGCGCCCCCAAATCACGTATGCCTGAAGCACAGTCTTCTTGCCACCAGGACCTGACAAACAAACTGAGGGGTTGGGGGCTAATCAACATTCTGGACTTTGAGTCTCTCATCAGCAGAATGAGGATAGAATCTAAATAATTCCTTACAATAATAAAGAGATTACAAATTATTAAAACAAAAATCTATGTAATAGATTAATAATTAATTAATAATAGTTAATAATATATGTAAACTATAGTAATAATACTTCTGCATGCACTTCATTGAGCATCATTGAGTTTAGAGCTTTTATATAATTTGGAAATTTTTTACCAATGGTCAGATTTGACAATTTCTTCCAATATTTTAGCCCTCCTACCCTAGATTACCTCTCATTTTTTAAGATGTATATTATATACATGTAATATATTATGTATATTAGAATACTTGGGATTGCCCTATATGTCACTAACACTCTGGTCAATGCTTTTTTTTTCTATGTTTCACTTTGGGTAGTGAAACATAAAAAACAGCTATTGCTGTTTTCAAGTTCATTGATTTTCCCCTGCAGTGCCTAATCTGCTGTTAATTTAGCTAGTATAATTTTCATTTCAGATACCATATTTTGCATATCTAGAAGTTTGCTTTGGATCTTTTCTATAATATCTATTTTCTCCTCATCAGATTCATGTTTTCCTCTACCATGTAAACATATACATGATATCTATAATAGCAGTTTTAATACCTTTGCCTACTAATTTAAACATCCCTGTCATTTTTGGATTTGTTTCTATTGATTAATTTTATTCCAGTTATGGATCATGTTTCCTGTTTGTTTGCATGCCTGATAGTTTTTTATTGGATGTCAGACTTCTGAATTTTACATTTCTGTGTGAAATTTTGTTGTATTCCTTTACAGTTAAGCTTTGTTCTGGGACACAGTCAAATAACTTGGAATCAATTTGACTCATTGAGACTCGCTTTTAAACTTTGTTAGTGTGAATCCAGAGAAGCCTTTCGTCGAGAGCCAATTTGGACCCATTAGTAAGGCAATACCATTTTGAAGACTCTGCTCAACGCCCATATATCAAAAGTTCTTTCCACTACCTGGAAGAATGTGAACTATTAGCTTCTATGATTATTCTGCCTGATCCTAATGCTGGTGGGAGGGAACAGAATTAATACCCCTAGATTTTGATTAGAAGAAGCTGTGTTTGGGCACACACTGTTTAATCTGCCTGATCGTTTTCTGTGGTCTTTTACTTACCATAAGGAGTGTCCTTGTGGTGGTTAAGTTTGTGCGTCAACTTGGCTGGGCCTGGTTGAGTGGCTGGGCAGCTGGATGTAGTACTCCTCATGATGAGACTGGCAATCAACTCCATGGTGGAATCTACTGTGAGAAGTTGCGTAGCTGCTTTAGGGATGTGGTCGGCCTCCTGCATATAAAGATAAGTCTTGGGGAACGGTCTCTAGTTTGTTGCATGCTTGAACCCTGCATGTAGCAGAGTCGTTGTTCAGCAGCCTGCCATGCTCTGCCGACCTTGCAACTTTTGGTGGACTTGAATTAATGGCCTGCTCTGTGGTTGGGGATTGGGCTTTTTTGCTTGTCGGCCTTGGGTTTGTGAGTCTCAGCAGCTGTCTGAGTAAAGAAAAGCTTCTAGCTTCAGTGGGCCGGGAGCAGGAGGTAGACTGAAGCCCAAGATTAAGGGGCCTTCACCTTGCCCCTAGACTCTGGCACTTTGAACTCAGATTTAAAGCCTCCAAATTGTAAGAATAACTCCTGTTTGATACGGCCATACCATTTGTGGTATTTCTGTTGGAGCAGTACTAGGTAACCAAAACAGTCCTTACCCACATGCATAGATGAGTACTCAGCCAAAGACACAAAGGAATCCCTTAGTAGATCTTGAGAGCACTCACAATATGGCTGCATGCTATCTGGCATTATGCCCCACAATTCATAGCCTCTCCACTCCAGGTTCTGTCTTCTCAAGTAATCAAGACGAGAAGGCTTGGTTTTGGATTTCTCTTCCCTTGGCTGAATACTGGAAATGCTGTCTAGGCAACAGGATAAGGAATCATGGGGTTCTTAGTATGTCCCTTCTCTTGGGAATCATTATTCTGTACAGTCTTTTATTCAAAATCTGAAAACCATTGATATAGATATATATGTATATGTTGTTGTTGTTATGTGCCATTGAGTCGGACCCGACTCATAGCGACCCCTCCTTGGGTTTCCGAGGCAGTATCACTACAGAAGTAGATTGCCTCATCTTCCTTCTGAGGAGTGGCTGGTGGGTTTGAACCGCCAGCCTTCTGGTTAGCAGTCAAGTGCCTTAGGCACTATGCTACCAGAGCTCCTTATATGTATATAAATGTATATATATATATATATATATATATTTTTTCATTCAAAAACTGTGCTATTCTGTCAATAGATCTGGATTTTACTTTCTCTAGAGCATTTTGTACTCTAGTCTTAACTTCTCTAGCTAGGACTCACAACCTTCAGGGCCATTCAGTCAGAAAAACAAAACAAAATCCCTGATACCCAATGATGACTTCTAAAACTTTCTGTAATATATCTCCTCACATGACTTTGTTGGTTTCTTGTCCCCAACCATTTAATGTTGAGCTAGTCCAGAGTTGATATTGTGTTGATTCTGTTCTCCATCTACACTCATTCCTTTGATTATCTCATCCAGTATAACTCAAGAACATAAGTTTACAACTCTCATGTTTATATCTTCAAGCCAGAACCCTCTCCCAGCATTATCTTGTTGCTTTGGAGTCTCGTAGATATTTAAAATATGTATTTTATTCAAATTTTAAGTTATGGTGAGAAGGTAAATATAGTCCCCACCACTGAATTCACAAAAAGAAATATCTTTTCTGAATTAAAAAAAAAAGATGTGTATATGTTTGTATATTCTAAATGTCAAGAATTTGCTAAAATAAGGTAGAAGCAAGAAGAATGCAATGGGATGGAAATGTAATAGTGGTATTAGGAGATAGAACTAATACTCTTAGGCTTGTACTGAAAGATGTGTTTGGGAACACATTATTTAATTTAGTTTAAATCCATGTTTAATATATTAAGCATATCAACTGGAAGGTAAACCTTCAATGTTTCCATTTTTTTTTTTACATGGATTGAGATAAGATATCTAGAGACAATACTGTTAAATGTTTTCTAATTTTAAGTGCTTATAAGAACCTATTTTAAAATAATAATAATAAACTGGTCTAGCCACCCTGCAAAAGTGTAAAAAATATCAGGCAGACACAAATACATAATGCCTGTATATTAATTGGCATTTTGAGAGTAAGAATATACCATACTATGTCACATATCAACATGCAATCACACTTCAGAATTCAATATAGAGAAGTTAATATTTTAGAATAGGAAAAATGTGTTTAAAGCCCTATGCTACCTCTTATAGCTATATAGGCTTTGGCAAGTTACTTCTCTGTGCCTCAGTTTCACTATCTGTAAAATGGCACAACAGCATTCTTCTTAGGAGGACAAAATAAAATATTGTGTGGAAAATGAACTTTATACAGTATCAGTTGTATAATGTTTATTGTCAGCTTTCATTTCATCTCATAAAAGCTAGCCAAAGCCATCCTCTTTTTCCCATAGTCCTGATTTTGTGAGGTCAGAAATTCAAATGATGATGACAACAGGCAGTTTCCTTAAGAAGAAATATTATCTATAAAAAGCATTATTTTGAACAGAAACCAAAAGTTCATAATAAATTAACTTTTAAAATATACAAATTGTTCTTATACCTTCATATATGGGACACTTACAAAAAGATTTCTCATAAAGCCTTTTTTTCAATATTCATAAATTATAAAAACACCATAGGTAAATTTTAGTAAAACAATAATATTTTTTAAAAAAATATTTTAAAGGAGATTTTTCTATATTTTGTCAATGCATTTATGTTATCTTTTGTCATGATATTAAGTGCTGGACCTAGAAAAATATTTTATAACTATTTTACCATAAAATAATATGCTTACAAGCTAATACTGATCTTTATAATTGCTTATAAAATCTATTACATATGTTTAAACACATGAACTATTTTCTCTAGCATTTTTAACTAAGTAATACATTATACACCAGATCTCTTGAATATAGAAAGAATGGCAAAAACATGGTCTGTAAAAATTCAGGTGGATGGTAAAAAAGCTTAGAGGAATTGAGATTTTATTTAAAAAATAAAATTTGACTCAAAGTTAGACCATTATGTATGTTGCAAAATTAATTATGAAAGAATAATTATTACACAAAATCTCAAAGTAAATAATTTTACTTCTGCCACAGAATATTATTTGACTGTAGATTTCAATAGTAAACTTACAAGCCAAGTCCACTAGGGTAAAAGATAACCAAAGCACATGTTGTATTTATTTACAGCTATAACTTGCATTACAAGAGAATTGAAAAGAAATGAGGCTATAAATGAAAGGCTTTTATGGATGGGTCTCTTCTAAGTGATATATGCAATACAAATGATTAGCATTAACTGATCTTCTTGAAGAATGTACTGTTATAATTCATTATAATGGCTGCAAAGTGCAATTAGTGAACTATAGTGTAAATGACACTGCTGTTCATAGATCTACCCATAAGAGTAATTATATTTTGAAAACTACTTAGTGAAAAATTGATTGAATGAGTCCTATGGGCATAGATAATTGAGATAAAAATATGTAAACAAAATGCCTATTAATAGGCTTTATGGCACATTTATATATTTACATGGTTTATTAATGTAAGATTTTATAAAATAAATAATTTTTATTATCTCTTTTTAAATAAATATTTTTAATTTAAGAAATAACAAGTATCTAGATTTCACTTAATAAAGCTAAATTATTTAACTGAATATGGTATAATTATGTTTTTAATTGAATGAAAATAGGAAGAATGACTTATTTTAATGACAAAGTAAACAAGAAATAAAAAAATCAAACTTCAAATCATCTTAGAAAACCCACCAGCCACTCCTCGGAATGAAGGTTGGGCAATCTACTTCCATAGTGATACCACCTCAGAAACCCAAGGAGTTATGAGTCTGGTCTGACTCCATGGCACATAACAACAATTTTATACCTCAAGAAAAAGGAAAACAGTGGCACTATATCATAATCAAGACACCATATAAAAACTAAAATGACTTTATAACTATAGCTTCTAAAATAACAATTCAAAACATTTTCATTGCTTATCTACGTACAAGCCTATCATATTAATAAATATGTTATATTATCAAATCAATTATTAATTTTAAGGTTTGTTATTCTAATTGCTCAGGTATCCTATAGATATGTATTTCCTATATATTCTCAATGTAAAAAGGAAACATTTTAGATATGTATATGTAGATAACACACACAGTAGGACTAGACTATGAGTACAGATTAGAGGTTTGAGTTCTAGCTCAAGGAAATTGATGATTAGATGTCTGCTTTTTATCCAACTAGCAAAACTATATATGACAGACAATTTATAACTTGAGTTTCCTCCTTTGTAAAATGACACTGCACTATTCAATATCTAACTCTAAAGCCCCATGAGGAAAGACTCTTTGGGTAAGATTTAGAAAGTAGCCAGATTAATTTTCTAATTTATGTTTCATATACCTGAGTAGTACACAACCTTGAGCAAATCTGAAGAGCTATAATTTTTCAGTTATGAATTGGGTATGTAATTATGTTCAATCCATAGAATTATTGTGAAGATCATATGAACAATGTGTGAAGTTAATAAATATTACCATTCTTGGCCCACAGAAACCATTCAATAAATAATGGTCCTTTCCTTATCTGTATCCTCCAGCTTATGCTAATTAGGCTGTAGTAACAACGCCAAAAAAACCTTAATGACTTAAAACAACAAATGTTTATTTTTTGATCACATAGTAATTTGTGGATTGACCGTAGGTCTGCTTAATATTTCCTTTGTTGCAAGATGCATGCTGAAGGAGTAACTCCTACCAGAGATATGTTGTCTTATACCGAGGGAAAAGAACAATATGGAACTACATTATGACTCTTCTAAGCCTTTAGCTAGAAAGAGACATACATTATTTTCACACACTGCATTGACCAAAACAAGCTTCACGCTAAGCTTTATATCAATGGAGTGGAAAGTATAAACTTCTAGCAGTAGGAAAGGGCAGGAAATAAATTTAAAATAATACAATCCACTACCCTAAGTCTTTCAGTCATCCCTGATCCCATCCCACCTGCAACTGTCCTTTCTAGAAAGAATGTGATGCATCTGTTTCCGCTTATAAATATATATACAAAATATACAATGAATAATTGTACATTTTATAAGCAATAAATTACAAATAGACAATGTTTTGGTTTATCTCTCCCCTGTGTTCTAAATTTTAGTTATAGCATTTAGGAGATTTTGGCTGAAAGTAACAAAATACAATTCAAATGAACTTAAACAAAAAGAAAATGTTTTGGTTCACATGACTTAGGACATTGACTTTGGCATGATTTCTTGCAATTTGCTTAGTTCTGCCTCCTTTAAAATGCTGGTTTTAACCACCAATGACTGAGAGATACTATAGTAATTCAATATTTCAGGACCATGAAATTATCTCTGTGATTCTCTCATTAGACCAAGACAAGTTTTCCCAGAAGCCTCTAACAAATGCCCCTTGAATCCCATGTCTATTCTCAAAACAATGACAAAAGTATTACTTTTTAGATCAATCAGGTTCACCCAGATTATTTTCTCAGAGACCCATGGATGCCTAGTAAAGATGTTGATTTCAAGAAAAAACAAACAGGACTCTTTTGGGAAGAGAGAATGAAGGAAGGGGTATGAAACCACCAGATGTTTACTGTTGCCAGAAAAACAAAAAAACAAACATACTGACATCGACTCATAGTGACCCCCACTGGGTTTCTATGGCTGTAAATCTTTTTGGAAGTAGATTGCTTTATCTTCCTCCCACAGAGTAGCTGATGTGTTTGAACCAGTGACCTTCTGGTTAGCAGCAAAGTGACTTAACCATTATGCCACGAGAGGTGCCAGCACTGATAGACTAGAACATAGTAATAAGAATGAGATGAAGATTTGTGTATATCTCATGGTCAGGGAGTTCTGGTGGTGTAGTGCCTAAGTCATTTGACTGCTAACCAGAAGGCTGGCAGTTCAAACCCACCAGCCACTCCTCGGAAGGAAGGTTGGGCAATCTACTTCCGTAATGATACTGCCTCGGA
>NW_006921674.1:3942810-3950774 GCF_000298275.1 Orycteropus afer afer | reverse complement strand
GTTCAAACCCACCAGCCACTCCTCGGAAGGAAGGTTGGGCAATCTACTTCCGTAATGATACTGCCTCGGAAACCCAAGGAGGGGTCTCTATGAGTCAGATCCAACTCAACAGTGCTGAGTTTTTGTTTTTATCCATGGTCAATAATTAGAGAAGTAGATAATACACCAAAAAAAAAAAAAAAAAAACCTACATGTGGCAAGAAAGAGAGGTAATCTCAGAAACACTTTGATCATTTTATTTTCTAAAATAAACTACCAAGTAACCATATCATAAACATTTTTGTTAATGCAAACAAAAATTTTTTAAATATTATTTTAATCCTCTAGACTATCCCACTTTATCAAAAATTGCAAAAAATATTCCCTGTAGTAATTTGATTATCTGTAATAACCTTACTTTTATAGTTACAGCTAGTACCAGATTACCCAATAAGCAAGGTTAATACAGGTTTGCATGTGCTTACTTACTAAGCTGCAGTAAAAATGTTCACATTTTTTTCACATCAGAGATTCTGCTTCTAAGTATGACTGGCATCTGTCTCTCTCCCAAACCCACGGCACCTTCCTACAGAATCAAAGGGTATTTACAAGTCTGTAATTCCTGACAAGGACTAATCTGTTAACTAATCTGTTAACAGATTAGTAAATAAGCACAAGTACTCCATGCTTGCCTTGCTTATTGGGTAATCTGCCCTGTCTATGTAGATTCTATGTTATTTATAGGTGGAATCATATGAAGTTGCCAAAAATGGTAAGCTATAGGCAAATTCATAGTGTTCAACCTAATATTTAATCAGGTAAGGGTACACCTTTCATATGAACTTAACCCTGAAAAACAAAATAGATTCATATTCCTAACAGCCAAAAATAACATGAACTTAAAGATTATCAGACTTCCATCAAAACATAGATATCTGATATTTAATTGGTTTGCAACTCTGTGGGGATAAAGAAAGCCAAGAATATATATGGTAAAAATTAATAAAACCCAATTGTTAAGTTCAATTAAACATTGATGTATTCATTTATTTATATGCTATTATTTACTTGTATTTTACTATACTATCCTGCACAGTTTAGGCACTCAGGGTGGCGCAAACTGTCTGCTCTTAGCCATTAAGTAAAAGGTTGGTGGATCGAATCTACCCAGCCTCAACAAGAAAGGCAGGCCTGATGATCTACCTCTGTAAAATGACAGATTAGACTTTCAGGAGAGAAGAAGTAAATGAAGCCAAGAACCAAAGATCCTTCTTGTATTGTGTTGCTGAATGTCATATCATAATTCTCTTTCTCTGATAGCGTAGTGCCTAAGGCACTTGACTGCTAACCAGAAGGCTGGCGGTTCAAACCCACCAGCCACTCCTTGGAAGGAAGGTTGGGCAATCTACTTCCATAGTGATACCACCTCAGAAAGCCAAGGAGTGGTCGCTATGAGTCGGGTCCAACTCGACGGAACATAACAACAACAAAAAAAAAGCCAATTAAAAGCACTTCATCCTGCCTGAACTACTGTTGAAAGCAAAGTACTTTAATCCTGGAATATTAGTACAAGTTATGGTTTAGGGCATTTTACCTTTCACCACTACATTCCTCGGCCCTGGAATAATATTTGGCATGGAATAGACCCTCAGCAATATCTGATGAGTAAATGAATAGATAAGTAAATAAGTAAATGAATAGGTGAATAAGTGACCTGAATAGATAGGAAAAAAGATATTTTAGTAGCTACTTTAGTTAACATTTTTTCCATCTTATTTCCTAAAATAAACATCTTCAATTAGTTGTATTGCATTATAAAAAAAAAATTTAAACATGAAAAATGCTTATTTCATAGACAGTACAAACTAAATATCTTGGCATCTCATAAAGTACAATATGTAATATTTATGCTGCATTAATTGTGAGAAAAAAGGAAGAGTCAGAATTTCTCCTACCAGCATTTCTGTTGATCTAAGGCAGTGCCTAGTATAAAAGCAAAAGAATAGAAAAGACCTTCAAAAAGAAAGTTGTTTTCAATGCACATTGTGAGTATTTCCAAACAAGGTTTATTTTTGCTTTTGTTAATGATTTTTATTTTCACAATGCAAAGGATCCTCAACAAATACCATTCTCTTGGCATTTTTTGTTTGTTTGTTTTTCCATTTAAACTATGGAACAGATTGTTCTTGTGAACAATCACATGATGTTTTATTATGTTAAAGTCAATGCATCACATTTCATCGTCATAAACCAAAAACAATTTAGCTCCAAACCAGCCACCAGTGGTCAGGAGGTCCTATATCTGGTCAAATTCTACCAGTTTGTGGTTTAACTCTGGAAATAAGATACTTTTATGAACATAATCTTTTGTGGATCAAGTTCACTCCATCATCTTGATAAAAACTATTGTAAGAATTTATTGCTCATTGCTCCCACCTCTAATTCTTGATAATGTAGCTGATTTGGCATCCTACAAAACCTAAGAATACAGCACAGTCTCCAGACGTTATTAACTTAAGAAAAAAAAAAAGCATTTATTGAGCATCTATTACTAACTGTACTAGGCTGATCATTTTTGTTGTTGTTTATGTCAAACAATTCATAAAGAAATCCTATAAGCTAGGTAAGATTTCCATTTTATAGTCTATGAAATTGAGACTCAGAGAGAATACATTTACCAAGTAGTAAGTGACATCACCTTCAGTTTGTTATACTGTGGTAGCTTGCTTGCATGTTGCTATGATGCTAGAAGCAATGATATTAGTATTTCAGATACCAGCAGCTCATCCATGGTGTACAGGTTTCAATGGAGCTTCTAAACTAAGACAGATTAGGAAGTATAGTCTGACAATCTACTTGCAAAAATTAACCAATAAAAATCTTATAGATCACAATAGAATATTGCCTGATATTGTGCTGAAAGATGAGCCCCCTAGGCTGAAATCTGCAACAACGGACTCAAACATGTAATGCTCATGAAGATGGCACCGGATCAGGCAATGTGTTGTTCTGGTTGACATAAGGTTGCCGGGGATTAAAGCAGCTCCAGGATTCAGACCCATTTTGGTATATATAGATGTAAAGTAAGTGTTTTACTTATAGATACAAAGTAAGTGTTAATGCCCCTGGTACCTCTTGGTGAATGGCAATCCAATAAGTGATTGGCACTTAATTTAAAACCACTTTATTGAAAAGCAATGATTCTGTCTATTAAAATAAGTTAAATGAGAAAAAAAACATATTTTGTTATCTATTATTTGCATAACAAATTACCACACATTTGCTGGCTTAAAAAAGACACATCTATCTTACAGTTTCTGTGGATTAGAATCTAGGAACATTTTACAGGTGCACTCTGACTAGGGTCTCACAAGGTATTGGCCAAAACTGGGTTCTCGTTTGGAAGTTGTTCTGGAGAAGGATCCAACTTCCTGATCATGTGGGTTTTGACAGCATCCACTTCCATAAAAGTGTAGGATGGACAGTTTTCAGTTTTTTGCTGGCTGGCTGCTGGGGACTTCCTTCAACTTTCAGAAGTTAATTGCTGTTTCTTGCCAGGAGGGTTCCCCAAGGTGGGTGCTTGCTTTCTTATAACTAGTCAATAAGAGTAAGTTTTTGAACTGCAATATGGAAAGTGAATTTGCTCTGTAAACTTTCACTCAAATCACAATTAAAAAAAAAAAAAAAAAAAAAAGAGTAAGAGTTCCTGAGCACCCAACAGGTGCTGTGTACTTTATGTGTTCCATTGTATTTGTTATGGGCTGATTGTCTCCATGGACATAATACAAGGTTCCAGGGTCTTCAGACCAAGGGCAGATGCCAATACTCACGTATCTGAATGTGATGGCCCCAGAATACTTGAGATATTGCCATGAAGCAAAAAGTAAACAAATAAATAAAAAAAATAATAACTTTTTCTTATATAGTTCATAAGGAGCTCTGGTGGCATAGTGCCTAAGGCATCTGACTGCTAACCAGAAAGCTGGTGTTTCAAATCCACCAGCAACTCCGTGGAAGGAAGGTGGGGCAAATCTTTACTTCCATAAAGATTCATCACCTTGGAAACTCAATGGGGATCACTATGAGTTGGAATCAACTTGACGGTAGTGAGTCTGGTTTTTTGGTTTCATATAGTTCTTAGGTGTATCTCATGCTTCCAAGATGTGGTGAAAAACAGTTTGTTGTTTGCAACATTAAATACTGGTTCATTCCTTTCCTCATACAGACTATGGTGCTAGTGCAAACAGCTTGCTCTTAGCTTATAACCAAAAGGTTGGTGGAACAAATCTACCTAGCAGTGCCATGGATAAAAGACCTGGGTATTTATTTCCCTAAGATTTCAGCCATTGAAAACCATATCAAGTGCAGTTCTACTCTGAAACAATAGGCCATCAAGAGATGGAACTGATTCACACCATTGGGTTGTCTTCCCCATACAGAAGACCAATGTGTGTCTAAAAGGCTAATATTTATTTAGGCTCTACTGCAAGACAGACTCTGCTCAGCATTTTCACAAATGTCATCTCATTTAATTAGTTATGTCTATAATCCTCAAACACTGTGAAATAAACATTATTACCCAGTAATGAGAGTTGACAGTATAATCACATAGAAACTAACAAGCAAATATAAGTTACAGAGGTAGAAAGTGTATTCTATAGTTGTATGTGCCCCTAGAAGCCTACAGGAAAATCCTATCTAAGAAGTAATTGATGCTTCAATTAAGAAACAATTTCTTGGAAGAAAAATTTCACTTTTTATAATGAGATACTGCTGTTGTCATGTGCCTTCAAGTCTGTTCTGACACATAGTGACCCTTTGTACAACAGAATGAAACATTGCCCGGTCCTGCATTATCCTCACAATCATTGCTATGTTTGAGCCCATTGTTGCCGACACTGTCAATCCATCTCCTTCAAAGTCTTCCTCTTTTTTCACTGGCCCTCTACTTTACCAAATATGATGTTCTTCTCCAGAGACTGATCCCTCCTGACAACATGAGTAAAGTACATGAGAAGAAGTCTTGCTTCAAAGGAGCACATTGGCTGTACTTCTTCCAAGACAGATTTATGCATTCTTCTGGCAGTCCAAGGTATATTCAGTATTCTTTGCCAACATCATAACATGAAGGCATGAATTCTTCCTTAGTCTTCCTTATTTATTGTCCAGCTTTCGCATGCATTTGAGACTATAAGAAATGCCATGGCTTGATTGTTGTTGTTGTTAGGTCCTGTCGAGTCACTTCCTACTCATAGTGACTCCATGCACAGCAGAACGAAACACCGCACAATCCCACGACAGCTCCATGATCATTGCTATACCTGAGCCCACTGTCACAGCCACCACCATGTCAATCCATTTCGTCGAAGGCCTTCCCCTCTTTCGTCAACCCTCCACCTTACCAAGCATGACATCCTTCTCCAGGGAATGGTCCCTTCTGACAACATGACCAAAGTAGGTGAGATGAAGTCTGGCTATCCTCGCTTCCAAGGAGTATCTCGGCTTCACTTCCTTCAGGACAGATCTGTTAGTTCTTTTGGCAGTCCATGGTGCCTTCAGCATTCTTCACCAGCACCACAATTCAAAAGCATCAACTCTTCTTTGGTCTTCCTTATTCATTGTCCAGCTCTCACATACATACTAGGCAATTGGAAATATCATGGCCTGTGTCAGGCACACCTTAGTCCTCAAGGAGACATCCTTGCTCCTCAGCACTTGAAAGAGTTCCTTCGCAGCCAACCTGCCCAGTGCTACACATCATCTAATGTCCTGACTGCTGCTTCCATTGGCCTCAATTGTAGAACCAAGGAACATGAATTCTTTGACAACCTCAATCTTTTCTCCATTTATCATGATGCTGCTTATTGGTCCAGTTGGGAGGATATTTGTCTTCTTTATATTGAGACGTAATCCATACTGCAGACTGTATTCTTTAGCCTTCATCAGTAAGTGCCTCAAGTCATCCTCACTTTCAGTAAGCAAAGTTGTATTATCTCAGGTTGTTAATGATTCTTCCTCCAATCCTGATGCCATGTTTTTCTTCATATAGTCCAGCTTCTCGGATTATTTGCTCAGCATACAAATGAAATAAGTATGGGGAAAGGATACAGCCCTAACGCACTCCCTTCCTGATTTTAAACCATGCAGTGACCCCTTGTTCCATTTGAATGACAGTCTCCTGGTCAAGGTACAGGTTCCTCATGAGTACCATCAAGTGTTCAGGAATTCCCATTCTTCTCAATGTTACCCATAATTTGTCATGATCCACACATGGCTTGATTGTTGTTGTTGTTGTTGTTATTTGCCATCGAGTCGGCCCCGACTCATAGCAACCCCTCCTTAGGTTGCTGAGGCAGTATCACTATGGAAGTAGATTGCCCAACCTTACTTCGAGGAGTGGCTGGTGGGTTTGAACCACCAGCCTTCTGATTAGCAGTCAAGTGCCTTAGGCACTATGCTACCAGTGATGTCTCTATTGTTTTGATTTGCATCTCTCTAATGGCTTGATTAGAGAGATGCAAATCAAAACAACAGAGACATCATTTCACCCCAGCAATAATAGCAAAGTTAAACAACGTAGAAAACAACGTATGGTGGTAAGCATGTGGAAAGACTGGAACTTCTCATACACTCCTAATGGGACTGTAAGATGGCATAACTACTGTGAAAAATGGTATGGGACTTCCTTAAAATGTTGGCAACAAAAATACTGTATGATCCGGCAATCACACTACTATGTATATTCTAAAGAAGTGAGAAGTGGGACATTAATAGATATATGCACACCCATGTTCATTGCAGCACTATTCACAATAGCAAAGAAGTGGAAGCAACCTAAGTGCTCATCCACAGATGAATGGATAACCAAACTATGTTACATACTCACAATGGAATACTATACAACATTAAAGAATAATGAAGAATCTGTGAAACACTTCATAATGTGGAGGAATTAGAGGACATTATACTGAGTGAAATAAATCAATCACAGAAGGACAAATATTGTGAGTCCACTATTATAAAAAGTCAAGGGAAGATTTACACATAAAATTTTCTTTGTTGGTTAGCAGGGAAGGGAGGGGAGAGATGTGAAAATTACTAGCTAGGTAAGAGATACATACTGATATGGGTGAAGGGACAGGCAATATACCAAAAGCCAGTGGCCAGCACAATATCACTAAGAAAAAGGAAGACACAGAGAGGCACAAAAGAGGTACCGACAACAAAGATATATACTATTCCATACACAATATTGCATCATCAAAAATAACAAACTTTAATCTACAGGTGGATACATAAGTAGACAGGGAAGATGGCCAGGTATGGGTAGGCAAATGAGAATATATGCATGACTATATATAGGCTTGGGTTAGGCACACCTTTGTCTCCAAAGTAATATCTTTCCTCCTTAACACTTTTAAGAGGTCTTTTGCAGCAGATATTCCCAGTGCAACATAACGTCTGATTTCTTGACTGCTGCCTAACCCAAACCACAGTATTTTCAATTCCCTCATATGCCTGTGAAAGCTGGACATTGAATAAGGAAAACAGAAGAGTTAATTTTGCCTTTGAATTGTGGTGTTGGTGAAAAAATACTGAAAACACCATGGACTGCCAGAAGAGCTAACAAATCGTGGAAGAAAGTACAGCTGGAATTCTCCTTGGAAGTGAGAATGGCCAGACTTCATCTCACCTTCTTTGGGCATGTTGTCAGAAAGGACCATTCCCTGGAGAAGGATATCATGCGTGGTAAAGTGGAGGGTTAGCAACAAAGGGGAAGACCCTCAATTGAGATGGATTGACACAGTGGGGACACCAATAGGCTCAAGAGTAGCAAGGATTATGAGGATGGTGCAGGATTGTGCAGTGTTCAGTTCTGTTGTACATGGGGTTGCTATGAGTTTAAAGCCAACTCAATAGCACCTAAAAACAAAACCATATATAGGTTAGGCAAACAATATTTCTATATACGTATCTGTAGTGTC
>NW_006921674.1:3935883-3942160 GCF_000298275.1 Orycteropus afer afer | reverse complement strand
CCGAGGAGTGGCTGGTGGGTTTGAACCGCCAGCCGTCTGGTTAGAAGGCAAGTGTCTTAGCCACTATGCTACCAGAGCTCCCCTTTCAGGTTTAGAAATACCAAATGTATTCTTCCCTTTTTGTTTTCTAACTCCAGGTTACATTTCTCTATAATATTTTCTCCTCTCGAGCTGCTCTTTGAAATACTTTGTTCAGCTCTTTCATTTCATCAGTTCTTCCATTCACTTTAGCTGCTCTAAGTTCAATAGCAAGTTTCAGAGTCTCTACTGATGTTTCCTTTGGTCTTTTCTTTCTTTGCTGTCTCTTTAATGATCTTTTGCTTTCTTTATGATATTCACGATGTCCTCACAAAACTTGTCTGGCCTTTAGTCATTAGTATTTAGTGTGTCAAATCTATTCTTCAGATGGTCTCTAAATTCAGGTGAGAGATACTCAAGGTCATACTTTGGCTCTTGTGGGCTTTTTCTTAATTCTCTTCAGCTTCAGCCTGAACTTGGATATGAGCAATTGATAATCTGTTATGCAGTAGGTCCCTGTCCTTGTTCTGACTGATGATACTGAGCTTCTTCAAGGTATCTTTGCATAGATTTAGTCAATTTGAATTCTGTTTACTCCATCCAGCGAAGCCCACATGTATACGTTACCATTTATGTTGTCAAAAAAAAAGAGTATTTGTAATGAATAAATCATTGGTGTCATAAAATTCTATCACGTGATATCCAGCATTGTTATATCACCAAGGCTACTTTTTCCAATTACCAATCATCCTTCATTTCCAACTTTTGTATTCCAATGACCAGTAATTATCAATGCTTCTTAATTCTATGTTTGATCAAATTCAGGCTGCAGAAGTTGGCATTAGTGGTTGGTGCATAAATTTGAATAATATTCGTATTTATTGGTTTCATTGTAGGCATATGGATATTGCCCAATGATTGAAAGCATTGTGCTTAAGGATAGATCTTGGAAATGTTCTTTTTGATGATAAATGCAATGCCATTCCTCTTCAATTTACCATTCCTGGCATAGTAGTAGATCATACAATTGTCTAATTCAAAATAGCTGATAGCAGTCCATTTCAAGTCATTAATGCCTAGGATATTGATCTTCAAGTATTCCATTTTATTTTTAATGACTTCCAATTTTCCTAGATTCATCCTTTTTGTGTATTATACATTGCAATTGTTAACAGATTTTTTCATGGTTTCTTTGCATTTTGAGTCTTGCCACATCTGCAAATGAAGGTCCCCAAAACTTTACTGCACCCACATCATTATAATCTACTCTACTTTATAATATATGTAAAGCATATATTATAAAAAAATAATATATGTAAAAAAACAAGAGTGATAATCCTTATTGATAAGGTACTATGAGAAGTGAATTACCTCACTTATTCCTCACAAAGCTCAGTGAGACATGAACTTTTAGTAAGCCTGTTCTATAGATAAGGAAACTGAAGACTGGAGAGTTTAAGTAATTTGCCAATGTAACACAGGAGCTGAACCAATGTTTGAACCTAGACAGTCTGAGTCTTTGATCTCAGCCCTTAGGGCCTATTCACTTTCTTATTCATGTAACATTTATCTGAATTTTTAAAATACAATTTACAAAAAATAATTCATACCAAAGACCAGTCCAGGAAGATCTGAATGAATGCTTTACGATGGAAAAACTCTGCATTTTGTGTATCCAGGTCATTCCAGTTTCCTCATTCCCCAATACAGCGTTCAAAATTTAATTGTGACATTTCTTTGAAAAGATGCCCTTCTACATTCTCAAACCCTTCTTTACATTTGTAGTAAGCAACTCTGAGCTTCTAACCACCACTACTTAACACTTGTTTTTTGAAATGGTAAATTGCTATGAGATGAAAAGTAGATCTCCTTGCTTGGGGCTAAATTCAGCAACAACAACAACAACAACAACAAAAAAAAAAAGGTCACAAGGTCTCCTGGCTGAGGTCTTTTTGTTACTTTCATTAAGTTTCTGCTATTATTATTACTGCTGCCTCTAAAGGTGCATAAAGTAGCATAGGAAACCTGTTTTTGAGAGTCTTTATATTTGTTTTTCCCTAATCAATCTTGAGATTAATTTCATGTTCATTCCTGTCTGCTATGTGCTCTGTGCTCTAGCATCCTGTTAAGATTGATGTGAAACCAAGTTTAAAAATCAAACCTTAGCCACGTAAGTTCTGGCTAAAATTGTACGTGTTTTAAAAATGTCTCTGGTACCCTAAACATAAACAACGCCAGAAGGGTGCTTGGTGTACCCTCAGGCAAGCTATTGTGGCTGCAAGTCAGATCCTAGTCTCCCGTTTGGGGTCCCAGAGCAGCCACGGACAGACTGCTGCTCTGCTGTGCCTCTGTAGCAGTTGGCGGCCAGCAGTTCTCTATGGGGAACCTGAGAATGGAAAGGCAGCCAATCGTGCATGGTGTAATTTACATCTGATTGATGAAGGTCTAAGAATCACAGAAACAATTAATTTGTATCAGGACTCCTGTGGGCCAAAAAAGTAAAAGATTGTGCCACCAGTACCCAATTTTAATTTTTGCCTTGATCAATCACTTGCCTTTTCACATATACTTTGTTTTCAGAATTAACTTTTGCAACCACAGATGTGAAAAGATGCAACAGAAAGAGTTTCTGGAAAATGAGAATACAAAAGGAAAAATACTCATTGATAAAACTCACTTGAACTGCACTACATTATCTGTTTTTCAATTTGATAATGGTAAGACATTTTCCTTGCAATTGCAAAAGGGGGAATTTAAAAACTCTTTTTTAAAATAAACCACTTTGTTTTCATTTGTGTAAGAAAGATTACAATGGCCAAGAAAAAGGTAAAAGAATAGTGGCTACTTCCTAGGAAGAGAATAACAGCAGGAGCAATTTAAAATAAAAATAACTAAAGATGCCTTAACTTTATAGTTAAAAATGAAATGAAAATTGCAAAAGCAATTTGTGGCAGGAAGCCTTTAAAATGTTGTAAGGATTGTTCTTATTTTGCATAAGCCATGGCCAATCTTTAAAATAGTAAGTCCATTAAGCATAAGTATATCTGATTTAACATTATTGTAGACAGAAATCCCTCAATTATGAAATTGTGGAAGGATGGGTCTGACAGAGTTTCATCTAATTATAGGAGTAAATTACAAGTTCATAAACTTCATAAAGCATTCTAATCTCTTTCCTTATTAAGGAATCTTACTGCTCAAGCCAGGGATATATCTAATATTGTCATATTTTTTTCTAGTATTTTGTGCATATAACTGCCCTTTACCTACAACAATTCACAAAACAATAGAAAATAACCTTCATCGTGTTTTATGGGTTAAATGTTTAAATTAGTATTCATATAGTTCTCATACTTCTAAAAGATGATTTAACATGAATGCAATAATTTATATTTGCTTCTCAATTATCCAGTGTTTCTTCCTAATCATATAGATGTGGAAAACAACATACAGGGAAATAAAATGGCTTGAGTCAAAGTATACATTGACCTGAAGTCGAAATTAGAACCCACCCAGCCTGGGATGTATTATTTGTTCTGGTCCCTAAATCAAACAGAGGGACTAATAACAGTGTCCAATATGCAGTATTGGCTTTTCTGCAACTCTGGTGGTTTGTAAGCTAAACTGTCTTTAACAATACAAGTTACTGTACGTGACTAATTTGGTGATACATAATACTATTCCCATTTGTCCCCAAGCAAAAATTTTACACTATGAAATATGTGCTGTATATGGATAGCAATCCTGTGAGGCAGCCCTAAAATCCCCTTTGTTTAGGAAAAAGGGTTCACACTAGAAACCAACGCACAAATCTCCATCAGTGATCTATGATACCTGCCCACCCCCCAGAAGAAAGTTGCTTTTACTGAATACAGACTTGATAACTGAGCTTAAGATATGCTATAAATTCAATAAGTTTCATAGTATAATTGTTTTTATAGCATCCATGATACCCTTCCCATAGATAAGCTTATGACATTTTGACCATTTATGCTGTCCTACGATACTCTGGTAGCATAGTGGCTAAAGCACTTGACTACTAACCAGAAGGCTGGTGGTTCAAACCCACCAGCCACTCCTCGGAAGGAAGGTTGGGCAATCCTACTTCCGTAGTGATACTGCCTCGGAAACCCAAGGAGGGGTCACTATGAGTCGGGGCAGACTCGACGGCACATAACAACAACAACAACACGATACACCATATCTACAACACATACATGGAAATCATTATTTAAAAATAGTGGAGACCTTTGTCAATTCATTGTCTTAACTCAGTTTCTTAGCACAAGAACCCAAAGTTGAAGAAAATTTTATTGTGTTAATATCTATCATCATTTATGTGATAAGTAATAAAATGTGGGTTTCCACATTTCCTCTAAGAATTAACAAGGCAGACAGGTTATACACATCAGAGTAAGGAGAAGGAAGTAAAGGACCCCAAATTACAAAACCCTTTCTTGTTTCTCTGGTTGAGGGAGGCATTTGCCAGAATCCTGTCAGAGTCTTTTGATTGGTCTGAGGTTAGGAATGAACCAGTCCAAAACTCATCATTCCCGTATCCTCTCAGGGATGTCATTCCGTGATCCAGGTGTCAAAGGTTCTCATCTATGAATTTTTTGAACACCCTCCACTAAACCCTCACCCTCCCCACTGTTCAGCATTCACACACATACTTAGTGACAACTCCTATTTGCACTTTAATGCTATGTAAATTTACCCTCACTTTGAAATGACTTTGAAATGAACTAACTCCTACTCACAACAAATTCTTCATCACAGTCACCTTCACTTGCTGCACACACAGCTTTTAAATCACTGAAAAGGCTTCAAGCCTTTTCCTGCAGTAACCCACCAAACCCATTGCCATGGAGAAGATCCTGACTCACGGCGACCCTACAGGACAGAGCAGAACGTCCCCAGAGGGTTTCCAAAGCTGTAAATCTTCACGAAAGCAGACTGCCTCATCTTTCTCCCACAGACTAGCTGGTGGGTTCAAACCACCAACCTTTTAGTTACTAGCCATATACTTTACCCACTGCACTACCAGAGCTCCATCTTGCATTAATGAAACCAAACTCCAAACTCACTGCCATTGAGTTGATTCTGACTCATTGCAACCCCCACTGGGTTTCTGAGGCAATAAATCTTTATTGAAGTAGATTGCCCCATCTTCCTTCCACAGAGTGGCTGGTGGGTTTGAACCACCAACCTTCTGGTTAGCAGTCAAATGCCTTAGGCACTACGCCACCAGAGCTCCTCTTGCACTACAGTAAGGCTAAATAAGAATCGTATGCACCTGTTCCAGCTTACCTCCAAATTCTTAAAGACAGTTAGAAAAGGATCTCATTCAAAGCCCAGGAACCGCCTGTATAGAACCTTAACAACCTTCACGTTTTAAAGGCAGCAATTTAGAACCTTCACATTTGATAGGGAAGCTTATCTATTGGGATGGACCCAGATGTGGTGGGATGAGGAAGACACTCCAAGGCCTGGACGAAAGTGTCCACAGCTCTCTACTGCATCTGCCCACCATTATACTTAGCTGTCAGTTGTTGCCTGCTGACTCCAAGAGTTGGAAGAGAAAATCAGAAATAAAAGTTACAGCAGCAGCTGTGCACTGACCTGTTTAGAGTAAAACAACATGAAATCCCTGAAGGGGGAAGAAAGCTGTGAATGATGCAACACATACTTTCCCTAATGTTAAAAGTGTTAATCACATTAACCAAGGCTATACTCAATGCTCATGTTACTAATCTGCATCAACTTTAAAAAGCTTAAGGGATAATAGAGAGAAAGGAAGATGTATCCACACATCTACGCAGACTGGTCAGCAGGAAGTAACAGCCACAGTGGGCAAGTCACACTCTCCAGCACGTGGTGACAATAAGCGCCAGACGGATTGTGTTCATATAAGGCATTTTGAATTCTATGGAGTCCTTGACAGTGGAAATAGTTAATACGCTTGGCGGATAACCAAAAAGTTTGGAGGTTCTAGTATACCCAGAGATGTTTTGTAAGAAAAGCCTTGTGATCTACTTCCTAAAAATCAGCCAGTGAAAACCCTGTGGAGCACAGTTATACTCTGACAGACAGAGGGCCACTATGTGTCAGAGTGGACTTGATGGTAAGTGGAAATAAAAAAGAATTTTATTCTATTAAAGTGAATATACTATAGAATTAATATTTTTCTTATCATGTGCAAAACATATATATGTATATACTTCTCAATAACACTTCAGCAAACATGCTGAATACTAAT
>NW_006921674.1:3930928-3932298 GCF_000298275.1 Orycteropus afer afer | reverse complement strand
CATCCTGCCTGCTACTCTGGATGGGCCTGAGTTGCCTCTCCTCACCTAATCCCTTCAGCTGACTGCTCTTCTCTCTGGCTTCCTGGCTTTTAATCCCCTTTCTCCTGCTCTTCCTGCTTGTTACTTTGGGTGTCCCTGAGTTGTCTCTCCTCACCTGTAACCCTGGGGCTGACGTTGGCGGATTAGGTTTACTGAATTTGTTCTTCTTACAATTGATTAACACAGGAGACTAATCTAAATAGCCAACGGTTTTGGACTTGGCATCAGCTCTAGCTATAAAATTCCTGAATTCCTCTACTTTATGACCCCAAAATTTCTAACTGGAGTTAAGGAAGTTTCCTATTATAGTTGGTCCTTGGTTGCAAAGTAATACTAAAGGCCATCACCTCATAATATTGATGTTCAGCTGCTGAAATCCATTTACTGATGTTGTTGTTGTTGTTGTTGTTATGTGCCATCGAGTCAGACCTGACTCATAGCGACTCCTCCTTGGATTTCTGAGGCAGTATCACTACAGAAGTAGATTGCCCCATCTTCCTTCTGAGGAGTGGCTGGTGGGTATGAACAGCCAGCCTTCTGGTTAGCAGTCAAATGCCTTAGGCACTATGCTACCAGAGCTCCCCCATTTACTGATATTTTTCATTAATTCAATAAATATTTATTCAGTACCTACTATGTGCTGAATACTGTGATAACCATAGGAAATTAAGTAATAGGAAACTACTATTTTCAAAGGAATATTAATCTAACAAATTAATTATTGTCACATTTTTTCTGCCCCAATAAGCCTAAGATATGACACAGTCCATTTAGTAGAAGTGGCTTCTATGGAAAAAACTATCACGCTAGGGGCCCAGATGTGTGGAGGAGCCAGGATGGAGGGCCTGGTATTAATTTAAAAAACAGATTCTCCTCCTGGTGATGAAGAAACATGGTAGTAGATATAACTATTACTTATTACTTCTACTACTTACTTCCTATGTTTATCACAGTATTTAGCACATAGTAGGTACTTTAGTAGATACTGTGCCTTTCTCTTACAGAGGGTCTTCTGTATGATTCTATCACTAAACTTGCTCACTTCTTCATTACTAGGCCTACCATCATTTATCATAACAACTCCCTGTGATTATACTGCTTTCCGGGCCAAAGTATGAGGTGTAAAAAATAACAGGTACAACAACAACAACAACAAAAAAAAAAGCTGCCATTTATTGTGCCATTATGTGACAGCTGGGAGCTCTGGTAGCATAGTGGCTAAAGCACTTGACTGCTACCAGAAGGCTGGCAGTTCAAACCCACCAGCCACTCCTCGGAAGGAAGGTTGGGCAATCCTACTTCCGTAGTGATACTGCCTTGGAAACCCAAGG
>NW_006921674.1:3905378-3930828 GCF_000298275.1 Orycteropus afer afer | reverse complement strand
AAGGAAGGTTGGGCAATCCTACTTCCGTAGTGATACTGCCTTGGAAACCCAAGGAGGGGTCGCTATGAGTCGGGTCTGACTCGACAGCACATAACAACAACAACAAAGTACCCTATGTAATAGGTGTTATTAATATACCCTATATTCTGCTCTGTCTGCACAGTACCAGTTTGCACCCACATTGTTTTCATTATCAATAGTGCTTCTGTCACTCTCAAAAATGTACCAATTAGACAATAAATTGATATTTTATGCACAAAATAGCAACTTCATATAGTTCCACTTAGTAGCTGATTTTTTAAAACCTCACAGCTGTTTTAGAAGAGCTGTCTAAAGCTCCATTCAAATAATCTTGGTGTCTTTTTGAGTTTCTGAAGATGGCCATTCAGGAGAGAACAGAATTCCACAGGCTCTTACAAGTTCCATTTTTAAGCAATGTCCTCACTGATAGGTGTGTGAAGAGGAAGGCAAGAAGAAACACCACATACCAGTGGCAGAGATTTAGAAGGCAGATATCTTGCTGAGGATACATGGGATAAAATGGAAATACTGATTCTTCATCAGAAGACTTTAGAAGATATATTTCCCCAGAACATATAAAGCAATGGTAACAATTCTCTACCCAGCTTACAAAAAATTTATAAAATTAAATAATGCAGTTACATCTTCTAAAAGTTTACCATAATGAAATTTGAAGGCTAGTTCTCAGTCCTAGTTCTCATTTCCTGTTAAGCATCAGAGTGTAGCAATAGCTATGGAGAACTGGCCTACACATTTTAGAATTTGATAAGAGTAACAAAGCTGAGTCTTATTTTTGAAGTCAAAAGAGTGAAAAAACAAGTGCAAGTGCTGAAACAGAAGTCAATGCTGAAGCACTTATAAATGGATGAATTTTACCCCGTGAAGGAAACAAAATTCTTCCTGCTACCAAATTTCACAATAAACGTATGCACATTTTTTTTCCATAATACTTTTGAAACATTCACATCAGATTGTTTTGGACTACATAGCTCAATTTCCTTCCCGGCTTGCTCACTAGTTTTATACGTGTGCTCTTATAATGACCAAAAATAATCCATGACCGCAGTATTCTCAAAATCAAGCTTCCCAGATAATCAGTAAACCCCCATTACCCCATTACCAACCCAACAGTGATCTTCCCATCAGATAACAGTTGTTAGGATTTCATTATTACCAATTCATCATTAGAGCCAGCAAGTATTGATTTATAGTCTGGTAAGGGGAAAATTCCATTTACAGGAAGCTTTCCTGCTAAGGAAATTGTCTGAATCACCTAGAATTATCTGAAAAAGCATTTTCAAATGGCTTTTTCATTTCTGAGTCTTGGTTAAGCCCCTGGGGTCATGGTTTAGCCAGTGAGGGCAGCAATACCAGGGTAGGAAAAACCCCTGTACAACTGCAATAAAAGGGACAAAGTTTAAATATTCATGAGTTTTTAAAGAGCACAACTTTATTGTGAATTATTGGCCCAAATAATTGAAGAGATTGAGTAATGAAATTAAATGCACATAGACTACAGGTTGGCAAAAGGAACATATCTTGAAGAAAATGTTATTAATATCTAAGTGAGGTTTTTGTTACTGATTGATGACGAATTATTTCTATTAACTAGCTGCACAGTTATGATGGAAGTTAATGGGAAAATATATTTTACCATGATAAATAGTCACTCATTATGGGGACTCATCCAATGTATAGTGTAAGGCCTCTGTATTTAGTATGACAAGTCTCTCATAAGAGCACCTTGTCTACCTAAGCTGCACACTTGTGTACCATCCAAGTGCCCTTCAGGATGATGAGCTTTTGATTAGTCCTTTCAATTAGTATTTATTTTCTTAAGTAGAATACTCACAACAGTTTCAAAGCTCTGAATCTCCTTTAATCGCTGCCTTTAAATTAAGAGGAATAGATTTTTTTAACTGGTCTCTTGCTGCTTGGACCAAAAGATCAAGTATAGATGCAATTTAAATATGAAAGCTTGCATCCAGTAAGTGAAGACCCAATTTTAACTACAGGTGAAAATTCACTCTAACTCCATTAAGTAAAAGCTATTACTATGCAGCAGGACCTTGTGACATATGCCTGATAGTTGTACTTTCCTGTCACAGAAAAGATGAAAACAATTACTTTCTTGGAAAGACACTGCACAAAACATATCCACCCTAAACATTTTTTTTGTTCCCAAGGTACTCTGGAAATCTTATTTTCCCACTTTTATTTCTAAATGCCCTATAAAATTAGATATTTTAAAAGTCACTATAAAAAGCATCTGTAAAGGGTATTATTGAGGCAATTGGGAAATTTGAATATAGACTCTATATTAGATAATTTTATTGCATCAATATAAAATTTCTTGAATTGATTCTAATTTAAAAGCAATGAAAATGTTACCCTATTTACCATAATTATTTTTTCCAACTTTCAGAAAACCATTTTCCTTTATTGGCAAAAAGAGAGTTTTGTGCTGGGTGGTCAGAATACAAGGTAGTCTACAAAAGCAGGAAAAGGTAAATCAGAGTAGTAATGACGGGCAAGAAATCTGGAAATAGGTCCAAGGACTCAGAGGTCAGGAAGAGACCCAAATAGCTCCTTGAAATCATTTGCATTTTCTCTGTGCCTCTGACCAAGGTTCCTCGAGGCTTCTTGTTAATAGTAGGCATTCATCTCTGTGGTTGCATGTTCCACCCAGTCTTCACAACCCTAAGAATCCCAGCAATTCTGTGCATATTTCACCCTTCTTACAGAAGGAAAGCATCACTATCTGCCAGGCACCCCAGAATGCATGTGAGATGCTTGGCCTATGTCTTCTGACCAGTGAATCATAGTGTACCGGACCACAGCTGAAATCTTCTATCTGTCACTGGCAGAAGTAGCACCAATTTAGCATTTCAATCCCAGTCTCTTCTGAATTAGAGAGAATACATAGAAAATGGGGCTAACATCTCGGCACTAAGTCAGTCAGCTTTTGTGTTTGCTCAGTATTGGGCCTCAGTCCTAGCAATTCACCTCCCAATTTAAGTCCCTGCATTACTAAATTCTAACTCTAATGCCTGGGTCTTTGTCTCACTGTCCCCCGTCTCCACCTCTACTTCCTCTTCACTCCATGCCTGAGTACTCATTACCATTCTTGGCTAGTAAACTTCTCTAGGACTAGGTCTAATGTGCCTAGATGCTTACTCGTGAATTCCCATTGCCGTGACTGAATTCTCACTTCCATCTTCCAGGCTAGCCATCAGCTATTCTTACCTACTCAGCAAACCTCTGATGCCTCCCTATTCTAATATTTCTCATCTCCTCTACCTCTGCCTACTGTAAACTACTAACTATAAGATGTTCTCAAGTCCCCCTTCCTTTCATTGCCCATTTCTGGAACTATCCCTCTAGTTTGTTCTATTCCAGTGGTTGTATTTTCTAATTCTTCTATCACTTAATCTGACCTATCCAATTGTCAACTAAGCCAAAACCCCAAGAAAGCTAAAATTGTAGATATCATTCATTAATTCATTTAATCATTCATATAAATATTTATTGGGCTCAAAATATGTGCTGAAAACTGTGCTGGACATGGATAGAGATAAGAGGGTTTTATATTGTTTTGTTTTCTGACACTTCAAGGATGACATGTGGATAATTAGGTAAAGTTTGGATTCTGGAATAATAAGAAAAGATTTTCAAAACCACTCGATGAACTCACAGCCCCAATCTGGAGAACTATTACAGGACAGATCATTTCTACAGACATCCATAGAGAAACTGTGGATCCTGAGGCAGGATATAAAAACTGTCAGATACATCATAAAATTTATAGTCATGAGTTATTGACAAGGTATATCAACCATCATGAGGCTTAAAATGAATATTAAAGTTAGTAGATGAACTGCAGTTATATGAAAAATCATTATTCAGGCCCTGGTTTATTTGTGAATACCAAGAAGGGTACAGCTTTCCAAGACAACCAAACTTTCAGAATTTACATGACTAATAGTCAAGACAAAAATTATAGTGGCAAAATCAAAAGCCCTAATCTTCTGTGACCCTCACTGATCAAACATATACAAATACATAACAATCTTATATAATCTTCCCCATGTTAGGGCTACATTCTCCTTCTTCTGACACCTTCCCGTACATCTAGCCTCAATACCTGAACCTTGAACATGACTCACCATGTTTCTTGCTTATTTGTCCCACATACTAGACTAAAAACTCCAACCTTGGCAGAAACCATGCTTATCTATCTATGCCTAATTCAGAATCTGGCGTGTAGTAGGTGCTCAAAACAATAGTTGCTGAATTTAACATCTCATATGCAACATGTTTAATCCCATGAACTCTCATAGGCATTAGTTAAGAGGTGGATCTGGTGGCTTAGTGCCTAAGGCATTTGACTGCTAACCAGAAGACTGGGGGTTAAAACCCACCAGCCACTCCTCAGAAGGAAGGTTGGGGCAATCTACTTCCATAGTGATACTGCCTTGGAAACCCAAGGAGGGGTCACTATGAGTCGTGTCCCACTCAACAGCAGTGGGCGGAACTAACTTAAAAACATTTTCATTTCCAAAAATAACCTTTCATTTCTAGTATGCATCTAATTTTCCAATGTGTTTTCATCAGAAAAAATATCCCAAGAAATCAAGAAGTGGGAAAAAAAATAATCTCCAACTTTGTACCCAAATCCTCTGAGACAGAATTTCTAGACTAAAGAAGTGCTCTCTGAGTTTCACACAAATATGAAATATTATAGTTAATAGAAGGCTGAGTCATAGAGGCATTAAAGAAAGAATTTGTCACTCACATATCACAGACTTAAAAACATCATCTTCCACCCCATTTCAGGGAGAAATTGCACCCCATTTTCATCTTTATGTGTGAGAAACCCCAAAATTTTGCTATAACTGTTTGGAATTTATGGCTTTGTCTCATTGAACACATGGGTCATATTGACTGAGTTACTGCATTTATAGGAAATGAAGGGCAAGAAGTATCAGGGTTCTATCAAAGGACACCTCCATCATTTCACCCCTAATCAGCAACACTTGATTTCATGAACTTAAAATTCACACACACACACACACAAATACTCTGTGAGCCTTTATACTGCCATCACTGGAACCCTGTTGATTTTATAACAGCTTGCATCCACCAGGAGCTCAACCCATCCTCCCAGCTCATGCAACCTATCTTGCAGTTGTAGGTATACTTAGTTTCCTCTATGTTAGGGTTGGTAAGCACTCAAGCTCTGAAATGTATCCTATTAGGAAAGCTTTATTCATAGTGACTAGAAATCGTGCAATATAAATAACCTCTACGCAGGCTGGGTAACTAAGGTTCATTTCTTCTTTTAAAGTCAGTCCTTTTAGTGACCTCAGGATACAGGCCTAATGCCCAGTGTCAAGCTGCCATCATTTAGTGAATGGGCTTAAGGGATCAAATAGGTTAAAAAATGCCCACCTAGTGCCAAGTAGTCATGGTATAACTTTCATTTAATTAGTCCTTCAATTAATAAAAGTCACTCATTTATTCAATAAATATTTGTATAACTCTTATTTTATGCCTAGCATTGTGGTAAAGTCCACAGACACAATGGTAAGCAAAGAAAATAAAAACAATATTCCTTGTTCTCATGAAGGTTTTATGACATTTACTCACTATGCCACCAGAGCTCCTTGCTATTGTACGAGACTGACATCAATCAAAGAATCATAGAAATAAATGTACAACTAAATTGTCTTTTGTGTTATAAAAGAGAGTAATCATATGGTCTGAAGGAGCATTGAAATAGGCAGGATTCAAGGATGGCATCTAAGATTTCTGCCACCTGGTATAGAATCCCTTTCCCTGGAGTATGGATCAATATGATGGGTTATCACTCTTGTCATTACCAACCAGTTGACTTTGAGTTAATCAAAAGGAAGATTATCATAGACATGTCTGGGCAGGCCTGACCTAATCAGACGAGACTTTAAAAAAAAAAAAAAGATAAAGCATCAAAGAGGTGCTCTACTGCTGGTTTGGACAAAAATAGATGGCCATGCTGTGATGTGTAGATGGAGGATCATTTGGCAAGGAACTTCAGACAGCTTCCAGGAGCTGACAGCAGTTGCTGACCAACATTAGTAAGGAAAAAGGGACCAGTCATATTAAACTGAAAAGAAAATGAATTCTGCTAACAACCAGTGAATTTGGTAGAGGACACCAGCTCTCACATGACAATAGCAGCCAGCCAACCTTTTGATTGTGGCCCCGTGAGGACTGAGAAGAAGATCTAACTAAGCTGTGCCCAGACTCCTAACCCAAAGAAACTCTGAGTGATAAATGCTGATCATTTTAAGCTGCGGAATTTGTGGAAGATTGTTATACAACAATAGAAAACTAATACAAGCATAGACTAGTCAGATAATACTAGTCATAGACTAGTCATAGATCTAGTCAGAGGGAGCTTTCCTGGGGAAAGGATGTTTGAATTGAGATGTAAGGGAAAAAAAAAATATGATAACCAGGGGAGGAGAGTTGGAGGTTGAGGAATCTGAAGCAGAGGTTTTAGATTTAGAATCTTTAAAGGCTTTGGGGCTGAAAGAAGAATGGCAAATACTGCTGTGCATGGGGTCGCTATGAGTCGGAAACGACTCGACGGCACTTAACAACAACAACAACAGAGATACAAAGACATATACAGGGGTAAAGAAGAGGGAGATGTGATGGAAAATGGGACTGGAGAGGAGAGTGTGGGCAGACAAAGTAGGACTTTGAAAACCAGGTCAAGGAGTTCTTATTTTATCCCCACTGGTCAAAGGTTAGTTGGTGTTTCCCCTACATGTTCCCAGAGATGTATCTCTTTCACTGCAGGCTTCCATCTCAGTAGTCTCTAGAAGCAGCTCTGTAGATTTCAAGGAGCCTTGACATGGTAAGATGGTCTATCTTCTAGATTTACTTTGAGATCCTATGCTCCTTGGGCACTTCCTCAGTGTGCCAATGTTGAAATGAGTTGAGAATTAGGAATTAGAGGGAGAGCAGTGGGAAGAGGGCAGCAGAAGAGAAAGAAGAAATTCTCAACATGTCTATGAGGGTAATATACTTTGCATCTAATTTTCCTAACTCACTGATTTTCCTAACTCTCCTATCATAGGAACAGATTCTATTTAAGAGGAACTCAGGATACGTTTGAATTTTCTAGAAGTGGACAGGCTTCTATAACTTATGTCCATACCATGTCTTTTGAATCAAGATTTAGCAAGGGAACTTTTCAAATATCCCTTAGCCACTCTTTTACCATATGTAAAAAGATTATTTTTCTCATTCTTTCGTATGCAACATAAAATCCATCTTCTTTATTCTCAGGCTTTTATATTCTAAAATTCATGTTCTGAAATTAAGTCAATCTATACCTTTGAGTTCCTTAAGAAACCCACACCATCCTTGCCTTAATTAAGTCAAACAAACTGCTAAAGTTACCATAAAGAAAGCAAGCATTTTTCAGGTTTCCATTTCCTACAAGGGAAAATTTCATTCTTAAACACCTTTAAAAGGTGACTGATAACATATAATACAAATTACATAAGTTATGGTTCACTAGATTCAGCAATTCTGTGTGATATAGAAATTTAATCAGTCTTTCAGAGACCGCAGACATATCACAGTAGGAGGTACTTTTGACCTTTCATGGAAAGGTAAGCAAGATGAGGTAGTGAACTGTATATTTCACTGGGTCTGTTGGATTATGTATAACTGTCTTTTTCAGAAGTTCTGGCCAAATTTGAGTCCTCCTATTCAGTACTTCATGTTGTTTTACATATGAAAAGCAAAACCACAATTTACCTATTTGAATAAAAATGTTACCTTTGTTCAAAACTAAATCTTTTTCTCTCTGTCTCAAAAAGGGTGGAGAATAAGGGATAGCATGCAAAGGTATCTAGAACAAATTAAATATATCTTCTCTGCATCTGCCATATAGTCCCTCACCATCCTAGTTATCTCTGCTTGTCACCATATAATTATTAATAATGCTCCTTCTCATTATCAAAAGTGTCTCAACTTGGGTAACAAATTGCTTATTCTCCCTAGTCAAGTTTGGCATCATGTCCAGAAAAGTAACCCCAATATATCTATCTAGTCATTATGACCCTACATTGGATGTGGTTAGAGAGGGGTGATATCTTCTACTTTCATAGAAGTATTATATGAAAGAAAAAATAGGAAAGCTAGTGATATGATATCAAAGCCTAATTGATCTATAAATAAAAAACAAAAACAGAAAATGAGCTGTTGTCTTTTAAAAACTGAATGGAAAGAAAATATGCATCTAGTGGGTCTTTAATAACAACTTTACACTTAAAATTGTATTTTTATGGTTTTAATATGTAAGATTAAAAAAATAAAACACAACTTTGATGTTCAAGTAGTCAAAGTTTCTCATTTGATAGATGAAGAGAAAGTAAAGCTCCAGAGAGGGCAATGATTTTCCCAAGAACCTAGTTCATTGACCAGGATATAACCTGTGTATCTTGACTCTCAAGTGAGAGTTCTTTGCCATGCCACACTCCGTCATCTATCTTCAACTGGTCAGAACTGAGTATACTTCTAGAAAACTATTTTCTGTTTTATTGGTATCCAATTCTTAAAGAAAGATATCTGTCAATTACCTATAAGAAGACATTGAACATGCAACTTAAACTTTTTAGTATTCTCATTAATGTTAAGCAATATTAATTTTTAAATATAGCTATAGCTTTAAAGAACCTTTCTAATTCCTGTTTTATAAATGTACCCCACCTGACAAATATCAGATCCAAAAAAGTTATGATCTCTCTGAGTAGATCATTAAAATAACCAGTTAGGAATTGCACTATACTGATTAAAAGTGCTCAAATATAAAATTTCTGTCATCTGTTTTCAGATTTTATTTTGAAAGTCACACACATTAATATCCATTAAGCTAATAATTTGTTAGAAATGAGCTCATTTATAAATAGAGTTTCCCATCTGTAAATTGGCAGTAGAATTTTTAATTTCTTTGTTTTAAATGTGAGTGCAAATCCATTATATTAAATTCTCTCTAGTCAAAAATTTAATAATAGTTTAAACTTTCAAAAATTATGTTTTATCTCAATGATAGTGCATTTTTATACTCTCACTTAGGAAAAACTTTAACAGCAGTCTTCCAAATTTGCTGAAAATATCGCAAAATCTAAGACTGGACCCACACATGAGTTTTAGTATATATCTACCATTTACTTTTCTGTTGGTGGAATTTTGAATGCTAACTAGCAGAAAAGAAATGTGCTAGTTGTCTCTGACTAGTTTTCTTCAGCAACCTATTAAAATTTAAGAGAAGTTTAAATCCAGGTAACTTCTCAGGGGAGAAAAGAAAAATCTATTGGCATATGACTTGAGTGCTCAAGTTCTGAACCTTTCCTGTTTTCCAGCATTTGAGCTGGAGGGCTTTGGCTAGCATGATGCATTTGCTCACAGAGTTCCAAACTATTTGAGAAAATACAGCATGTAATTTTTGTCTCTTGTTCTTAATAAAAAAAATATATAAAATAAACCACTTTGAAATCACAGGTGTACCAACACCAAGGTTATTATATGAACTTCCTTTAATTCTATATGTATCCCCTGATATTTGACAAATATAGATTTAAGCTGATATGTAATTATGTCAAATATTATTCTTTGTATGCTGCAAAATGCAAATTATTATCAAGCTTTACCTAAGATTTTCCTTGGTAGTATCATCTGGTGCTGGACCAAAAAAAGGGAAAAAACTTGAATTCTAGATCAAGTTTCTCTTAAAATCTACATGATCTCATATGAATCATTCTTCCCAACAAACATAATTTTAAAGGAAATTTGTCCATTCTCTCAGATTCCTAAAACTATAAAGAAAAAAGAACTGCTTTAATATATGTCAAACACATAAAATTCATAAGCAAAATGCAAAATATATAAACACGGAATTATATATACTAGGTCAGCTTTGTGTCACATTTTCATGTTCTACAAAAAGCTTCTTGAGATTTGACAGATAATGTTTTGCCTATTATTGTTCCACCTAATTTTATATTAAGATATATAATTCAATGCAGAATTATATATCTTAATATAATGCAGAAGCTCTCTTTGACACTAACACTAGGGGCAGGTTTTTTTAATCAAACTGAATCTTGGTGAATGAGAGTTACCTAACCAGAGAATCAAAACAAATTTGAAAGTAAAGTATGAATGAATATATATGTGTATTTGTATATAACGGTCACATTCTCTTTGTCCTTTAATTTCATTACCAAAATTTAAGATCAATACTACATACCCAGAGCATCATTCATTTATTCATTTAGCAAATATTAATTGAGTACCTACTATGCCAGGTGATATGCTATGACCTTAAGATACAATGATGAGCTAGGCCTACGCTGTTGAATAGGGTAGTCACAAACTACACTTAGCTATTTAAATAAAATCAAAAATCTAATTCCTCATTCATTTTAACCACATTTCACATGTGCCTAGTGGCTACCATATTGGATAGTATGAAATAAAACATGCCCATCACTGCAGAAAGTATTATTAGATAGCACTGAACCACACACACACTGTGATCCCTGCCCTCCTGAAGCTTGCATTTCAGTGAGGGAGACAGATATTAAATCAGCAATTACTCAATTTTATCACAGTACTAATATATGCCATAAAAAAACTCAAAATGCCAAAAGGACATATAATCAGGAGACTTACTTTTTTGGGATATTGTAGTCCTCCCAAGAGAAGTAACATTTCACCAGAGATCAAAATGAGAAGGCATGAGCTAAGGAAAAGATGAGAAAGAAGTTTTCTGACCAGGTGGAGGAACTGGTGCCTTCTTGAGAGGAGAGAGTTGTCACAGAGCAGCTAAAACATGGGAATAGAAAATGCCCAGAAGAGACGTCAGCAGGAGCCAGAGGAACCATCCTAACAACAATGAAGAGCAATTAAAGAGCCTAACAGAAGAGGGGAATAACTGATTGGTGTTTTAAAAAATGTCAGTCTGGTTGTAAGAGGAAGAATGGCAGGTTGGGAGAACATGAGGAATGGAAACAGACGCATAAGTTTACTGAGATGTTCAGGCTAGAGATCAGCAAGGGTAGCGACTCAGATTAGCTCTCCAGCAATATGCCAAAAAATCAGTTCATCTGAAACCAAACATCTGGTGCTCTTCATCTGAGGATGAATTTGCCAAGTAGCCAATTCACAAAATTTACCACATTCATCAATTAATTTCTGAAAGTCTACAATACCTTTTGAGAAAAAAGCTGGGTGTGAAGCTAGCAAATGAGATGCCTGGAGCCCCTTCACATTAATTGAGAAGATAGTATCATGCACAAGCCACCAGAGCAATGCTTCCTTGGACTCACAATTCTTTGCCATATAACCTGGTACAAGCTGTCACTTTAAGAGCAGAGATCAGCATACCTTAACCACAAGCTATTAAATATCCAACCATCATATCCATAATGCTCTAGCCACGTAGGGGCCAAAAGAAAGCCTTGATGTTCTAGAAGTGTGTATACAGAAATTGACTATTCCAAAAGACAAAAGAATCTCTCTCCTACATGGTTTAGTGGCTTTGGTGGAGTTAGGAGTCCTAATTCAAGTTTTTTTGAGTAAGAGTGAAAGGAATTGGGGGAAAGGAAGCAGGTTACAGCAGCCTATTATTGGGGGACTTTGCTCAGGCTTCTAGTGCAAACTGCCCACCTCTATTGAAAAATGCAGAAGAGAAACAAGGGAGGGGCCGATTAGTAAAATGCAGTTTTTTTCTACTTTTAATATACAAATAAGCTGCTTAAGTTTACAGCACAGTAGCTGAATGCAGAATGATGACTTTTCAAAACAGCTTTGGTAGTAATTATCACTGTGAGTAATGAGAGCAAAAAAAAAAAAAATTTACCTTAAATTCAGTAAATTTTTGCAATCTGGAAATACAACATTAACTATCAAGAGCACTTATAACTAGACAATAATAATAATAATAATAAACCTTTTCAAAAAACTTTCTATATGTTGTTCAGTTCAAAAGTAGATTTTAAAATAAAACAATTTGTACAGTATTTAAAACAGTGAACCAGAGTTATAATATGAAAAGTAAAACCAATAATAAAATATCAAGACACTGGCTTTATTTTCCAAGGAGGAGAAAAAAAAAGTTCTCACACATTTAGAAACAGTAATCTCACTCACTGCCATCAAGTCAGTTCTGACTCATAGTGACCCCTCCTTGGGTTTCAAGATGGCATCTCTATGGAAGTAGATTGTCCAGTCTTCCTTCTGAAGAGTGGTTGGTGGGTTTGAACTGCCAGCCTTCTGGTTAATAGTCAAATGCCTTAGGTACTACCAGAGCTACCAGAGCTCCAGAAACCGTAATACATTCAAAAATTAATACTGGTGATCTTTAATCTATTTACTTGACACTCTCAATATAATAAAGAAGCTCAATAAAAAAAAGCATAATAGACACAGGAAAGTATTAATGGTGACATTCCGCTCATGAGATCTGTCTCAGAAATAACAAAAAGAAAAAAATAAAATAAAGGTCAGAATTTGGTTTCACTGATGGCTGTATTACGAGTCCTTTGAGAATCAGAGGATTAGCATTCATAATTGTTTGGGATGTATCTAACAGTTCAAACTGCAAATTCACTCTTCCTACAGCCAAAGAAAAGTGGCTAATAAGAGGGTAAACTAGGAAAATCCTGTGTTTGCTTTTCCCTGCAGACTATCATGACCTTACCCATTTCTGCTTCCTTAGTTTCCCAGGGCAACTTGCACATTAGCATAAGGCAGGTGATAAAGAGAAATGTGTTGTCTTGACTAGTATACCACACAAGGCAGGGCTCTCAGCACCTGCAATAGTGTATCTTAATAACTAGAAGCAATATTGCTCCTGATTTATTGAGGCAAGCAAAATTTTGTTCCTAGATTTTAATGACTCTAAAACCTAGAAAAAGGCCAATTCTGTTATGAAATGTTTCAGATAATACCTTTACCCGACATACTGTGTACGTTCACATAAAGCATTCCCTCTTTACATCAAGTTTTCTATCAAGAATCTTTTAGCTTCTCTGAATGTGTTTTAGTACTAAGATCAAGCAGTAATTTTCAAACATGGAAAGCAGCATAAAAATATTTTAAAGGATAATGTACACATTATTATGTAATTCAGTGCTAACATTGTGGGAGAAAAAAAAAATGTGTGCCATCAAAGTGATTCAGACTGATAGCCACCCTACAGAACAAATTAGAATTGCCCATAGGGTTTCCTAGGATGTCATCTTTATGGGAGCAGATTGCCTAAGTCTTTCTCCTGCGGAGAAGCTGGGGAATTCGAACCACCAACGTTTTGGTTATTAGCTGAGTGCTTAAGCATTGACACCAGGACTCCTCTGGAAAAAAACTATAGAGGTTAAATCAAATGATGACTTTAACCTTTATCTAATGATATCCACAGTCCTGCACAAGACCAGTTCTCTTTACATAATCTGTCCCTTTGACTTAACAAAATTCTTCAGCATTCAGAGAGGAATTAATTCTCTAGGAACTTTAATAAATTTTTGGATCCAAATGATGCAGGCTATCACAAGAATCTAAAAAGAAAGGGCAAAAAATCTTTAACATAATATGGAGTGAAGGAGGGAAGTGTTCATATCTGTGGATTGTTCGGGATTACCAAAAGAGAGGAGTAGCACTGAGACTTGTAGCAAATTCACTGTGTGCCTTATATCCAATCTAAATTCAGTGTGCCACCACCTGTAAACATGAGCAATAGATTTCTTTTTTTTTTTTTTCAAATGACCTGGAAAGTACCTAACAGGCTATCCTTCGGGAAATAACACTTTTTGAACTAATTAATCACTAGATGCCACTGCTGCTCCACTCCACTGAATATGAAAAAGCAGTTATTGGGCAATAAAAAAATAAATTCTCCAGAAAAGAAGTGTTTCTACACCACTATCAGAGGGCTAAGTATCCTGCAAACAATAGTCATTTACAAGTCTTCTTCAAAATCTTCATTTCTGAACAGCAGAAAAGGATCAGAAATATTTCTTGATATGAGTTTAAATACTGAAACTAATTTAAACATTTAAATTTCCTTGTACTTTGAAAGAAACACACCATCAAGAGTAGCTAAGCAAGAATACTAACAATATTAAAAAGGAGAGGTGATTTATATCAGCTAGAGTACTGGACTAGACTGCACTGAACTTCAAAGGGGGCTGACTTCTATTTTTTCGGCCTGACAACGAAGCAACTTTATGACTCTGGACAATTTACTTCAACTTCACCTCTTAATATCCCCAGGTACGAAATTAGAAGGTTAGATGAGATAATCTTTAAGATCGCTTCCAGTTCTAACCTTCTATGAAATGTCAACAATTTTAGAAGTACTTTTTCTTTCTCATCTGTACAGCTTTGTCAATATCTAGGCCACTATATGAGAGTTATGGTTTGAGTTTAGCATTTACAATCAATATATGAATTTTTATTATTACTTAGCTAAGTGTCTCTGAATCCTGACACTGTTTACTCTCTCACATACTTTAATGACAAGGCAATCTTTATGAGGCCAAGCAAGGCACAGGAAGTTGTCACTGATCAAAGACAAAAATCAAACTAAAAAGATACTTTGAATACATAATAAGTATGCTCCTTCTTAGGATCTCAAATCATAATGCATTTTTCTTATCCACTGTGCTCTTATGGTCTCCTAATTATCTGCAGAATACCAAAATAGATTTAACATATGGAGAAGGTGCAAGAATTGTGAAATTTTTTACTGTTGTTGTTGTTAAGTGCCATTGAGTCTTTTCTGACTCATAGCGACCCCATGCACAGCAGAACGAAACACTACCCGATCCCGCGCCAGCCCCACAATCCCTGCTATACTTGAACCCATCATTGCAGCCACCACGTCAATCCATCTCGTTGAAGGCCTCCCCCTCCTTCATCGACCCTCCACCCTACCAAGCATGACATCCTTCTCCAGGGAATGGTCCCTTCTTACAACATGACCAAAATAGGTGAGATGAAGTCTGGCCATTCTTGTTTCCAAGGAGCATTCTGGCTGCACTTCCTCCAGGACAGATCTGTTAGTTCTTTTAGCAGTCCATGGGACTTTCAGCATTCTCCACCAGCACCACAACTCAAAAGCATCAACTCTTCTTCGGTCTTCCTTATTCATTGTCCAGCTCTCACATGCATACGAGGTGATTGGAAATATCATGGCTTGTGTCAGGCACACCTTAGTCCTCAAGGAGATATCCTTGCTCCTCAGCACTTGAAACAGTTCCTTCGCAGTTGACTTTCCCAATGCTACACGTCGTCTAATGTCCTGACTGCTGCTTCCGTTGGCATCGATTGTAGAACCAAGCAACGTGAATTCTTTGACAACCTCAATCTTCTCTCCATTGATTGTGATGCTGCTCCTTGGTCCAGTTGTGAGGATTTTTGTTTTCTTTATATTGAGATGTAATCCATACTGCAGACTGTATTCTTCAACCTTCATCAGTAGGTGCCTTAAGTCATCCTCGCTTTCAGCAAGCAAAGTTGTATCATCTGCATATCTCAGGTTGTTAATGATTCTTCCTCCAATCCTGATACCACGTTTTTCTTCATATAGTTCAGCTTCTCGGATTATTTGCTCAGCATATAGATTGAATAAGTGTGGAGAAAGAATACAACCCTGACACACTCCCTTCTTGATTTTAAACCATGCAGTGTCCCCTTGTTCTGTTCCAACGACAGCCTCCTAGTCAAGGTACAGATTCCTCATGAGTACAATCAAGTGCTCGGGAATTCCCATTCTTCTCAATGTTATCCATAATTTGTCATGATCTACACAATCAAATGCCTTTGCATAGGCAATAAAACACAAGTCAACATCTTTCTGGTATTCTTTGCCTTGAGCCAAGATCCATCTGACAACAGCTATGATATCCCTTGTTCCACGTCCTCTTCTGAATCCGGCTTGAACCTCTGGAAGTTCTCTGTCAATGTACTGCTGCAAACATTTCTGAATTATCTTCAGTAAGATCTTACTTGTGTGCGATATTAATGATATCGTTCTGTAATTTCCACATTCTGTGGGATCACCTTTCTTTGGAATGGGCACAAATATGGATCTCTTCCAGTCAGTTGGCCAGCTAGCTGTCTTCCAAATCTCTTGGCATAACTGAGTGAGTGCCTCCAATGGGGCATCTTTTCGTTGAAATATCTCAATCGGTATGCCATCAATTCCCGGAGACTTGTTCTTCGCCAGTTCTTTCATTGCAGCTTTGACTTCTTCCTTCGTTACCATTGGTTCTAGATCATATGCCACTTCCTGAAATGAATGAAGATCGATCAGTTCTTTTGGTACAGTGAGTCTGTGTATTCCTGCCATCTTCTCTTGATGTTTCCTGCATCATTCAATATTTTGCCCATAGAATCTCTCAAGATTGCAACTCGAGGCTTCAATTTTTTTCTTCAGTTCTTTCAGTTTGAGATTTTTTACTAGAATCTTTAAAATTCATGTTCAACTCTTCACTATGAAAAGCTAAATAAGAACTACAGTAAGGTGAGTGCATTAAATGCAAAGATCAAAGACAAAAGAGCAATTGGAAATAAAAATCCATGTGAATGAAAACTGTTCTGTGTAAGCAAGAAGCATGAATGAGAACACAAGACAGTAGTCTACCTCAAAAAATATAATGCACTTATAGTAAGTAGATGTTATCCATTAGATGAACTTAAATGATGCTTGAATTCAGTACTTATTTAAGTAGGGAAGAGGCTGTGATGCACAAGGCATCCACTTTTGCTGGATTGGATCTATTAGGTGTCGCTGACTCTTAAGCCTACCATCCTGGTAATAGATTCCTGATTCCCCAGTCTCCTGGTTGCAGCAGAGTCTGCAATTCCCTTGACAGATATTTCTGCTGCAATATTCTGGGAGTCTTCCAAGAGGCTCAATCTAGTTCCTAATCTTCCCAGGAATTCCAACATTTTGTAAGCCCTAACTTCTTATATACAGTTTCTTTTTGCTTAAAGTGGCTATAGTAGCTTCTGTTATCAGCAACAGAATCTTGAGTAGCATAGCATAGTAATGTTAGATAAAAACAGTTCAAAAATGAGCATCTAGCTTTGGTCAAAAGAAGTGTGAGCATCTGACTGCCAGAGAGAGTTGAATATTAGAAGACTATGGTCTCCAGTAGCAAAACAGATACTCCAATTCTCACCTATGGATACCTGGACTGAAGAGACTACTGAAGGTATGCCTAAAATAAGATAAGTGGTGGTTTCTGAACAGTATACAAGGACAAGGATAGAAGGATATTAGGACAGTGAATAGTGGTTTAAAACTTCACTGGAGACTTATAAAAAGAAAAATTATGTGGTCTAACTTATAAATTCTTATTGAAGCTATGAGCAAAGAATGTAGAGTTTCTCTGACTGCTTTAACAGAATTTCTTATCTGTTACTATCACAGGACTGATTAGCTAAAAAAATTTAAAATAATCTGATCCTTCATTTTCTTAATTCCAATAAAATTTTAATATACAAGCTTGCCATGTTTCTTCTGTAAAAAGTATTAACTTGATTAGGAAAAAGTGGGATTTTGAGAATTGAAAGGTGACAATTAGGATCTTTCAGATATCTTCGAGTACTCAGCAACCTGGAACACTACTGAGCCTCTTGAGTCTGCACAACTTCCTCCCCTGCCTGAAGAGGCTGATTCTACCTTGCATGAAGACTTGGTAATGACTTCACTTGGCCTGTTATCATGTAAAGGGATGCCAATTCTCTTCATGTCACATCCTATTTACTTCTAGTCCTGAGTTAGATGTCACCATGTCTGTCACCAGTTAGGTTACTGAAACCTAAACTTATCTGTGGCCTAAAATAATTTGGTTGAAATACTGGAAATGCCTTGGAATTGTATAAAGAAGGAGTTCAAGACTTTGGAAAATTGAAATGGAGTGCATTTATCAAATGCAACCGCCTACCAACCATGTTACCCAAGTCCAAAGGACATTTCACAAAGACATTAACAAATACATTGTCAAAGGAGTCCCAATATTCTCAGAAAGCATTGCTATAGCTGTCCTCCAAAGGGAGAAAGGTAGGAGATGCCGTCATTGAAATGGGTTCCTTGACATCAGTAGATATGGTAAGGTCCTAAGGTGGCGGAGACTGAACTATAAGCATCAAGTACAGTGTGTGTACCATAACAGGTATATTAGGCTGGAGAGATCATCAGAATGAACTGTGGCAATGATTAATTGACATGGAGTTTCTTACAACTAAAATAAATGGGCACCCATACTTGATCTGTGTAATGAGAACTCTAGGTATGGTGAACAGAGTCCTGATGTCAATTATACTAATTGAAAACCACAGCTTCTCACTGAAAGGCCAGGTTCCAATATGGAAACACTTACAAAGATATCATGTCCTTGTCTTTCCCAAAGTATATGCAACCATTTACTGCACTGATTGTGCATTGAGCAAAATAGAAATGCTCAGACCTTCTGAAGATATTCAGTATCAGCTTTGAGCTAAAATTATTTCCTGGAGGCCCACTGTCATCCACTACTAGAGGTTCATGTTAAAAAAGAAAGAAAAACAAATTGCCATTTAGTTGATTCCAACTCATAGTGACAGTGACAGTTAACGTTATGTGTCACCTTGGCTGGGCTGAGGTTTTCAGTGGTTGGGCATCTGGGTGTAGTTAATCCCCATGATAAGATTATAATCGCCAATGAAATCTATTAGGAGATATTAATCAGTGGAATGGGAGCTGCCTTTGGGATGTGGCCTGCTTCCAGTATGGATGGAAGAGCATCGGAAAAGATCTCTAGCTTTCTGGCACATCTGGATCCTGTCTGTGTTTGGCTGAGTCTTCATCTCCAGTGTTGACATGAACGAGTACTACGAGTGCTGTGTCATCTGCTGATCTTGGGATTGTGCCATTTTACCTACCAACCTTGGGTTTGTCAGCCTCAGCAGCCTGCAGCTAGCTGAGTTAGGAGATGCCTTCAGCTCCAGTGGGCCTAAAACAAGAGGCAGAGCTGAAGCTCAAGGACTAGGGCCTTTACACATCCCCTAGAGCTGGCATTCTGAATTTGGACTTTCAGCCTCCTAAACTGTAAGACAAATTCCTGTTTGTTAAAGCCATCCACCTGTGGTATTTCTGCACACTGTGGTATTTTCTAGCAGCACTAGAAAAGTAAGACTATGACCCTATAGAACAGAGTAGAACTTCCCATAAGGTTTCCAAGGCTGTAATCTTATTATGGTAGTCATTTGATACATGTTTTGGCCCAAGAAAATCTCTCAGTAAGTTCAGAGTCTGAAAACTCATCCTGTGGTTATTTCTCCAGTTACTAAGTGAGTAAGTAAAACAGACCTTCCTGATAAGTGGCATAACCACACAATCACTCCCTGATTCATGAAATGGGAGCCAATATGAGTCATGTTAGGTGTAGTGGCCAGCCTGAGAGGGCCAGCAATGATCCCTGCCTCCTAGTATTCACATCCTTTGTAACATCTTTCCATTTTGGTCTGTTTGACCAATACAATGTCACTTCTAAGGTCAGAAAAGCTTGGAACTTCTACTTCCCACTCTCTCATGGGTGACTTTCTCTGGAGGACAAAGTTTTCAAGTCATAAGGGTACTTCAACAGCCTACCTTCTGAAGAGACTCATGTGGGAAGAACTGGAATCTCCTCTTCAAGGCTATATAAGTGAAATATCTTGGAAGCAGACTTTCCAGCACCATTCAACACTACAAATGCTGTTGACATATTGACAGTATCCTCATGTAGAGCTATAACCTGGTTCTGAGATATTCTAAGCCAGAACCATGCATCTAAGCCACCCTTCAATTTCTGACCAACAAACACTGTAATATAAGATTCATTTTTTTAAGTCACTAAGCTTTGAGGTAATTTGTTATGCAGAAATAGATAACTAATACAATAGTAAGGGACAATTAAAAATCTCTGTATCTCCACTCTGACTGTAATACCTCATTCCTAAAGGAAGAGTAAGAGTTGTTGACATTGTCAAAAAACTTCTATAACACTTGAGTGCTGAATCCTTCCTCATTCCTATGTATTCATATTTTTTTAATAAAGTGACATATGGATCATGGAGAATTATAGTGCATTATTGAAAGCTTAATCAGATGGTAACTCCAATTGTAGCCACTGTTACCAATGTAGAAGAAATTAGCTCAGCCACTAGCATATGACATGCAGGTTTTAATGAAGAGATGCAGTTTTCCCTATATGAATAATAGTAAAAAATACCAGAAGCAGTTTGAGTTCATCTGACAGGAAAAATAGTATACCTTCACAGCCTGGACATCCCATCAACTCAGTGTCATATTTTTGTTTTGAGGGACCTTGATCATATCACCCACTCTACACCTCTTTATCCTGGTCCTCCACATTGATACCATTATGTTGTTATGAACTTGGAGTGGGAAATAACAAATGTCCTATTTATCTAAGTAAACCATTTCATGCATACAAGAAGTGAAGATATAGACACAATGAAAATTAATGGATGTATCAACACACAGAAATGTCTACGGGTTTAGGTAGCTGAAAATGTACCAATTATTCTTTCTGTTTTTGTGTGGACTCTAGAGAATAAAAGACTTCCCAGCTGGTCCAGGCCACATGAAAGCAGTTCTGTCACTAAGCCCTTATAACCCAGTAGATGTATAAGTCTCCAAAGTATTTGTGGAAGATTGGGATGCTGAGTGAAGTCTGCAGCATGCCACAATATAGGACCATGGCAGATGCCTGGCCTTTTGTAACAATGCCCTAGTCAACACATGGCCTTTTTTCTTTGAGAAATAGCTCCTGACTTGCTATTGGACCCTAGTAGAATGCTTGACCAAGAGACACCAAGTGCCTGCACAGTCCAAGGTACCCTTCAGAATTATGAGTTATCTGATTCACCAAATGACAAAGTTGAGTACCCAGGAGTGAGTACATACTCTGCAGTACTCCATTATGTGAAGTGTTCTGCAGTACTCCATCATGTGAATTGGAATTAAACTTTCAAATGTAATGCATTGTTTCCAAGGCATCTAGAGACATATAACTTAACACGTGGAAGAATAAAACCAAAAGTTGATGGAGTGACTGACAGACTTTAGGTCTCAAGTTTAACATACATTCATTTGTAGAAAGAAATGTTGCATCACACTAGGCAGTTGCTATATTTGTGCTTTGGATACAAGCAAAAGCATAGGAAGAAGGCTATGCAGGTAGTTGGTCAGAGAGGTACCATGGAAGATATGAGATACTATTTTGGCTCACTAATTGTCTATTCCAACTTCCTCATTGTATGTTATATCCAGACAAAAGGGATGAATATTCCAATCACAGGGAATAGGGCAGAAGGTCCTGAGACAATAAGGTGCCCTGCTCTGCTCCTTTGGAGAACTGTGAAACGGATAGTGTGGAAGTTAAAGGGGAAATGAATCATGATAAGCCTGAAAAGTTATACAGGGACTAGGTAAACAAAGACTTACAGACTGAGTTATAAGGTTTTAGATTTATCCCAAGGGTATTGCATAGCCATTGAAGAGCTGACACAGGAAGTGAGTGCTGCATGTTGAAATGCCCACACAGGGGTACTTTAGGTGGAATATGTTCATGGGAGACAAAAGGAAGCAGAGAATCAAGTTTGGAAATTGTCATGGTAGTTCAGACTACAATGATGCCAGTGGATATTTGGAAAGGCAATCAGATTCAGAGTATATCTTGGATTCTAGAAGAATAAGAATGGAGGTGTAAAGCACACTTTTTTTTTAGTGGGGGGAGGTGTAAAGAATGACTCCCATTCACATTCATACAATGTATATGAACCGTATGTATTTTCTGTAACTGCTAAGACTCCATGACAGTATCTGTATGCCTAACTATCTCTTTGCCTTTTGTCTAATTGTTCATTTTAGGTAAAAATAGATTTGCTAAACATTGTACAACAACCATCACACCATGGTACACATAGTATGATCTTTTAAATTCACCTGATAAAGCACTATCTAACAAGCTTCTTGGGTGGTTGTTGTTGTTGTTGTTATGCGCTGTCAAGTCAGACCCAACTCACAGCGACCCCTCCTTGGGTTTCTGAGGCAGTATCACTATGGAAGTAGATTGTCCAACCTTCCTTCTGAGGAGTGGCTGGTGGGTTTGAACCGCCAGCCTTCTGGTTAGTAGTCAAGTGCCTTAGGCACTATCTGACCAGAGTTCCCCCTTGGGTTCTTAGTGAATCACTATTATAAATACTAGCACGTCATAAGGTACGAACTTGGAATTCTGTTCAAAAGAACAAATGTGATATTCTTTTTAAATGGCATTTTCTACAAAAATTAATATCAATTTTGAGTCTGGAATATTAGCCTCATAAAATTAAACTAAAAGGTAAACTTACAGTAACCACCAATATCGCTAACCTCAATGTAATACATCTCTAAATTCACAATGAAAATATAAATGTTTTAATGTTATAAAAATTATGTCTATACAAAATATTCTGTGCTTACAGTAACACATGTGAAGTATAGGATGAATTTGAAAAATAAAAATAATTTAAGGGTCATATTCTTACTGTATTTTAATATGGGAATATAGAACTCCTTGGTGTTAAGTTATACACTTAGGATAAAAAACACATGAGAAAAAAAAATAGTGTTAAGATTATATATCATCTCTTCTTCACTTTAAAAAATCATGCTAACTTGTCCCTCCCCAACAGTGTCAGCTGTGGAAAATAACGTGAATTATATAGCTTCAGAGCTCTTTTCTGTGTTTTCTTTCCTAAAAAGGAACAGCTAATGAAAAAAAGATAAAAGGGGGAGAACTAGTCAGGTGGAAAGAGATTCCAAAAGGATTTATAAATATAAAGACCATATCATCTCCATCACTCCACATTCCTATTTCAACCTTGATCACTTTTTTCATGGACAATAAGCACTAACCTAGTGTAAAATAGTATAGGAAGGCGATGTGAATATATGATGGATAAAATACAAGCTGCACCCATTTTGGGTGTTTTTATCATTAACTGCTGTTGCATAAACTGAACATACAATGGGCTGTGACACTGGATAAATCATTTGTTTCCACTTGTTATTGATGACATTTCATAACTCGTTTGGGGCTCTGCTTTGCCCCGTCACTCGTGAGTTATGAGGTCATCAATCATGGCAGGGAATAAATGATTTATATAAGTCACCCTATTGTATATTTTAGGTACAGTATACAATAAAACACACGCTATTGATTTCTAATATTGTTGCATTATGTTTATCATATGTGTTTGTGAGCCTGTGAGCCTGTGTCATCTGCTGCAACAACTGAGTATGAAACGTTCAAACAATTTATGAGAAAAGAAATGCACAGATATGATTCAGAGAATCCCAATTTATAATTAATATCTTGCTAAAGCAATGTTAAAGGCCTCTTTAAATTAAAAACATACTATCTCAAGGAAGGGGAATTATAGTTGAGAGTATGAAGCCAATATATAAGGTCATGATTTGAGAAAAAAAAAAAAAAAACAACCCTCAAGTCCTGTCTAATGCATAGGGACCCCATATGTTTTAGAATAGAACTGCCTCTGTGGGATTCTCAAGGCTGTGACCTTTTGGAAGCAAATTGTCAGGTCCTTCCTCTGAGGCACCTCCAATCTTTATAGTTAGTAGTAGAATGCTAAACCATTTGTATTACCTATGGACTCCAAAGTCTTAATTTGTTGTTTTTGGGTGCTGTCAAGTCAATTCTAACTCAGGGACCCCATATTAGAATAGAACTCTCCTGTAGGGGTTTCTAGGCTGTAATCTTTACAGAAGCAGATCACACCTTTCTCCTGCAGAGCCACTGGTTGGGTTCGAAACAACCTATTATCTACATATTTTAGCAGCTAAGTGCTTCATCATTGCGCCACTAGAGCTCAGGAAAGAGGAAAGGACTAAGAGAGACCTTTTTAAGAGGTCATATATCATCCTGGGTCACCAACAGAAAAAGTAAGGAAACATCTCCCACTAAGTTATATCTTTAAATGTGTGTTACACTTAAAAGGACAGACAGCATGGTGTCAAGTATAATGTCAAAATATGAAAAACTTCTCCAGCCAGTTTTAGAGAGAAAAGGGTATGGTGGGGAGAAATAACCAAAATGATTCCTTTCATTGGTGAAAGCTTGGCCCCTTTAACTATACTCATGTTGAGTTTGCAAAGAGTCTACAAAATAGTTTAAATAACATATTAATTGAAAATAAACCTGAAAATAATGAGCAAAACTTCTGATTTGAATGGAATTCTTAAAAACACATATGACAATGTAAGGGATTGGCGAATTTTTCTTTTGCTTCCTTCCTATTCCATCCCCCAACTGACTTCTCTGTGTGTGTGTGTGTGTGTTTTCCCCCTTTCTCCTGATGAGCTTAAAACTATAAACATGATTTTAAAAAAATAATAATAAAACTACAAGAAAATGCAAAGAAATTTAAAGGAGGCAATCAAAAACTTATTGAAAATCAAACCTAGAATAAGAACATCAAAAATCCAGGAACTTTCAGCTATTTGTAATTACGAGAGTAATTGCTATTTTAACATGTTTTGCTTGTTCCAAAGAAACTCTGGTTCCTAAGCTGAAATCCAGGAGTTTAAATCACTGCAAAATCTTTTAGAAGCTTATCAAGACTAAATATACAATCAAAACAACCTATTATCTACATATTTTACTTGATTAAAAAAAGGATGGTTTTCAGAGCTGTATTGCACAGAAGATGTTGACCAGTTGTGTTCAATTCCAGAGATGATTAAAAAAAAAAATCATTTTAATCTGAAGTGTGAAGAATTTAGGTCAGATATAAAGAAAAGTTCCTCTCCTAACAGACAAGTGTTAAATATTGATAATACTATTGAGAAAAGTTGTGGAATTTTCTTTGGAGATTTTTAATGTTGTGTTGTTATTAGGTGCCGAGTCGGCTCCAACTCATAGTGATCCTATATACAACACAATGAACCACTATCCAGTCATGTGCCATCCTCATGATCCTTGCTATACCTGAGCCCATTACTGCAACCACGATGTCAATCCATCTCATTGAGGGTCTTCCCCATTTTTGCTGACCCTCCACTTGACCAAGTATGATATCCTTCTTCAGGAAATGATCCCTTCTGACAATATGACCAAAATAGGTGAGACAAAGTCTGGCCATTCTAGCTTTCAAGGAGTATTCTGACTGCCCTTCTTCCAGGACAGAATTGTTCATTCATCTTGCGGTCCATGGTGCTTTCCATATTTGCCAACACCACAACTCAAAAGCATCAACTCTTCTTTGGTCCTCCTAATTATCTCCCTTATTGTCATTGTCCAGCTTTCACATGCAC
>NW_006921674.1:3900568-3904859 GCF_000298275.1 Orycteropus afer afer | reverse complement strand
TTCCTTCCCAGGAGTGGCTGGTGAGTTTGAACCGCCAGCCTTCTGGTTAGCAGTCAAATGCCTTAGGCACTACATCACCAGAGCTCCCACAGATCATATAAGTATGGTGAAAGGATACAACCCTGATGGACACTGTGGTAGTTAAGGTTACATGCCAATTTGGCTGGGTCTGGTTTTGAATGGCTGGGCAGCTGGATGTAGTTATTCCCCATGATGAGACTGGCAATCAGCTCCATGGTGGAATCTACTGGAGCAGCTGAGTAGCTGCCTTAGAGATGTGGTCTGCTTCCAGTATATAAGGAGAATGTTGAGAAAGGTCTCCAGTTTTTTGGCATGTTTGGATCCTGCATGTAGCCTAGTCTTCCTTTAGCAGCCTGCCATGTTTCCTACAGATCTTGGGACTGTCTCTGGATTTGAACTAGTGGCCTGCCATGTTGTGTGATAATATAGGGACTGTGCCATTTTATTTGTCAACCTTGAGCTTGTTAGCTACAGCAGCCAGCAGCTGCCTGAGTGAAAAGACACCTCTAGCTCTAGTAGGCTAGAAGCAAGATGCAGAGGTGAAGCCCAAGGTTGAGGAGCTTTTACCAAGCCCTTTGAGCCTGGTGCTATAAACTCGGATTTCTAGCTTCCAAACTGTAAGAGAACAAACTCCTGTTTGTTAAAGCCTTTCACCCATTTGTGGTATTTTCTGTTAGATCAGTACAAAGTGACCAAAACACCCACCCTTCTTGATTTTAAACTATGCAGTATCCCCTTGTTCTGTTCGAACAACAGCCTCCTGGTCTCTGTAGAGTTTCCTCCTGAGCAATTAAATGTTCTAGAATTCCCATATTTGTATAAACAATTCTTATTTAAATTTTTAGTCTAGTTTTTTTTTTTCTTGTTGTTGTTGTTGTTATGTGCCTTCGAGTCGTCCCTGACTCATAGCGACCCCTCCTTGGGTTTCCGAGGCAGTATCACTACGGAAGTAGGATTGCCCAACCTTCCTTCCGAGGAGTGGCTGGTGGGTTTGAACCTCCAGCCATCTGGTTAGCAGGCAAGTGTCTTAGCCACTATGTTAACTGCTATTGATCTAGGACACTTGGAAGGGCTTTAAGGGAGTTCAGCAATTATCTAAAATTGTATATGGTGATCTATATGCATCTTTCATTCTGCTGTGCATGGGGGGTCACTATGAGTCAGAAACGACTCGATGGCACCTAACTTAACACATAATATATGCATCTTTATGGAGAAAGAGCTCATAACATCATGGAAATTCTCCAACTTTATTCAGAATCCAGTCTAGAAACAAGGAAATAATATTTTTTTTTAAAAAAAAAGTTACAAACTACTGACTCAAGAGGCGGTCATTCACAATTAAGTCTCTTATCAATAATCCTTCCAACCTCATTATAAAACTAATTCTTCCTTTTTCATTTTCAAACCAGGTTTTCTCTCTCATGCTCCTGATGTTTTTTCAGCTATTTTACAGAGGAAATTATAAGGTTAGTGGCTAATTTTGCTATTTTTTAAGCAACTTTATAGACAGCTTGGTTGTAAATAGTGTAATTTGAAGTTGTCAGCTAAAATCATTTTTCTCTTGTGTGCAGATATCAAATACATGTGATTTCCCTTCTCCCTCATATATAATAAAAGAGTAGGTGCTACTCAGATGTGGCAAGGCAAATATGGAATTGGAACAATCATGTCATTGTTGTTAGGTGCCATTGAGTCATCATAGAGACCTCATGTACAGCAGAATGAAACACTACCCGGGCCTGTGTCAGCCCCACGATCTTTGCCATACTCGAGCCCATTGTTGAGTCAATCCATCTCGTTGAGGGCCTTCCCCTTTTTTGTTGTCCATCCACTTTGCCAAGCATGATATTCTTCCGCAGGGAACAGTACCTTCTTATAACCAAATTAGGTGAGACGAATTCTGGCCATTCTTGCTTCCAAGGAGCATTCTGGCTGCACTTCTTCCAGGACAGATTTGTTAGTTCTTTTACCAGTCCACGGTACTTTCAGCCTTCTTTGCCAACACCACAACTCAAAAGTATGGACTCTTCTTCGGTCTTCCCTTTTCATTGTCCAGCTCTCACATGCATATGAGGTGACTGAAAATACCATAGTTTGTGTCACCTCAGTCTTCAAGGAAATATCTTTGCTCTTCAGGACTTGAAAGAGGTCCTTTGCAGAAGATTTTCCCAATGTTATATGACATCTGATATCTGGTCTGCTGCTTCCATTGGTGTTGACTGTAGAACCAAGTAATATGAAGTCTTTAACAACTTCAATCTTTTCCATTTATCGTGATGCTGCTTATTCATCCCATTGTGAGGATTTTTGTTTTCTTTATATTGAGGTGTAATCCATACTACAGACTGTAGTCATCAATCTTCATCAGTAAGTGTTTCAAGTCATCCTTACTTGCAGTCAGCAAAGCTGTGTCATCTGCACAATGCAGGTTGTTAATGAGTCTTCCTCCAATCCTGATGCAACGTTCTTCTTCATATAGTTCAGCTTCTCAAGTTATTTTCTCAGTATACAGATTGAACAAGTATGGTGAAAGGATACAATCTTGATCCACTCCCTATGACTTTAAATCATGCAGTGTCCCCTTTTTCTGTTCAAACAACAGCCTCCTGGTCTATGTACAAGTTCCTCATGAGCACAATTAAGTGTCCTGGAATTCTTATTCTTCTGAATGTTATCCACATTTTTACAGATCCACACAATCGAATGCCTTTGCATAGTCAATAAAACACAAGTAAACATCTTTCTGGTATTCTTTGCTTTTGGTCAAGATCCATCTGACATCAGCAATGATATCCCTTATTCCATGTCCTCTTCTGAATCCAGGTTGCATTTCTGGAAGTTGTCTGTCAATATACCGCTGCAACCATTTTTTAATTATCTTCAGTAAGATTTTACTTGCGTGTGATATTAATATCATTTGATAGTTTCCACAATCTGTGGGAACAACTTTCTTTGGAATGGGTACAAATATGGATCTCTCCCAGTCAGTTGGCCATGTAGCTGCCTTCCAAATTTCTTGGCATATGCAAGTGAGTGCCTCCAGTAGGGCATCCATTTGTTAATACATCTCAATGGGTATCCCATCAATTCTTGGAATCTTGTTTTTTGCCACTTCCCTCAGTGCAGCTTTGATTTCTTTCTTCAATACCATTGGTTCTTGATCATATGCCACCTCCTGAAGTGGATGAACATCAATCAATTATTTTTCGTACAGTGACTCTGTGTATTTCTTCTATCTTCTTTTGATGTTTTCTGCATCAGTCAGTATTTTGCCCATAGAATCTTTCAATAGTGCAACTTGAGGCTTAAATTTCCTCTTCAGTTCTTTCAGCTTGAGAAATGTAACGTGTGTTCTTCCCTTTTGGCTTTCCAACTCCACGTCTTTGCACATTTCATTATAATAATTGACTTTGTCTTCTCTAGCTGCTCTTTGAAATCTTCTGTTTAGCTCTTTTATCTTGTCATTTCTTCCATTTGCTTTAGCTACTCTCCATTGAAGGGCAAGTTTCAGAGTATCTTCTGACATTCATTTTGGTCTTTTCTTCCTTTCCTGTCTTTTTAATAACCTTGTGCTTTCTTCATGGATGATGTTCTTGATGTCACCCCACAATGCCTCTGGTTTTTTGTCATTGGTGTTCAACGCATCAAATCTATTCTTTAAATGGTCTCTAAATTCAGGAGGGATATAATCAAGGTCATATTTTGGCTCTCATGGACTTGTTTAAATTGTCTTCAACTTCAAGTTGAACTTGCTAATGAGCAGTTGATGGTCTGTTGCACAGTCAGCTCCTGGCCTTGTTTTGGCTGAAGATATTGAGCTTCTCCATTGCTTCTTGCCACAGATGTAGTCAATCTGATTCCTGTGTACTTTGTCTGGCAGAGTCCATTGCATAGCCACTGTTTGTGTTGTTGAAAAAGGTATTTGCAATGAATAAGTCATTGGTCTTGCAAAATTCTGTCATGTGATCTCCAGCATTATTTCTATCTTCAAGGCCAAATTTTCCAACTACTGGTGATTCTTATTTGTTTCCAACTTTTGCATTCCAGTCATCAGAGATAATCAGCACATCTTGAATGCATGTTTTGTCAATTTCAGGCTATAGAAGTTGGTAAAAATCTTCAATTTCCTCATCTTTGGCTTTGATGTTTGGTGCATAATTTTGAATAATGGTGGTATGTGATTGTTGAAGATGGCATTCCGCACAGCATTGCTTCAGATCAAGGGACTCATTTCACAGCACATGAAGTGCGGCAGTGGGCTTATGCT
>NW_006921674.1:3866463-3898833 GCF_000298275.1 Orycteropus afer afer | reverse complement strand
CGAGATGGGCTCAAAGCTGCTGAGTCTCGGCTTAAGCGCTGCATGGATGATCTTAAGGCCTCCAGCTGTGCTCTGAAAGAAAGCCTTATTGCTTCTACTGCGAGGACTGACTTAGCTGAAACTCAAACCCAGAGTCTTATTGTAAGAGTGGCCGATTTACAACGCGTACTCAATTGCCAACCTAGAATGGTGTCTGACGTTAAAGTGAGGGCACTGATTGGAAAACCCAATCCAACACAGTGGTATTAACTGGATATTATTCTATCACTGACAGCATTGTACTTCAGGGTAGATCTTTAAATATTCTTTGCAATGATGACTGCCATGCCATCCCTTTTCAACTTTTCATTCCTAGCATGGTAGATCATATGATTATCTGATTCAAAATGGCCAAAACCAGTCCATTTCAGCTCATTAATACCTAGGATATCAATCTATATGTGTTCCATTTCATTTTTGATAACTTCCAATTTTTCTAGGTTCATACTTCATACATTCCATGTTCCAATTATCAGTGGATGTTTGCAATTTTCTTCTCATATTGAGTCATGCCACTACAGCAAATGGAGGTTCTATTTTATCCCTATCATTCAGATAGGCTCTACTCTGATGAAGCAGCCTTCCAACCTGAGGAGCTCATCTTCTAGCACTGTATCGGACAATGTTTCAGGGCTATTCATAAAATTTCCCAATAATATACCAGACAGTGTTTCACTACTATTCATAAGGTTTTCACTGGCCAATTCCTTGAGAAGTGGATGGCCTCTTCCTTCTTCTGAGTCTGTCTCAGTCTGGAAGCTCCCCAAAACCAGTCCACCAGGGGAAACCCTGCTGGCACAGCCTCCAGCCTCACAGCAACATGCAAGCCACTGCAGTACAACAAACCAACAGACAAGTTCATCTCCCTTAGCTGTTCCAACCACTCTGCTCACTTCCTGGGCTGCCCCCTACGTGTTCCTGCTGGCCCTGTCTGCCGCTGCTCCCTGCTCCCTGGGGCTCTCCCTCGCCCACCTTACCATTATTTCAGAAAAAAAAAAAATCACCTTTTCCAAAATTGAGAGTACATCCTATAATGTTTACCAATGTTAGCTTTTACATTTTTTAAAGATAAAATATGATGAGATTTGGGAAGATTATCATATGATATAAGGAGGCTAAACAGAGAAGTAGGTAGCATGATTAGGAAGCGTTTCTTGCACATTTATGCCACAAGTGGTGCATGATCAAAACAGGATTGAAAAAAAAAAAAAGAAAGGAGAGAGAGAGAAGGAAGAGGAAGAGGGTTTAAACCTGGTTTAATCAGTTTTGAGTTGTTTTAAATGAGCGTAATTCCTCAAGCATTAGAAATTCTGTTGGAGCCACAGCCAATATATTTGGTCATGCACCAAGTTGAGTATAAGGAGACGGGGGACTTAACCCCAGCTCCGCTCCCAACTCATTGAGTGACCTCAAACCAGTTAACCCATCTGTTGTTTTTCAGAAGGTGATGACTTGGAGACTGTCTAGCAATTGCTGTGCATTAATAGGGTGACAGTTAGAGGAAGATGCCTGGGGCAGGAGAGCTTCAGTGTGAGGAAATCAGCCTTTGCCGCTGTGCCCAATCATGTCAGCACCACTGCTCTTTCAAGGGGCTTTCTGCCATTGTTGCTCCAACTCCGGAACACCCCATGCTGCCAAAGCCACTGCAAGGGGTCACCTTTAACAGACAACCTCATTCTCAAATTTCCAGAGCACTAAATCAAATGAACTAGTACACGGTTAATTTTTTTTTTTCTTTTAAGTAGACAAATAGATGCAAAGAAGCGATGTCTATCTTGGGAAGAATGAATTACATCAGGAGTCTTGTTTTGTTCTGACTGGAAAAAAAAGGTAAATCAGAAAGTGGCTTCTTGGGTTTGGGAATTATTTAGATTTTAAATTGTGTTTTGCTCTACATCAAATCGGATTAGATTCCTTGAATCTTCTAAGACTTTGATCCAGTCCATTTCACATTTACAAATTAAAACACAGCTTTGGCGGTAAAAATTATGTCAGATACAAGAAAGCTTTGAGGGCATACAGGCAGATTTTGCCTGAAGGCCCATCCGCTTGAGCAGTGTCTCATACTAACATGTTTGTACTTTGAGAAAAGATACTAAATTCCTATAGTGCTGAACATTCTTCAACAGAGAGAGATGCATTCATAAAGTAGCTTCCTTTATATTGTATCACATTTTAATTCCAGTAATAATTTATTTCATTGGATTTGATGTCCCTTATGTAATTTAGAAGGCTGAAATTTCAGGAAGTTTGGAAGGAAGTCCCAGAGTGGGGCAAAAGCTTAATGTGTTTGGCTACTAACAGAAGGGTGGTGGCTCACATTCACCCAGAGGCTCCTCAGATGAAAGTCCTGGCAATCTACTTCCAAAGAATCTGGCATTGAAAAATACATGGACACAGTTGTACACTGATGCACATGGCCCACCATGACTCAGAATCAAATTGACAGCCACTGGTTTTAAAAGTTTGGTACAAATGCAGACCAGCAAAGTTAAAATACGTAAGTCACATCATGTATTTAATAGACCAATATGTCCAGGGCAACTAGACTTACCATAAAAACCATGCAGAAATAAGAGCAGAAGAGAGAAAGAGGGCTAAGCATTTAAATTGAGAATTTAGACAATCGTACATTTGGCTCTACAGGAATTTTAAGAAGAAAAAGTCACTAGTCCCCTTATGTGTGAATAGAAAGCTTGAGCCAGAATATCACCCATCTGAACTATGAAAGCTAGACCAAGCATTCCTTAAGAAATAAAGGGATTGTCAACTACTGCCAAGCAGAATCCTTTAGCACGGTACACTTCAGCAACTTCCCAAAGCTACCATGTGTGTGCAGGGCTTCATCAATATGGTTTGAAAAGCACACTGCTTGCTATTCTCTAGATACTGCTCACTACATGAACGCTAACATAAATCAAAAATACTGGCATGTGTTCCCTGTGGTCACTACTGCTTAATCCGCTTACTCTAACCCTTCCCACCTTCACACAGGGTCATCTCTCCATGTAACTGACATACTCCCCTTTCAAAAATCTTTTCTTTCATGAAGGTTTATAAATGTTTTATTGATTTTTCCACAAGGCCAGTCAACTTCTAACTTCACAAGAAGAGTTGAATAAAGTGACTGAACCCACTGCTGTTTCGCTTCCTACATAACTGGAGTGCCACGACCCAGTTAATTTTAGATCTACTACCGATCTTGTTGTGGAATAGCAATTCTTTCTCAGGATTCTCAAAGGACAAGGATTTTGCTGTGTTCTTGCCTGACTAGAGAGTTACAAGACTATTGGCCAAACAACTACATAGGTGACTTGATTATCTTTCCAGTCTCATAAAAAATAATCTTGACCAAAGTTCTGCAAACATTTTTTGATATCAGATTATATTTCAATAGATGAATTTGTTTTAAAGGTTCTTAGATATCTTTTGCATTTTTAAAACAAACAAAATTGTTTATAAAATTTAAAATGGTTTTTCTTCTAATTTTATTCACAATTTTCCACAACTTTTGAGGAAAATATTTATTTCCCTATCTTTATATTATTATAAATCATTAATTTTTTATGCTATTTCAAAGATTTAATTTTTATTTTATTTATTTTATTTTCATTTCATCCAAAATTTCTTTTTTGGTCTCTACCTTCCTTTAGGCTGGCCTCGGAAGGAAGGTTGGGCATTCCTACTTCCGTAGTGATGCTGCCTTGGAAACCCAAGGAGGGGTCGCTATGAGTCGGGGCTGACTCGATGGCAAATAACAACAACAACACCTTCCTTTATTCTTTAAACAAAATTAGCAGTAAACTGTGTTTAAAGAAAGAAGGGCAGATAGATAATTAGATAGATATATAGATTTAGCTCCATTTTCCTCTTTTGTAAAAAGTACAAAAGATAGTAAAACTGTCATTGACAGTGGTACATCTCATAGAAAGTAGAGAAATAGAGAAAATAGTATTCTTTTGTACTTGTAGATAACACTTGCTCCTAATGACCTTTTTTCTAAAACATTTTTCACTTTAGTGTAATTTACATAAAATAGCACTTCTCTATGCAAAATGGACATTTCAATGAGTTTTGAAAGATGTAAACACACATCAACAGCACCATAATCATACAATAGAATATTTCCTTCACCATCCAAGTTCTCCTCAGTCTCTTTTGTCATCATTTCAGTCTTCTTACCCCAGCTCCGGAAACCACTGATGTGCTTTGTGTCATTAAAATATTGCTTTTTCCAGAATTTAATATAAATGAAACACACGGTATGAAATCTCTTATATCTGCTTCTTTTCTATTGTGTATACTTTTGAGATCAACTATGTTGTTGCCTGGATAAGTAGTTCATTCCTTTTCTTTCCTAAGAAGTATTCCATGATATGGATATAACACAATTTGTCCATTCATATGTAGGTTGTTTCCAGCTAACCAAATGGTTAATGATTGGAACCCCCCAGCCACTCTGTGGGAGAAAGATGAGGCAGTCAGCTTCTATAAAGATTTATAGCTTTGGAAAGCCTATGGGGCAGTTCTACTCTGTCCAACCTTGGTATGACACAGATATTATAATTATCAGATAAGAGTATTTTAAAAAAAACTATTATAACTATAATAAATGATGTGAAAGAAACATATTTGCAAGAAGGAAAATATAGGAAATCTCAGCAAAATAATAAAACTTATAAATGGAAAAATACAGTATCTGAATTAAAATTAAATTTATTTGACCCATGAACAATACAGGTTTGAACTGCAGATGTCCACCTACATGCAGACTTTGTTTTCAATATATACACCTTGGAGAAATTCAAGAACTAATAGACACCACACCAGAGGAATTAATGGAAGACAACTTGATGGAGATGAGTTTTTCAAAACCAGTGCCAGATGATGAGGAAGAAGACATAGAAGAAGCAGGGCCAGAAAAGAACTGACATCAGACAATCTGGCAAAAGTCAAGACTGCTTTTGACTTCTTCTGTAACATGGACACTTCTATGATATGAACACCGAAACTAAAGCAAACAATGGAAGAAGGATTGATACTGTATAGAAAGATTATCAGGGAAATGAAAAAGCAAAAACGTCAGACAGAAATTATTATTAATTTTTGTAAATTTATACCAAATATTCCTGCCTCTGCTGCCTCCCTTTCCACTTCTTGCACCTCTCCAACCCTGAAAGAGCATAACCAACCCCTCGTCTTCCTCCTCCTCCTCAGCCCACTCAAGGTGAGGATGAGGAAGATGAAGACTTTTATGATGATCCATTTCCACTTAATGAATAGTAAATAATCATAATTCCATACAGTTAATATACTTCTCTGTTGGGTATATGTATGAGTGGCTTTGTGTGAAAAATCTAATAACTTTACAGTAATACCTGTATTAATTGACTGCTTCTGTTATTGGTAAGACTTCTGGTCAACAGTAAGCCATTAGTAGATAAGTTTTGTGAAAGTCAAAAGTTGTATGCAGATTTCTTACTTCAGGGAAGGGGTTGCACCACTAACCCCTAGGCTGTTCAAGGGTCAGCTCATACTGAATGGTCTTCAATGCAGAATAGAATTATCAGAGGAACGAGTTTGTAAACTTGCAGACCTATGAGTGGAAATTATCTAATCTGATAGTGAGAGAAGAAAATTGATAAAAACTGAACAAAATATCTAACATGAGAATGTGTACTTTCAGAAGAGGAGAGAATGAGACAGATATTTGAAAAACTAAGGCTAAAATTTTTCTAATTTTAATGAAAGACTTAAATTTTCAGATTCAATTATTTCAGTACCACAAAAAAGATAAATATGAAGAAAATCATGCCTATGCACATCATAGGTAAACTGCTAAGAACTAAAGATAAAGAGGAAATCTTGAAAGCAAAGAAAAGCAATACATTACATATTGGAAACAATGATTCAAATGACTAATGACTTTTCCAAAGAAGAATGCAAATAAAATCTTTAAAGTGCTCAAAGGAAAAACAGTTGATCTAAACTTTTGTATCCAACTAAAATATCCTTCAAGAATGCAGGTAAAATAAAGACTGTTTTAGATTAAAAATAAGAAGAAGACAATTTGTTACAAGAAGAACTCCACAATGAGAAATGCTAAAGAAAGCTCTTTAGGCTTTTCTTGTGTCTTCAAGAAGGAATGAGCAGCGATGCAAGTGTTAAACACCTGGGTAAATATGAAAGACTATTTTTCTTTTGACTGCTTTAAATATGTATTACTTAATGCTGTGTTTAAACTATAGGATTTATAATGTATGCAGATGCAGTCCATATAAAAATGACAACATAAAAGATGGTAAGTGATAAATAGGTCTATAGAGTTGCAAGATTTCTGCATTTCACTTCAGCTAATACAATATTAACGTTAGTTAAGCTGTGAAAAATTAAGGATACACATTATAATCCATGAGTAACCCCTAAAATAATTATTATTATGCAAATGAGGGGAGCTCTGGTAGCATAGTGCCTAAGGCACTTGACTGCTCACCAGAAGGCTGGCGGTTCAAACCCACCAGCAACTCCTCGGAAGGAAGGTTAGGCAATCCTACTTCCCTAGCGATACTGCCTCGGAAACCCAAGAAGGGGTCACTATGAGTCAGGGCCAACTCGACGGCAAACAACAACAACAACAACAACAATGCAAATGAGTATAGCTGGAAAAACAATATATAAAATTAATATAAAAATGGTCAAATAATCCATGATAAGACAAAAAAAGAGGAAAGGAGGACTGGAAAACAAAGAGTAGAGATAATAATAATAATAATATGGTACATCTAAATCCAAAGACATAAAAAATTATGTTAAATATGAATATACTACTCCAAATAAAAGGTAGAAATTGTCAAATTGGATTAAAAAAAAGCAAGACACAACTATATCAATATACATGAAATGTGTTTCAAATATAAAGATACAAATAGTTAAAAGTAGCTGGATAGAAATAAATATACCATATAAACAATAAGTATAACAAAATTAGAGTGTCTCTCATAATAGTTTTATAAGTTAATCATCAAAAACTCAACAGTCTACATTTTGTCAAGAATGTGAATAAACATTGTGATGCATCTATAAAACAAAATAAAACTCAACAATAGCTAACTACTGATACACTTAATAGCATGGCTATATCTCAAAAATGTTATGCTGAGTAAAAGATGCTTTACATAAAACAGGACAGACATACTGTATGCTTACATGTTACTCAGACAAAACTAATCTATTGTGGAGTATATCAGCCCAATTGTTGTCTCTGAATTAGAGCAGGGATTGACTAGGAACTCATTAAAAACCCATTGCCATCGAGTTGATTCTAACACAGAGTTACCTGATAGAACAGAGTAGAACTGCCCCACAAGATTTCCAAGGCTGTAAATCTTTACAGAAGCAGACTGCCACATCTTTCTGCTGTGGAGAGGCTAGTGGGTTCAAACTGCTGACCTTTTGGTTAGCATCTGTGCTTTTTAACCACTGTGCCACTAGGGATGCTTGATTGACTAGGAGGAAGCTTGAAAGAATTTTCTGAGGAGATGATAGTATTCTGTCACTTGATCACAGCAATGATTACACAGGTACATGTAATTGTCAAAACTCAATGCATATAGACTTAAGAATTGTATACTTCATTATATGTAAATCTTATGAAGAAAGAAAAATCCAAATGCAAAGAAGTATCAAACACTAGTTAATGACACACACACTAGATGATTACGTGGACATATACTGATGCTTATACTTTCAATTGAAATGTATCAAAAAAAAATAAGATAAATTGAGAAATGGAGGAAATGACTAGATAGATATGACCAAGCAATATGATAAAATGGTAATAGAAGAATGTAAATAGTAGCTATTTTGGGATCACTGTAATATTCTTTCAATTTTTTAATATTTATTGTAATTTGGGTGAAATTTTACAAAGCAGATTCATTTTACATTCAACATTTGATAGACATTTTCTTTTATTTTTAAATTTTTTTGCAGTTTTCTCCCTCCCTTCCCACCTTTGGTAACCAACAGTTTCCTTCCATATATAAATCTTTCCTTTACTTTTTATAATAATGAACTAATACAATATTTGTCCTTCTGTGATTGACTTATTTCACTCAGCAAAACATCCTCCAAGTTCATCCATATTATGTGGTGTTTTGCATATTCTACATTATTCTTTAGTGTTGCATAATATTCCATGTGTGTGTGTGTACCATAGTTTGGTTATCCATTCTTTTGTTGATGGGCACATAGGCTGTTTCCATCTTTTGCTATTGTAAATAGTGCTCTGGTGAACACAAGTGTGCATACATCCATTCTTGTCCTGGCTGTCACTTCTTTAGTACATATACCTAGTAATGGAATTGCTGCTGGATCAAATAGGATTTCTAATTCTAACTTTTTAAGGAATCACCATATTGCTTTCCACAATGGTTGTATCATTTGAGAGTCCCACCAGCAGTATACGAGAATCCCAATCTCTCCACATCCTCGCCAGCATTTGTTATTTTCTGACTTGTTGAAGTTTGCTATTAGTGCTGGAACAAGATGGTATCTCATTGTTGTTTTGATTTGCATCTTTCTCTGGTGGTGTAGTGCCTAAGGCATCTGACTGCTAACCAGAAGGCTGGTGGTTCAGATCCACCAGCTACTCCTCAGAAGGAAGAGTGAGCAATCAACTTCCATAGTGATACCATCTCGGAAACCCAAGGAAGAGTTGCTATGGGTTGGATCCGACTTGATGGCAGTGAGTTTTTGTTTTGTTTTGTTTTGTTTTTTTAATGGCTAATGATCATGAAAATTTCTTCTTGTGTTTGTTGGCCACCTAAATATCCTCTTTGGTAAAGTTTCTATTCATGTCTTCTGACCACTTTTGAATTAAATTGTTTGTTTTTTGTTGTTGAGGTGTTGGAGTTTTCTATAAATTTTAGTAGAGATAAGTCCCTTGTCAGATACATCATTGTCAAATATTTTTTCCCAATCTGTAGGTTCTCTTTTGACCTTTTGGAGAAGTCTTTGGAAGCACATAAAAATTTAATTTTTAGAAGGTCCTAATCATGGTTTCTCTTCTGCTGTTTGTGCATTTTGGGTTATGCTTGATAGTCTATTTATGCCATATATTAGGGCCCCTAAATTTGCCTCGAGTTTTTCCTTTAGGAACTCTATAGTTTTAGGTTTCACATTTAAGTCTTTGATTCATCTGGAGTTACTTTTTGTGTATGGTGTGAGGTACAGATCTTGTTTTGTTTTTCTGCAAATGGATACCCAGTTTTGCCAGCTCTATCTGTTAAAGAAACCATCTCTTTCCTATGTAATGCATTTCAGCCCACTGTAAACAGTCAGCTGACCATAGGTCGATGGATCTATTTCTGGTTCTCAATTCTGCTCCACTGGTCTTTGTGTCTGTCATTGTACCAGTACCAGGCTGTTTTGACTGCTGTGGCTATATAGTAGGTATTGAGATTCAGGAGTGTGAGACCTCCTAATTTGTTCTTCTTCTTCAATAGTGCTTTGCTTATTTGAGGTCTTTTTCCTTTCCATATAAAATTACTGATTGGTTTTTCCACATCCCTAAAAATGTTGATGGGATCTGGATTGGGATTGCATTGAATGTATACATTGCCTTGGGTGGAACTGACATTTTCACAATGTTCAATCTTCCTATCCACAAGCGTGATGTGTTCTTCTATTTATGCATATCTCTTATGGTTTCTTGAAGTAGCCTTTTCTAGTTCTCTTTGTACAGGTATTTTATGTCCCTAGTGAGATTTATTCCTAAGTTTTGTTTTGTTTTGGTAGCTAGTATAAATGATATTGATTTCCTTATTTCTTTTTCAGCAATCTCTTTGCTGGTGTAGAGGAATCCAACTGATTTTGGGATATCGATCTTGTATTCCAACACTATGCTAAATATCTCAATTAGTTCCAATAGTTTTTGGAACTATTGGACTGAATCTCGTGGGTTTTCTATGCATAGGATCATATCGTCAGCAAACAGGGATAGTTTGACTTCTTCCTTACCAATTTGGATGCCTTTGATTTCCTTTTCTTGCCTTATTGCCCTGGCTAGGACTTCCAATACAATGTTGAATAGAAGTGGTGATAGAAGGCATCCTTGTCTGGTTCCTGTTCACAAGGAGAATGGTTTCAGTCTATCTCCATTGAGAATAATATTGGCTGTTGATTTTGCATAAATGCCCTTTATTATGTTGAAGAATGTCCCTACTATTCTTATTTTGCTGAGAGTTTTGATCAGGAATGGGTTTGGATTTTATCAAATGCCTTTTCTGCATTGATTGATATGATCAAGTAGCTCTTTTCCCTTGTTTTATTTACATGGTGGATGATATTGATTGTTTTTCTAATGTTGAACCATCCTTGCATACCTGCACAAACCCCACTTGGTCATAATGAATGATTTTCTTGATATGTTGTTGGAGTCTATAGGCTAGGATTTTGTTGAAGATATTTGCATCTATATTCATGAGGGATATTAGTCTGTAGTTTTCCTTTTTAGTGATCCCTTTGCCTGGTTTTGGTATCAAGGTTGTGCTTGCTTCATAAAATGAGTTTAGGAGGATTCCATCCTTTTCTATGTCCTGAAATAGTTTTTCCTCCAACTTTTTTTATAATTGAAGTTTTCTCAATGAAATTTAGAAAAATACATATTGAAGTAGAAGGAGAGAAGAGAGGAAGAAGTAGACAAAAGGCCTAACTGTAACTGCTTTATTCTTTAAAATGAAGAGATATAAATTACCTGAAGAAAATTGAACTAAACATATTTTTAATTTTAAAAACCCTGTTGGAGAACATATGGGAACCAGGTGTATTTTTCTCTTTTTCATGCATACTCTTGTATATGCTGGAAATATTTCATAATTTAATGTTTTATGAAAACAAACGTGGATGGCATGGAATTCAGAAGAGGTGGAAGGACAGTGGACTGAGTCAGGGAAACTTGTGTTTTAGTTTCCACTCAGCCATCAACTAGCTGACAACATATGGTGATGCTGTAGACTGAATAGTGTGTTACATATTATTGAATATTATCAATTATTATCAAATATTATCTAATGCCAGGATATTTTATAAATTACCATTTCTATCTCTTTCATATGCATCTGACACATACACAGAAAGCATTAGCAGACATCATTTTAACAAATAGAAGAAAGAAAAATACATGAATAAATTGACATATTTAACACCAATCACTACCTGCTACCTAGTAATTGCCTATTCCTTTATGGAATTTACTGAGCTTAAGACACTGTTTTTGGTTATGAACTGAGTTTGACATTCAGGAACTGTCTTCCTGGCCACAAGATGAAATTTAGAACAATGGAGAAGACAGGAGGAAGAGATTTTCACCCTTGAAATTTCTACACTTCCCAATTCATATGTATGTGACCTTTCTATTGCTCTACAAATAGAATTTTTTAGGAAAGGATGTCTAAAAAGTACCAGATACTGCTCCTTCTTCTAACAAAGTAGTCAGCTTTTCCCTCTTACAGCAATGCTGTTGCCTCTCATTTATTATTCTGTGAGCATCTTATTTTCAGAAAAATCTTACTAAATTCCACTTTTGTAGTCCAACATTTCTTACCTGACAGACAGACAATCTTTTCAGACTATTAAATATCATATTATGTTACATGAAATGGGAATATATGCCCATGAAGAAATTTACCTTCTTTGGAAATACAACACTGTATGGAAGCTTTTTCTTTTTAATTAGATTGGGAGCAATTTACGTTTTTTTGTTTTGGTTTGGTTTGGTTTGGTTTTTACCTCAGCCTTTTTATCATTTTCCTTAGTTCTTTCACTTTTCCTCTTTTTTGTTATTTTTCTCCTTTTTTATATCTAACTTTTATTACTTCTCAGTGTCCTAATATGGTTAACACTTAAGTTTTCCCCAATGGAGTTTAGTAGGAAATGTGCCTTGTTGTATCCCATTGTGCAAAAAAGCCTTTGCCAAGGAAGCGAAAGAGGAGACAAAAGGATCTGGAAGAACAAATCTATTTCTCTGTCATTATGTGCCTGAAAAGAAACTGCCACTTAGAAGAAAACCTATTTAGTTCTATAGCATAGCTAATTATGCGTAAGTTTAGATCAGAACCCCTAATGTTCAAAGAAACCAGTCGTATGCCATAGAGTAGAGCCATATTTCATTTTTAAGAATTGATTTAAGCTTCAGTTAGCTCTGAAAGCCATTTACCCATTGTGCACACTAATTTTACATAAGAAATCAAATGCCCATGAAGAATTAATATGGCTATAACAATAGATAATGTTAGACAACAGGGAACAACAAGTTTTTACTTAAGAAACTCCATGTCAATCTCAAATTAGTCTAAATGCATTTCTAAGAACAGTTGGGTATACTTATGAACCACTGTTTATAAAGCCCAAGAGAGAAATAAATTTAATGTTGTTGTTGTTATGTGCCGTCAAGTTGGACCCAACTCGTAGCAACCCCTCCTTGGGTTTCTGAGGTGGTATCACTATGGAAGTAGATTGCCCAACCTTCCTTCTGAGGAGTGGCTGGTGGGTTTGAACTGCCAGCCTTCTGATTAGCAGTCAAGTGCCTTAGGCACTTAATAATAAACACTAACTAGAGTGGCCCAGTCACCTGTCAGTTTGTCATACTGTGGTGACTTGCATGTTGCTGTGATGTAGGAAGCTGTGCCACCAGTATTTCAAATACCTGCAGGGTCACTCATGATGAACAGGTCTCAATGGACCTTCCAGACTAAGACAGGCTAAGAAGAAGGATATAGTAGTCCACTTCTGAAAAAATTGGCTGCTAGAAACGTTATGAATAGCAGTAAAATTTTGTCTAATACACCACTGGAAAAGTTTATGAAATAGCCCTGAAACATTTTCTGATATAGTATCAGAGCATGAGCCCCTCAGGTTGAAAGACATTCTTGATACTACCAGAGTAGAGCTGCCTCCTCAATGCAGAATTGACTTTAAAGACATGGATGGGGTAAAATTTTCGGTACCTTCATTTGCTGATGTGGCATCACTCAAAATGAGAACAGTTGCCAACATCCATTAATAATCAGAATGTAGAATGTATGAAGTATGGATCTAGGAAAACTGAAAGTTGTCAAAACTGTAATGGAATGCTTAAGGACAATATCCCAGGCATTAGTGAGCTGAAATGGACTGGTAATGGACATTCTGAGCCAGACAATCATATGGTCTACTATGCTGGGAATGACAACTTGAAGAGGAATGGCACTGAAGTCATCATCAAAAAGAACATTTCAAGATCTATCCTGAAGGAAAATGCTGTCAGTGATAGGATGATATCCTTGCACCAACAAGGAAGACCAGTTAATACTACTATTACTCAAATTGATGCACCAAACACTACAGCCAAAGATGAAGAAATCAAAGGTTTTTACCAATTTCTGAGCCTGAAATTGGCCAAACATGCAATGAAGATGTACTGATAATCACTAATGATTGGAATGCAAAAGTTGGAAACAAAGAAGAAGCATCAGTGGTTGGTAAATATGGTCTTGATGAGAGAAATGATGCTAGAGACTACATGATACAATTTTGCAAGACAAATGATTTATTCATTCCAAATATCTTTTTCAGCAACATAAACCATGACTATGCACATAGACCTCACCAGATGGAATATACAGGAACCAAATGGACTACATCTGTGGAAAGAAGTGTTGGAGAAGCTCAAGATCATCAGTCAGAAAAAGGCCAGTAGCTGACTGCAGAACAGATCATCAATTTCTCACATGAAGGTTCAAGTTGAAGCTGCAAAAAATTAAAACAAGTCCACAAGAATCATATGACTGATTATATTCCACCTGAATTTAGAGACCATATAAAGAACAAATTTGATGAACAACCACCAATGACCAAAGACTAGACAAGTTGTGGGATGACATCAAGAACATCGTAAATGGAGGCATAGACAAAATAGTGTCCTACTAACACACTCTGCTAAATCCCTCTACACCAGAGACCCAGGAAAGCTGAGTGAAATGGATACAAATAATGATGCTAGAAATCTGAGCATCAAATGGGAAGATAAAGAATTAGACTGAGCTCTGACTGGGCAGGAAAATGAAGCAAGGTCAGTGACTGGGGATAGAGAAGAGGGTGGGACCAGCCAAATGACGTATCAGACGCTGAAAAGGAGAAGAAGGAAAAAAAAAAGAAAGAAAGAAACATCACAGAAACCACATGGCAATAAGGACCCAGTGTAGGCAGATCAGAAGGAGCACAAAAGATATGTGGGAGCTGGGAGAGGAATGTCCAGGGAAATGGGTCAGATTTGTAGTGGCACTGGCGGCTGCAGAGAGAGAAGGGAGCCAGAAAAGGAACACAGAAACTTGCCACTGGCAGATACTGCACTTTTGGGCTTTGGTGATGAGGAGGTTGAGAAAATCGGGCTCCAGACGATCCCTTGCTTGATTGAATCTAGGCAGGAGCCAGAGAAATGGCTGCATGTGCCCAGAAAGTAGCCACACTCACAGCAGTGAATCAAGATTGGATGGTTACACTCTCTGATCCAACAAATGCACACCTTCTGCCACCATAGACCCAGTTGACTAGATAAGCCCAGTCCTCACCCAAATCCCTGGACACCTCCTCTTCTAGCAGACTGAGTCAGGGGATGAAGTTCATCCACTGGGTGCTGAAGGACTGAGAGAGTTTTTTCACACTGGACATAAGGGGTAAACTTCTACAGCCTCCTCTGTAAGAAGACCTATCATGCCAGGCACTTCCCACCTCTGTGAATGGAAAGGCCTGTGTTGTGGCTACTGAAGTAGATAGTATCAGGGCACGCTTTCACTAGAGTTCGGGCAGGAGCTGGATAAGTGGCTGTGTGTGCCCAGAGGAGTACAATACCCACACCTGTGAACCATGACCGGTGAGCCACATACTCTGCTCCAAAAAGGATAGCTCCCCTGCAAAGAAGGGCAAAACTTCTCCCCACCACCATCAAACCAGTGGCCACCACCATCAAACCAGTGCAATCCAGACAGGCCAGACACTGTGGCTCTCCCTTCCTGCAATTGCATCAATGGCTGATCTTTCCCACACTCAGCACAGGAGTCACACACCTACAGCCTTCTCTATTGGAAGTTCCCACTCAGGCCTGGCTGCTTTCACCTCAGCAGACACACACATCAGTAGATCAGCAGTTGCCACCACATCAACCTGCTATCAGGGCTGCCAGCTAACTATCATTACAAAAGTCCCTTCTTCTCAGAGTCCTTATTTTCCCCTTCCTTTTCCCCAATTTTTCTCCCTTTTTACCTGTTTCTTTCTCCCTCTTTTTTCTTTTTCCTTTTGCTCCCCTTTTGTCTTTTTCTATATTCTTTATCTTTTATGTTTATTATTTTTTCCTTTTTCTTCTTGTCTTCTCTTTGTTCTTTTTTCTTTGCCCCATCCAAGGAGGACATTGACTCTCCACTAGTCAGCTGTATCTACTGCACCATCCACCTCACCCAATGGATGAGCACCACTTCAGCTCCTACACCACTGAATTGATGATAGACAGTGGATAACACCTGCTCATCCCAACTGCAGCTCCTCTTCAGGACAAACAGAAACCTGTACCCACATTCCCACCAGTTATTGTACCAACCTAGAGACAGCTGAGCAGTGTCCCAGTGCTGCCAAGCTAACAACCAAAGAAACATACCTGCTCTGCACATCTGGATATATCAATACAAAACAAAAAAAACAGGGTAAAATAAACCAACACATACATAATCAACAAATAAAGATAACAACTTCAAAATGTCTTAGAGACAACAGACAACTTCAATTCAAACAAAGAAACAGGACAACAAAGCAGAAGCAAGTGACCAAAACAAAGAATTAGGCAATATCTCTGAGGAAGAACAGGTAAAAGAACTGTCTGATAAGGAATTCAAAAGAAATACATATAAAACCTGCCAAGAGCTCAAGGAAATCATAAACAGAAGCAAGGAAAAGATGGACAATACCATAGCAAAATGACAAAATAAATAGATAATTAGAAATCATATAGAAATAACAATTATAAATCCAGAAGATGAACTCTAAAATTACAGAGATAGATAACACACTGGAAGGACAAAAGAGTAGAAGAATCAACTGGTTGAAAAACACACATACCAGCTAGGAAACAAACCCCTTGACACCAGCTAGAATGAAGAAAAAAAAAAGAATGAAATAAAATGAAGACTTTCTAAGTGTTATGTGATATCTATAGAACTAAAATATGCTTGACTGGAGTCCCAGAACAAGAAGAGGCTGGGGAAAAAAAAAAAAAGAAAATTGTTGAAGACTTGCTAGCAGAAAACTTCCCCAATATGATGAAAGAGGAAAAGATGTCCATCCAAGAAGCTCAACAAAACCCATACAGGATAGACTCCAAAAGAAAATCACTAAGATATATAATAGTCAAACTCTTACAAACTATAGCAAAGAAAGAGTCTTAAGAGAAGTTCTGGAAAAATAAAATGTTACCTACTAAGGGCAACAAATAAGACTGAGCTCTGACTTCACAGCAGAGTATGCAGGCAAGAAGGCAATGGGATGACATATACAAAACCTTGAAGGAAAAAAAAAACTGCAACCAAGAATTATATGTCCAGCAAAACTGTCCTTCAAAATATGATGGTGAAATTGGGATGTTCCCAGACAAACAGAAATTAAGGGAATCTATAAAAACCAGACCAACTCTACTAGAAATGCTAAAGGGAGTCCTTCCAACAGAAAACTAGCAATGGAAGACAACAATTTAAGATTAAGACATGTGACAACACCACCCAGAAACTTGCCCAGGAAAAGATTTCTCAAATCTGAAATAAGCTTACAAAACAGAAAACGGAGAACCAAAGTAGTCAACTGTAAACAACACCAACTACAAAGAAATAATATAGTTATAAAATTTCCATTTAGAGACAAAGTCAGGACAACGTCAATATAGAACCAAAAAAAAAAAAAAAAAAAAACCAAACCCACTGCCTTGAGTAGAATCTGACTCATAGTGACCCCGCCTTGGGTTTCTGAGGCAGTATTACTACGGATAGTAGATTGCCCAACCTTCCTTCAGAGGAGTGGCTGGTGGGTTTGAATCTTCAGCTTTCTGGTAAACAGTCAAACGCCTTAGGCACTATGCCACCAGAGCTCCTGAGCACAAGCACTTAGTTTTTGTTGTGGTGCTGATGACTTCTTTGTTCCAAATATTCTTCTGTGCTAAGTTGATTTTGTTATTGAGCTTTCTTTCCCTTTCCATCATTGCTGTTGATTTTGTGTTTTCACAAGTATTTAGTAAACACAAAATCAACAGCAATGACAGAAAGGAAAAGAAAGCTCAATAACAAAATGAACCTAGCACAGGGCCATATGATATGGCAGGGCCATTTTGCAGGTACATTGGGGCACTAGGAGCCTGAGTGATCTGGGACACAGAGACTGTTTGGAACAAAGACGCCATCAGCACCATAACAAAAATACAAAAGAATGAGAGCAGTAAATTCATACCTATCATTAATTATTTTGAATATAAATGGATTAAACACCTTTCAAGAGAAATAAACTGGTAGAATGGATATAAAAACAACACTAATCAATATGCTGCCTATAAGAGACTCACCTTAGACACAAAGATAAAAATAAATTAAAAATCAAAGGATGGAAAAAAATATATCAAGCTAATGGCAACCAAAAAGAGTTGTTATGTGCCATCAAGTTGGACCCAACTCAGCAACCCCTCCTCAGGTTTCTGAGGTGGTATCACTATGAAAGTAGATTGCCCAACCTTCCTTATGAGGAGTGGCTGGTGGGTTTGAACCGCCAGCCTTCTGATAGCAGTCAAGTGCCTTAGGCACTTTGCTACCAGAGCTCCCTCCAAAAAAGAGTAGGCGTACCAATATTAATGTCTTTTAAAATAGATTTCAAGGCAAAATCCAGCATAAGGAATAAGAAAGGACATTATATGATAATCAAAGGGTCATTTGATCAAGGCAACATAATCATAATAAATACCCGTGCACCCAATGAAAGAGTGCTAAAATATATAAAGCAAACATTAACTGAATTGAAAGGAGAAACAGAAAATTCTACAATAGTTAGGAGATTTTAACAAGCCACTTTCAATAAAGGGCAAAACAACTAGGAAAAAAAACTCAACAAAGACACAAAAGATCTCAACAATACAATCAACCACCTTCACCCAAGAGACACATACAAAACACTCCACTCAACAAAAACACAATGTACATGCTTTTCTAGTACATATGGGTCATTCTCCAAAATAGACTATATGTTAGGCCACAAAATAAGCCTCAACAAATTTTTTAAAAACTGCTGATGAGTTATGGGACAGGAACTTATCTGGGTGAAGAGAAAAGCAATATAATAAGTGTGTGACCTGTACAATATCACTAAGCAGAAGGAAGACACGGAGAGGTGCACAAAAGGCACAGATAATAAAGGTAAATACTATTACATTATTGACTACACAAAGACATTTGACTGTGTAGGTTATAACAAATATGGATAAGGTTGCAAAGAAAGGGAATTCCAGAATATTTTATTGTGCTCATGAGGAACCTGCACACAGACCAAAGGCAGAGGTTCAAACAGAACAAGAGGATCTTACATGGTTTAAAACCAGGAAAGGTATGTGTCAGGTTTATATCTTTTCATGATACTTATTCAGCCTGTATGCTAGCAAATAATCTGAGGAACTGGACTATATGAAGAAGAAAGTAGCATCAGGATTGGAGGAAGACTCATTAATAGCTTGTGATGTGCAGATGACGCAACCTCGCTTGTTGAAAGTGCCTTGTTGAAAGTGAAGATGATTTGAAGCACTTACAGATGAAGATCAAAGACTTCGGCCTTCAGTATGAATTACACCTCAACATAAAGAAAACAAAAATCCTCACAACTGAACTAACAAGCAACACAAATGGAGAAAAAATTGAAGTTATCAAAGACTTCATATTACTTGGTTCTACAATCAACACCAATGGAAGCAGCAGTCAAGATATCAGACGTCGTACAGCATTGGGAAAATCTGCCACAAAAGAACTCTTTCAAATGCTAAAGAGTAAAGATGTTTCCTTGAAGACTAAGGTGCGCTTGACACAAGCCATGGTATTTTCAATCGCCTCATATGTGTATGAGAGCTGGACAATGAAAAAGGAAGACCAAAGAAGAGTCCATGCTTTTGTGTTGTGGTGGTGTTGGTGAAGAATGCTGAAAGTACCATGGACTGCTAAAAGAATGAACAAATCTGTCCTGGAAGAAGTGCCAACAGAATCCTCTTTGAAAGCAAGAATGGCCAGACTTCATGTCACCTACTTTGGTCATGATGTAAGAAGGGACCATTCCCCGGAGAAGGACATCATGCTTGGCAAAGCGGAGGGACAACAAAAAAGGGAAAGGCCCTCAATGAGATGGATTGACACAATGGCTTCAACAATGGGCTCAGGTATAGCAAAGACCGTGGGGCTGGCACAGGAACGGGCAACGTTTTGTTCTGCTGTACATGAGGGCACTATGAGTCAGAGATAACTGCACCTGACAACAACAACACTATAGCCTATATTTAAGGAACATATTTCTCTGAATTACAGTGTTCTGACTATGAAGACCCATGTAATAATAGATTTCCCACAAGTCTGGGTACGTGGAATAGCAAGACATCTCCTGAGGATTATTTCCTTGACACTGACACAGTACGTCTTCAAATTAATTGTTTCCATCTCTGTGTTGACTGCTAGAGAATTGAGGACTATATGTGTGACCCACTCACTTCTAGCAAACACAGAGGGCTTTCACAGCAGATGATTTCCATAGTTGAACTCCACATTTCTCCATTCTCTCTTCCTCTGGCTTTCCCTTAGCTTCCTTCCTCTCACTTAGTTTTAAATTTATTTTACATATCTTTGTAAGCCACCTTAATTTCTTCTTGAAACAAGGTGGGGCATAAATAAATTTATTTTTTTCCCCCTTCATGATAGAAGTTATTAACTTTGCTGAAGAGGAGAAGGGCAAGGGAAGACAAAATATAGACTTTGGCAATGTATGGCTGATTTTAAGAGACCTTGGGGATATCTTGTGAAGAAAAGATACTATTTCTAAACCATGCTGTATAGTTTTAGTTTTATGTACAGCACAAGGCAATTGCACGACGTCAACCCTTTTTATTATGTTACATCCATTATACTAATGCTACAAAACATTTAAAATTAAAAAACAAAGGAATGTAACTGGGCCAGAAGAAGCTTAGCTTTTACTTATGGTAGGAACATTAAGAACAAGGAATATTGATGAAACTGTGAAAATATGGAAAACATTGGTAACAAGTGGACAGAGTAACCTCTCATGCTTGAATTACGTTTTAAAATACAGTTTGTTCTCCCCCTTCCACTCCTTGTTCTTTCTCTGAGAAAATTATCAATTTTTCATAAGAGGCTGATTCTCAGGAGACAGAAAGATAGGCCACTGCTAGATAAGAGCAAATAATGACAATTTTTTAAAGAACTAATGCTTAAGTTGAATGGTTTATTCAGAAATGCAGTTGCATTTTATCATAATCTGACAAAATTATGGTAACAGTCAACCTGAATATAGAACCTTTCTATATTTGCTAGTGTACCCCTATATATCAGGTCCATTTAACTGAGAGGAAGAAACCATGACGAAGGAAAACACCACACACACACACACACAGACATCCACTCCCAAACAGCAAAGGCATCTCTGCCACAAAAACCATACCCATCATTGCTCCAGGTTCGGGTGGAGATCTACTGTCAGTCTATTTTAGCACACCCATTCAAATTCTGTACGTCTTTATAAATGCAGTTATCATTACCATTGTTGCCTTATCACTCTCCATGATTGCTCTCTTTCAGTCAAGTACAAAGGCAGCCTGAATATAAATGTTTTGTCATAAAACTGCTATTCAAACAATAAAAAAGGGTTATAATAGTACTTTAAAAAAAATTTACCCCCAGGGCTGCCACACAGACTGGCAGTGTGCAGATTGAGGTGCATAAAATACCTCCAGCCACGCTCTCACTACCCTCCGTACCCTTCCACTGCCTCTGTACTTAATATTAGCAAGGCTTTAAAGACAGCTTAGATTCCATCCCATGACTAAGATATCAAGACCTTTTTTTAGAAAATTTAAAAAGCCACAAGTTAATTTTAGCAGTATTATCAAGATTGCACTTAAGAAAACCAAATTAATTTTATTGAGAATTTCTGTCTTTCAAAGAGAAAGTTATTTTTAAGTTCTTTAGTGTTAGGGTAAATGCATAAACATGTAAATATATATATATATATATACACACATATATATGTTGTTGTTGTTATTTGCCGTCGAGTCGGCCCCGACTCATATCTCATATACAAGCATATATATATATGCTTGTATATCATATACATATACATATCACACACATAAATACAGATATACACACACACACACACACACATATATCATAAACACATATTTAAAAAAAAACAAAACACTGTCATTGAATCGATCCTGACTCATAGTGGGTCATAGATAGATAGATAGAGATATCTATATAGATATAGATATATATGCACACACTTATATCTGCACACATGCACTCAGATAGGCTATATATACATATGTCATATATACACATGTATATCAATATGTATACACACATATATGACATACGAACAGATATATTATTACATACACATACACACACATATATATGTATTATACACATACGTATAAAATCTTTACACTATAAATGCTTTTGTTGGCATCAGGACTGGCTGTGCACTGCCACCCAGGGGCTGTCTACAACATTTAACACTGCTATCTTGCCAAAAGGCACTCAAAGTCATTACCGACTATATCCTGGACAATCCTCCATAGTAGCTGTTAGCATTCCCATTGCATTTTCCTGTAGCTTTGGTGTCATTTCCTATAGTATGAATGCATTTTGCAAAGAAAGGTAGAAAAAAGCAAGAAAGAAAAAGAACACCAAATGAACAAAAGACCACCTAGAAGGAAATAAACAAATGACACTGACAAGGCTGACAGTATTGTTATCTCAATCTTAAAAGAAGAAATAAGAAAGGGGGGAAAGAGTGGAGGAAGGAGGTTTATCAGGGCTTCATGCCTACTGCTCTGGGTAAATATCCCTCCCCATAACAATAAAGACAAATAAAGTACAAAGAAAGGATAAAGCAGATTACAGACCTGGCCGGTGTTTGATAAATGGCACTCTACTTCACTCTGCTTATTGTGTACTTCATACCTCACTCCTGAATATGGAAGAGAATTTTATTAAAGATTTAGCCATGGTGGTGGTGGTGACTGGCTCACAGTAATTTTCCTACAAAGTAGTTTAATCTATCACAGGGCAGACAGTGCACCTTCTTACCATGTATCATATCTGTCTATTGAGTAAGTGCTATCCAAATCCAATTTCTTTTCATTTTTGGAACCTGTGATGCATATTCAAGATACACTTTCGTTTTGTCTTTGCCCTAAATTGGGTATCGCATAAGGTGGGGGAAAAAAAAGTACTAATAAAAAGGAAATCTGCACACTATAATTTTTATATCACTCTGGCTTTTTTTTTTTTTTTTTTGCATTTCACAAAGAGAAAGCATGTAATTTTAATGGAATATAATATTGGTCACATGTGGTGTCACCAAGATCTTTCATATTTATGGATATGAATATGAAGTGTTGCATCACTGATTGTAGAATGAACTTAGAAAATCATTCCAGTCAAGTTCCAGTTCTGAGCTTTGTGGAGCACAGAAGGGTTGTTCCATTCAATAATGAGAAAACTTGTTCAGTATTAGGGGAAACTGTTTCAACCAAAATCATTTGGTAGTTCATTATTAGGTAAAATATAAATCCACACGTGTCATAAACAAGGTGCCTTCAGAATGCTCTGTTATGAAATCACAGAGATTAAAATAGCCTCACCAGCCGCCACTCCTCGGAAGGTTGGGCAATCCTACTTCCCTAGTGATACTGCCTCGGAAACCCAAGGAGGGGTCGCTATGAGTCGGGGCCGACTCGACGGCAAATAACAACAACAACAACAAAATAGCCTCATGAAATCACTCACCTCTTCTGTTTCTGGTATCAGTGCTCCGTAAAACATTTTAAAATATAGAGTCTAGGCTCCCATCATGAGATTCTATTATTTCTTCTTTCATTGCATTGTTTTATTTCATTATGATGAATTGCTTTCAAACCTAACAATTATTTCCATTAAATGATACTGGTCTTTTTGCAAAAATATATAATTCTGCCCTTAGCCAATAGTAACAAATCATTCACACTACTGCTATGTCCCACTTATAGACCTTCTTTGAAACTAATCTTACACATCTTTTTATAAGACTAATCAGTGTATATTTTGGCAAGTAAAATTTATATTTAAACTCACAAGTTATTATTGCCTGGGAGTCCCATGGAGAACACAGAAATCCCAAACAGGGTCAGTTTCCATCTACCAGAAATTTAAAAGGTACATCTCATCAATTTCCAAACTGTTCCCACCTTCAGCAACTTAAACTTCAATAACCTTCTCTGTTTGGCCCCAAATATAAACATAAGATTTGGAAAAAAAAAAAAAATCGAAAGTAGCTCTTTATCAGGAAAAATTTAACCAGTCCAACCTTGTCCAATTCCTTTCATTTAAAGATAAGAAAACAACTGAGTCCCAGAAAGTAATTTGTCAATATGTTCAAACATCTGTAAACATTCATTGACAAATTGATAGAGGGGCATAGATTTTAAAGTCTAAAAGATCTAACTTCATCTGCACTTAACTAGTTCTGTGACATTGGGTAAACAATTAGCTAGCTGAGTCTGTAAACTGGGGATAATAATATACTTAGCATATGAGTTTGTTATGGGACCAAATGAGATGAAGTATTCAAAATGCTATTAGCACAATGCCTGTTACACAGTCAGTGCTCAATAAATGATACCAATTAGTCACAAAAGAGCCTAGCAACCATTGTGTAGTAGAATTTTCTTAGCCACTTTTATTCGTGTCAACTACTGTCTCTCCTTCACCTATACTATGAATCAGTGCTTAGGATAAAAGCAAAATTAACCTCTCATCTAAAACTAGGTACAACATATTCACTTATCAAAACAATAAAAATTTAATACAACAAAGGATGCTTAACTATCTCTGATTATATAAAACAGAATAAATCAGATATTGCACCTTGAAAATGTTAATTAACCCTGGTTTAGGGGATGGGGTGGGAAAATGACAAATCAGTAATGTTGCAAACACTCTGATTCGTTCATAAGTTTCTTAAAATAGATGAACAATAAAATGTTTCTCTAAAGATTTTGAACATAAATTAATACTATTCATGGTCTTCATGTATTTTTCTATGTTTTTAAAAGGAAATCTATGTTCTGATATTATAAAAATGATACCTATAATGTTAAAAATCTAAAGTGTATTAAAAGAAAGAAAAGAAAAAAGTCATTAACAATCCTACTACTCAGAAATAATTGCTTTTAACATTTTGGTGAAATTTGATAATGTTTATTAAATGTATATTTTATAATTAAATTGAGTTTATTTTATATTCACACAAACACACACACTTTATATCCTACATTTATTTCCTAATAATGAATGAATGATGAGCCTTTTCCCATATCATTATATAGTCTAAAAGGCATGATTTAAGTGGTATATCATAGTGATATGTCAGTACACTATTTAACTTGTTACCCTCCTATTGTAAAATATTTATACTCTTACCAATAAATCTACAGTGAGCACCCTTCGCTTCTGTGAATGTCTTTGAATTAGAATTTTCTGCCATTCATTAAACTGAAACTCCTTAAAGCTACAGTTCTTGTCCAACCTGTACATGATTTTACTTGCTGCCAACATAGTGTGGATATTCAATAAGAACCACTCTATGAAATATGTTCTTATTGATTAACATTCATCAGCAACATTCCCTTTTACAAATACTATGAAACTAATCTCAGACTCATATTATTCTGCTTTTCTTATGTTGACAATAAATTTTGCATGGGAAATTTAATAATTGCCACTAAATATGGCCCCCTTTGTTTAGAAATTTCCTCTGTAAGCCATAGGTCTTCATAAATATCAATGCAATCAAGATACATCCATAAATTCACCTACTTTGATAATCACCAAGGATTCCTGGTGGTGCAGTGGTTAAGTGCTCAGCCATGAACCAAAAGGTGGGCAGTTCAAACTCACCAGCCACTCCAAGGGAAAAAGATGTGGCAGTCTGCCTCTGTAAAGACTATATAGCCTGGGAAACTGTATGAGGTAGCTCTCTGTCCTGCAGAGCTGCTGAGTCAGATTCAACTCCATGGCAATAAATTTGGTTTTGGTTAGCAGTATATTTATATATGCCTAGATGACTCTAACATGAAGAGACAAGAAGTTGCAAATCAGAAAAACTACACTATTTCATAAACACTGCAAAAGTCTAACATTTTTTGATGCTATCTCTTATAAAACTCAAACACTAACATTGACTCATATTTCCCATTGATGTTTCATATTCAAAGAACACATTTACCTTATACATTTATATAATTTGGAAATTTAAATGGACTTGGACATAGAAGAAATCAAACATTTAAAATAATTTTGGATCTGATGTGTGCCCTCTGCACTGGTCTTGGAAACTTCCTGTATGTCAGATTGACTTTAGAGTAATTCTGGAGTCAGATTATAATAAAAAAGAAAATACTAAATTACATCAAGCCTAAAGAGAAAAAAATTGAAAGTTGACCATTTTAAGAATGATAGTTCTCTTTTTTGGAGGAATAAAAACAGACAAAATTATATTCACTTTAAAGAAAAAAGTTAATATAGAAGGCTTTTCTTTAAAAAAAAATTTTAAGTATACCCTTGCATATACTAAATTAATGCTCTATGTCCTCTGTTGCCTTTAAATTCCTTCTAGTCTGACGACCAAAGTAAAAAGCACACTATTGGCAACAAAAGAGTTTTATTTTTAATACTGTTTTATTTATATTCAAAGCAGACTATTTATAAGGAACTAGTCCTATTGAAAGACATAAGTAAGTTCCTTTTGGAACCCATGAGACTTTTAACCACTCTTTTAAGATGCATTCATTAACACAGAAGCTCTTCACCTACAGACAAGATTTCTATCTATTTAACTACAGTTATATAGAGATGATTTTGAAATTTGTAAAGTAAGTTTATTTTCAAACCTCAACTAGAATCGGTTGCCAGAGTCAGCAGTACAGTAAAATGTCCAGATCAGGAGCAGACATTTCATGCCTTGTGTAAGACAGTACCTACTACAGCACAGCGCCACCTGGCAGCAGGATGGAGAACTGTGTCACTGTGGCCTCCTGAGAATAGTCATTAATTGGTACAGTACACTGTTCTCCTGAAAGTCCCCAACTGATGCTGACTCCATTTTCCTCATTAAAAGTGGACACATTCACATACCAAGTTTGAAAGCCTAGAGTTTTTGCTCCCTTGGTTTTTGTTATTTGTAATTTTTAGGCATCTTAATTTAGAACATTTCATTTTCTAAGGATATCTTCACTGCAGCTGATCACAACTGATGATGATGAATGTATCTACATTTTTCAAAAATAATTTGTCATCAGTTTTCATGGAGATCATCACAACAAGTTAATTTACAACAGTGACACAAAGAAAAATCCAGTGCTCAGTTGAGTGTAGCTGTATGCCTCTTTGAAGAAGGAACTACAACAACCAAAAGGAATAATAACCTCTCATACTCACATGCCTGAATTATTCTGATTTAATTTCCATGTCTATATTCATATAAACATATGTATTTGTACAATTTTCATGTATCTGAATACATGTTTTATACAAATTAACATGATCAAAATTTTATTAAATCCTTTGACTTTTCTCTTCACAATGATTTACTTGTAATCTGAATATATGTAAATGACTAAAGACACTCAGAAAACATACATAAATAGCATTTGTTTCCATAATCTAACAAAAAGTAGTTTCATCCTATTGAATGAAAAGGAAATTTTTGGCATCCATTGATTTTTAGACCTACCAAATATTATTTATTATTCCCATTTTCCATATCGAACCCTCAGGGGAAAAAAAAACAAATCTGGGAAAGGGCAAGAAAGAATGATTCTCTTCAGATTTCCAATACAACTGAGATTCCAAAAATAATACTGTCAACTCTACCAGCAAAGTACCAAACTGAGTTCATGTTTATATTTAGCTTGCTACATAGGTCGGTTTGAATTAGTTAGTAACTCTCTCTGAATTCTATTAGAGTTTTCATAACCCTAAAACAGAAATAATATTTGACATCTCCCTAATTACTGGGACTATTTGCCACTTTAAAAAAAAAAAAAATGACAAATAGCTTTTTGCTGTGTGCTTTGCAGTCATTTCTCCTTCAATCTCTTTAAACCAAAAGTTAACCTTAGAATCAATTCTAAAAATAAAATTCCCTGTTCTTGGATATTTAAAAGCTTGCAAAAGTGTTTGCCCATTAAAAATATTACAAAGTAGAAGATATAGCTCTTCTAGACTCTATACCCACAAAGAACATTTTGTTTTCCTTTAGCTCTCTTACAGTGGTACATAAGAAGTAGGAGAAAGATGTTACAGGAAGGATTTACTTACTGGATAATATGTTAGATCTGTTCTTGACTCATTTCCCTTCCTCCTTCAAAGCCCAAGGTTGAACCAGCAGCCATCATGTTGAAGAACGAAAAAGGCAAAAAAAAAGTGGTGTTCTTCCTGGCCGCTCTCTCTGTATGTGCTTTCCTACAATGGAATTTCTTCCAGACTGATGTTGAGATAAGCTTTTCAATCCAAAAGGTGGGCATCAGGAGCGGGGGAGAATTACCTGAATTAGGTAAGCCTTATTCAGAAATCCTTATGATCTCAAGCTCATGTTTAACTTGAGTGACCAGAACACCTGGTCACCAGGACTGAATTGTAGAATCCATAGCTTGCCTTTGGACTATTCACAGTCCCTGGATATATTCAAAAGAACAAGCTTTGTAGTTTCCTCAAGAAAATGTCCTGGATCATCACTACCTAATACATTGTTACCTAATACCTAATATTTCTAATAAGTAGAAAAAGACATTGTTGTTGTCCTTAGTTGCCCTCAAGTCAATTCTGATTCATGGCAACCACATGTGTGCAGAGTAGAACTGCTTTGTAGGGTTGGGCTGTGACTTTCCAGAAATAGTTCAGCAGCCTGTCATCCCATGTGCGATGAGTGGGCTCAAACCTCCAACTTTTCAGCTAGTAGCTGAGTACTTAACTGTACCACCCAGGGGCTCTTTAGAAAAAGCACAGACACACAGCAATAGATACAGTACACAGGGTATGTATTGGATAGCTCTTAACCATCACTTCTCATCTCCTCAGCTCATTTTTCACTCCAGCTTTTGTTGTGCCAACTAGCTACACTCAGGTGTGCTTGCTGGTGTCGCATCTCAGAGTCACTGTGTGTCTCTAGAAGAATTTACCACATAATTTACAGGACTCAGTCCAAAATTATTCTTATTTATGAATAATTATGAATTTCAAAACAGACTGTAGAACATTAAACTAAGTGTGGGGCCCTGTCATTGCACAGACCTCATACCTATGAAGCCAATCTGTTTCCGTGCTTTCTCCAATGGGGCTTCTCTGATGCTGTAGATGTTGGAATCTACTCAGACAAACTTAGAAATGTGTAGGAGTTAATACCTATGGAACAACTATTAAAGAGGGAGGGATGGAAGCTAGTGGATAAATGCCTTTCTATCTCTTGTGTGTACAGTTCTGAGATATTCTACAGGGCTACTCAAGGAGTCCTAGTGAGATCAAGACTTAACTTCCCACAGTAAAACCCAGCTTGATAACATACCCCTGGGTTAGCACTCTCTTTGTGCCTATTTAGCTTTCTTCAGACAATCACTACTGTTTTTATAACAACTTCCAAAAATAAACTACTTATATAAGAGCCTTTGTATCAGGATCTGTTCTGGGGAAAAAACCTAAGTTAAAAAAGGCAAAGACAGATTGGATGGGTCACTGTTTAAGTGAGATTATACGTTAAAAGACTGATTTGAAAGCTACAGCAATGGTGACAAAACACAGGGAAAAAAGATGACTACTGGAATTAGTAGGAACTCTGGTAGCGTAATGCCTGAGGCACTTGACTGCTAACCAGAAGGCTGGTGATTCAAACCCAGCCACTCCTCGGAAGGAAGGTTGGGCAATCTACTACCGTACTGATACCGCCTCGGAAACCCAAGGAGGGGTCACTATGAGTCGGGGCTGACTCCACAGCACATAACAACAACAACAACAACAACTGGAATTAGTAAGGGGAATAAAAAGGAGTTGGCGATTGACTGGATGTGGGAAGTGAGAAAAAGAATCCAATATAACTAAAAGTTTTCTTGTCTGGATGAATAATGGATGGTTATGTCATTGACCAAACCAGGGTCAGATGAAGTAGTGATTAGGGTATGAAAATAGCATGTTTAATTTTGGACCTATTGAACTGAAGATGTGTTCAGGGTACTCTCGTGTAAAAAGGTGTTCATCCACAGCCAATTTTACTTGAATCTGAAGCAAATCTAGATGGAGGCAGAGTGATAAATATAAGTATAGAGGTGCAAATAAATAACGAATACAGAAATAGAGTTGAAGGAAATTTTCCCTGTATATATATATATATGACACCCATTCTTTATTTTTACTACTTAAGCTCCTACTGGCAACTTTTATGCTTTAAAATACTACTGTAAGAATTACAAATACAATGGGAAGAAAAACTGAATCAACTAATTATTATATTAAATGATTTTAGTGTAAAGTGTTTCCAAAATCAATATTTTAAAATCTCAAGTTTTCTATATTCTTTTTTTTTCCATTTCCTACCTCGGAAACCCAAGGAGGGGTCGCTATGAGTCGGGCCGACTTGACAGCACATAACAACAACAACAATCTCTTCAAATGATATAATCTGCTTGAGAATTTAAATAAACATAAGCCTTTATTAGAAAACTAAAATATGAATACTACTGAACGCTGGGTGACTGCCAAAGTTGTAAGCTTCCAAATGTTTTCCATCTGACCCCAGATATTTGGCCAAGATCTATAGGGCAAGTTTTCTTTAAGTAGCATTTACTGTAAAAGTCATATAATCTTTCATTTCTACAGAAAGTAGATAGCAATTTAGTTTTAAGGTATAGCTCAAAATAATTATACCTAAGATCATCAAATTTGACTTTGTAATTTGTTTTGGGAAGAATTAAAATCTATCTGATTATTTAGGAGTTGACCTTCATTTGGGATACATTATTAATCTATCCAATATCTGTACAATTCTGCCTTTGGGATTACATGGACTTTCAGTGTTAATAAACTTTTCTGAAGGTAGAGCTGGAAAAAGAAAAGTGATACTGGCATGGAATTCAAGGTAACTTGCTCTTCCTGACAACCAATATTCGCAATCTCTTAAAGGTGGTCCAAAGCACAACTTGACTGAAAAGATCAGGAAAAGATCCTACATCAGACAGGAAACAGATTAGACCTAAAACAGGACATGTGCATGGGAAAGCCTGCCCTAGAGACTGAAAATACAAAATATCATGAAACTATGAGGAAAGAAAAGTTTGAAAACAAGAAACAAGAAGGTCCTCTTCCAAAAGACACAAAAACAGAGTGATAAATTGGACATCAAAATTTTAAAGATCCAAATGATGAAAGTTAATATCTGCAATGCTAAGAGATAAGTTATTATATGCAAGTGTGTATGTGTGCGTGTGTGTGTGCATAAAATTAACAATGGATTCATATCCAGAATATTTTTAAAAAAAAATCTTTTAAATTAATAAAAAAGAAAACCAGCTCAATAGAAAAATGGACCAAAAATATAAGGAGGATGTTACAGAACAAGAATTATAAATAGTGAATAAAAATAGAAAAGAAGAAAAACTGAGTCACCCTCACTAGTAACCAAGAGAATGTAAGTTAAAACAGTGGGATAGCATTTTTCACTTAATAAGACTAATAGAAAAAAATAAGTCTCAAATATATTAGATGTTCTAGACTATGAGGAGCTCTGGTAGCGTAGTGGCTAAGGCACTTGACTGCTAACCAGAAGGTTTGCGGTTCAAACCCACCAACCACTCCTCGGAAGGAAGATGGGGCAATCTACTTCCATAGTGATACTGCCTCGGAAACCCAAGGAGGGGTCACTATGAGTCGAGTCTGACTCGATGGCACATAACAAAAACAACAACAGACTATGAGGGATATAAATAAGTACAGCTATTTTGAAGGAAAATTTTACAGTGTTTATCCAAATTTGAGGGAGCTTTGGTGGTGTAGTGTGTAAGGCATTTGACTGCTAACCAGAAGGCTGGTGGTGGTTCAAATCCACCAGCCACTCCTCAGAAGAAAGATTGGGTAATCTACTTCCGTAGAGATACTGCCTTGGAAACCCAAGGAGGGGTCGCTATGAGTTGGATCCAACTAAATGGCAGTAGTTTTTTTTGTTTTTTTGTTTTTTTTTTGGTTTATCCAAATTTGAACTGTATATTCCCCAATACCCAATAATCCCACTTTTAGGTATCAAGCATAGATAAAACTCTATACACATAAACAGGAATGCATGTACAAAGATGTTCACTGGAACTGTTTTGTAGTAGCAAAAATCTAGGAAAAAAATACTATAGGCTTTAATAAAGGAATAAATAAATAAATATTGAATTTGTTCTTCTATACCATGATATTAGTTAGCAGTTTAAGAAAATAAAGTTGATTTATATGTATTTACATTGAAAAAGCTTCCAGACACATTATCAAATTAAAAAGCAAGTCATAAAATGATAAATGTATTATGAGATCACTTATATACAAACATCCATTTTTAAATCTTATGAAACAATTTATGTATTGTAGTATGTATGTATATGTGTATACATATTGTACATAGAAATACATATATATCAATTCTTAAACCCCAAAATCAAAATGATATATTTAGTATATGATGTGAACATACAGAAAATAAGTCTGAATGAACATATTCCAAACTGAACAGTAATTATTTCTAGGAAGGATTCTAGGATTGGGAATTCAGAACACTCAAAAGAATCTATATCTTTATTTTTACTTTTTCAGTGTTTCACAAAGAGGATTTTTTATTGTATTATATGAATAATTTTTAAAATTTTAAAAAGAAATAAGGACCTACTAAAGATCAACTGGGAGCTCTGGTAGCGTAGTGCTTAAGGCACTTAAC
>NW_006921674.1:3865557-3866115 GCF_000298275.1 Orycteropus afer afer | reverse complement strand
TTTTTATTTTGTTGAGAGATCAACTAAGGAGACAGGGTTTCAGTGAGTTTGAGAGACCAGGAATGTTCTAGATGAAATGTCTTTGTAATAAGAACACAGAAATCACAGAACAATTAGAGATTTTATCTCTGCACTCCTCCTATCCCTCTCTCTAGTACATCTCCCTTGGGGAAGCCCTGATTTTTCCATTTGGCAGGAATTGGGCCAGTTCTAACATACAGAAACTTTTCATTCAGCTCTCTGTAAATAGTAACTTCATGAGAGGCAACTATTTTCCTATATTTCTTATAATTCATGTCACCAAAAATAAATAAATAAATAAAGATCTAAGAATTTATGCTTTACAATACTATACCTATAATACCAAAGTCATGGTCTATAAAAGGAAAAATTTATAAGTTGGACCTCATCAAAATTAAACTTTTACTCTGAGAAAGTCTATGTGAAGAGATGAAGACATATGCTACATACTCAGAAATTCCAAAAAAGGATGACTACCTAGAATGTATTAAAAACCCTGAAAACTCAATGTTGTTGTTATTGTTATTTGTCAGCCCC
>NW_006921674.1:3861809-3864962 GCF_000298275.1 Orycteropus afer afer | reverse complement strand
GTTGTTGTTGTTGTTATGTGCCGTCGAGTCGGCCCCGACTCATAGCGACCCCTCCTTGGGTTTCCGAGGCAGTATCACTACGGAAGTAGGATTGGCCAACCTTCTAGACTACCCAAAATTTCTTAAACAGGTGAATGATTTAAATAATACTAATAATTGTGGTAAATATATAACATGGAATACAACTCAGCAATAAAAGAAGGAATGAACTATTGAAACAACTTGGATAATCTCCAGAGAATCTGGCTAAAGTGGGGGGGGGGGAGCCAATCCCAAAGGTCATATATTATATGATTCCATTTAGATAACATTGAAATGACAAAATGTTAGTGGTTAGAACAGATTAGTGGTCACCAGGGTAGGGAATGGAAGAACTTGGAAGAGAAGTGTCCATTATAAAGGGGCAAAGTAAGGAATACTTGTGGTGATGGGTCTGTGCAGTACCTTTATCTGCGGTGGTAGGAACATGATAAAAGTGTATAGAACTAAGTAATGTTATCATTGATGAAAACTGGTAAAAGTTAAGACTTGAGAGACTGAACATATAAAGAATATATATAGACAATGGCAAGACCATATATGCCAAAAGAATTCTGACCTATTACCTCTGCAGCAACAATACCAGAATGGTCAGGACTTAGTCAATGATTGCCAGCTTACCTATTTTTTGCCACCTTTCCAACCAGGATCAACCAGAAAAAATCAAATAAATCAGTCATGGAGGATGTCCCACTTCTACTTAGCTTGTCTCCAGCTTTCCCATGTCAACAGCTTCCAGTATGAGCATTATCTTAAACCTTTCCCCACACACACACATTCTTTTTCACTATAAAGCTTTCCTGCTCTCCCGAAGGCCTTTAAGTTTCTACCAAACATAAGTGATGGTGGCTGGCCCCCTCGCAAGCTTGAATAAATAGGTTTTGCTTGCTCTCATTTGGGTAACCTTCATTTATTTCCACAGTATACACAGCCATCTCGACATTATTTTTTTACAAATAAAAAAATCTACAATATAAAAATCAGCTTATAAATCTACAATTACATCTATAAAAATTCCAATTAAAAATATACCTGGATTTAAAAAGTGTTCTGTCAAGCACTGGTCCTTTATCACTTTCCTCACTCCACACAGATTTGTCCTCCTTCTACTGGAGAAGACCATCACAGAGGTACAGCTTAGAAGAGAGATGGAAGAAAGATTGGCAGAAAAAGAAGAAATACAAGTCCTTGGAGCAGGCATTTCAGAATACCAGAGGTCATCTTCAATTACATAGAAATATATCACTATATCCTACTTGTTCTATCTACTGGAATGGGCTGGGGGTAAGGAAACTCCTAAACCCCAAGGTCAGAGATTATATTTTTCAAATCTTTAATTACTATTTAAAAATTTGATAAAAGTCAAAGGAAGGATTTTACAGTAGTCACCAAAAAAAAAAAAAAAAAAGGATTCCTTGAGAAAGCAGGGACAAGACTTTCTCAGCCATGCACCCCAGTGGACACAGACTGAAATCTAACTATCATTAGCACAGCTGCAAATTTCCCAAAAAACTCTAAAGACAATCACCCCAAGCCACTTACACAATCATGGATTAAACTGAGCACATACCATTATACACAACAGTCTGAAAATAAGCAGTACACAGTCCAAGCAATAGTCGCAGTGAGTTCTGAAGTGGTTTAATCTTCAGATGCATATTACTAAATACTACATGGGATGAGTCTCTTCATGATCTCCTAAGCATCTGACACTCAACTGTGAGTGTCTGAGAACAGGAGCAGCCACAAAACCTGGCAGCTTCTTGGAAATGCACGAATTTAAGCCCACCACAAACCTAGTAATCCAGACTCTGCATTTCAACAAGACCCCCAGGTGATTCAAGCGCACACTCAGGTTTGAGAAGCATCGTTCTAAACTAGCTAAAATTTAACTAAAGAAAGTTCATGAAAGCACTTAGGAATGGTTGTACAGCATTCCAAAACTGATATATGGACCATTAAGCAATTTACTTTGATAGTACAAGAAAAAAATTGACGGTTTAATTTCAGATCATTTTCCTTGAAAAGCTAAAATAAAAAATAAATAAATAAATCTTTCAAGGGCTTAAAAATTCTTTTATCAAGATTCAATTGCTAATAATAAATCATACAGACGTATAGCAATTAGAGATGAGGTTGCTTAGCAAGTGCAATAATGTGGCAACTCAGAGGCCAAGAGATAGCATTGCAAATTGTTGCGAATCTACAAAGAAGAAATGCAGTTAAGATCAATCTTCTCAGCCAATTGTCACTTTACAAAAGCTGCTGCATTTTCAGAAACTTTGGTTTCAACATCCAGATGAATGTGAATTGCCTTCTACATAATAAAATTATTCCCTATAATTAACAGGCACGTGTAAATCCTAGATCCACCACTTACTAGCAGTATAACCTTTGAAAATTGCAAAGGTTTTTGAGCTTCGGTTTCTTTATCTGTAAAAATTAGAATTATAATACCTATTTAGAAGAGCTTGGAATTAAATAAGAATAGAATAGGAAATTCTTAGCAGCATGTTCAGCACATATTCAATAAACATTGGTGTCCTTCCTATCTTAGCTTGTCTCCTTTATAGATATCTGAATTTTTGTCAAATACACCTGACAGATGATAAAGTTCTAATTGGCATGAACATACATACACCTTGCCCAATGATGGCTAAGTAATATGTTAACAGATACATTTTGAATTAAAGCAATTTGATATATGAAAAGAATAAATCAAAACTGGGTATGGTGGTAAGACCCAGGTCTGCCTGGATCTTCTATTATTAGTATTAATTATAATAATAATAGCAGCAATCACTTATATATTGCTTACCATGTGCCAGACATTTTTTTAAGTAGTTTTCAAATTACTCTTTTAATCCTTATAATGATTTCAAGAAGTAAGTACTCTTTTTATCATCCTCATTTTATATATAAGAAAACTCAGATGCACAGAGGTTAAACAGCTTTTCGAAAAACTGAATAACTGGTAAAAGGAAGAATCAGGATTTGAACCCAGGCAGTCTTTCTCCAAAGTCATGCTTTCAACCACTGCACTATCAAAATTTGGGAGGAGTATTGTATGTGATCTCTATATTTATTTTGTTGTTAGGTGCTGTGGAGTCATCT
>NW_006921674.1:3859876-3861409 GCF_000298275.1 Orycteropus afer afer | reverse complement strand
TACTGCCTCGGAAACCCAAGGAGGGGTCGCTATGAGTCAGGGCTGACTCGACGGCACATAACAACAACAACAACAGTGAATTACTTAATATAGCCCTCTAGCCATGATCTTGTGACTCCCACAAAACAGTTTCATGGGACTATGCAAATAAGGTGTTTGTTGCCTAGCAAGGGAATTGGACAGCCTGTGAATAATGCAAATAAGGTGCATAGAACCTTTATGGTGTGTGGGACTATGCAACTAAGGTGTATGGAATCCTAATGAGATCAGTCAGTTTTGCCATCTCACTAGGCTTAAGGGAGCCAATCCCAGAAGTGGAAAGAAGATGACCTCACTACTACCAGAAGAAGAGCCAGAAGTAGAGTACATCTTTCAACCAGAAGTCCCTGCACTGAGAATCTACTGGACCCGGTAGACAGAACAGTAACACTGGGAACAGCTCAGAATAGTGAGAAGCAGTGGCAGAGAAATGGCAGCAGCAGAACAAGGACACCAACGTGAGAGGGAGCAGTGGCTTCCTGGTCAGCGGAGCAAGGTGGCTACAGCGGGTGAAAGAACGACCGAGTGCCTTCAGACAGGACATTTACTGCTGTAGTGGGGGGCCTCTGTGCATTTATTGTCAGAGCTAAAGAGGGAGTTTTAACACTTGCCTGAGAAGGGCAGAGGCCAAGGCAAGGGGCCAAGTGGCCTGTAGCTGGGAGAAAGGACCGCTTGTTGGCAGAGCCAAGAAGCTGACCTGACCAAAGGAGAGTATCTTACATTGTTCCTGATCATAAATTGTAACCTGTACTTCCTTAATAAAAACCATAACTGTGAGTACAGTCTGTGAGGTCTACGTAGCCATTGCAACAATTCTCGAAACTAGCAGAAAATATAGAGTGCCATGGGAGAGACTGCTGGTGTGAACTGGTAAAAAGTTGGAGGGAGGAGGTACGTCTGACTCCTCCCACATACAATTCAGCTTTGGGCTAATGCTGATGGTGATTCCCTGGCCTCCCCATTCTGAAGCTAGATGAGGAGGTCTGATGCCACCATGCTATTCTTACAGTTTCTTTAAAAAAAAAAAAGGAAGAAAAAGAAAAAACATTTTTGTAGAATAAATTCTGACTCATAGTGACCTTATATGGTTTCCAAGGCTGTAAATCTTAATGGAAGCAGACTGCCACTTCTTTCTCCCATGGAGCAACTGTTAGGTTTGAATTGCTGACATTTTGCTTAGCAACTGACCATTTTAACTACTGTACCACCACATGTACTTTGCACATCTAAAAAGTACAAAACTACCCTAATATGTCAAATATTAGAATACTTTAGAATTCAAATAAATATATCACTGATCTACTGTTAGTCAAATTTTAAAATAAATCAATTCTCAGAAAAGTTACATTCTCACAAAGCATGGACACAAAGTGAGGACACTTCCAAAATATACCACCAATGAGAATTCTTTCTTTATGGTGGTGGTTAACAGAAAAACAAGTAACTGAATAAAATACAGTTATGCAAAAAAATATGATTATTTATGCAAAAAAA
>NW_006921674.1:3850318-3857461 GCF_000298275.1 Orycteropus afer afer | reverse complement strand
TAAAAAAGTAGCTCTAAATGGATCATAGACCCAAACATAATAGCTAATGCTATAAAACTTCTAGAAGAACACATAGAAAAAATCTTTGTGACTGGGTTAAGCAAAGAGCTCTTAGCTATGACAACAAAAGCACAATTCATATAAGAAAAGAAAATGTCAAATGTCCTTGCTTAAAATTAAAAACTCTTGGACTTTAAAAGACATCATTAATGCAATGAAAAGACAAGCCACAGACTGGAAGAAGATCTCTACAGAGCATAGTTCTGAAAGAAAATTTGTATCCAATACATATAAATACTTAGAATTAAATAAGACAATCAAATTAAAAAATGGGCAAAAGATTAAAAAAGACATGTCAAGGACAATGTATATACATACATATGTGTGTGTGTGTGTATATATATATATTTATGTGTATATATGTGTGTGTGTGTGTGTGTGTGTATATATATATATATATATATATATATGTAGCTACTAAGTGCATAAGAGTCCCTGGGTGGTGTAAATCAGTAACATGCTGAAAGGTTGGCAGTATATGTATGCTTTGGATGAAAGGGCTGGTGCTACTACCTATCCACTAGATTAGGAGCTCTGGTAGCATAGTGCCTAAGGCACTTGACTGCTAACCAGAAGACTGGTGGTTCAAATCCACCAACCACTCCTTGGAAGGAAGGTCAGGCAATCTACTTCCGTAGTGATACCACCTTGGCAACCCGAGGAGGGGTCGCTATGAGTCGGGTCCAACTCGATGGCACATAACAACAACAACAACATCCACTAGATTACAGTCTCAAAGTCAGATAATATAAAGTGTTCATTGCTGGTAGGAATGTAAAATGGTACAGATACTTTGGAAGATATATTGTCAGTTTCTTAGAAATTTAACATAAAATAACATTTAAAAACAAAAAACAATTGACCCATATGTGGCCGACTGGAACCAGAACTGTGTTCCACGGGGTTTTCAGTGGCTGGTTTCGTGGAAGTAGATCGCCAGGCCTTTCTGCTGAGGTACCTCTAGGTAGACATGGGCAGTTGAGTGTGTTAACCATTTGTCCCAACAAGGGACTCCAAAATTCCCATAGACCCAGCAATTCCACTCATAGCGATTTACCCAAGAAAATAAAATATTTATCCACACAAATATGTCTAAGCAAATAATCACAGCAGTATTATTTATAGTAGCCAAACTGGAAACAATTCAAATGTACATCAATTGGTGACTATTGAGCAATAACAGGGAATAAACTACAGATACATGCCACCACATGAGTGAAACTTAAAAGCATCATGCTAAGTGAAAAAAGTCAAACACAAAAGATGGCATATTGTATGATTCTACTTATATGAAATGTCAAAAAAAAAAATAAGGCAAATTTAGAGAGACTGAAATCAGAGGGAATAGAGATGTATAAATCAGCCTGAAGGAACTATCTGGGGTAATGGAAGCATTCTGAAACTGCCATATTGTTATGGCTGCACAACTCTATAAATGTGCTAAAAATCATTTGCAAAACTGCCAAATAATCATTGCCATTATGAGATCCCAAAATCACCAGGCCTTGTGTCTTAATGGACTTAAACTGTAAACCTCTAGACTACAGCTCACTGTGATGCCTCCTTGGGTTTCCAAGGCAGTATCACTATGAAAGTAGATTGCCCAAGCTTCCTTCTGAGGAGTGGCTGGTGGGTTTGAACTGCAAGCTTTCTGGTTAGCAGTCAAATGCCTTAAGCACTACGCCACCAGAGCTTCTTGTTTCGAGTTTTTTGTTGTTGTTGTTGTTGTTGTTTTTTTTTAGATAGGCTACAGCATTGATCAACATTTTAAAATATGCTTTTTCATGTAAAAAGTTTCCTGAGATGCTTACTTTTTAAATAGCTCCATATATTATTGTATTGTTAAAAAATAAATAAATTCACACACAAAAAAAGTATCTTGAAAGGATAATATAAAAAGTTGTTAGGGAAGTTCTTTTTTTTTTTCCTTTCTTAGTCTCACTAGGTCAGCTTGTACAACCCATTTGGAGGTCTTTTTCATAACTTGTTCATCTGTTTCAGGTACTGGGAATGTGGTTACCAGTTTTTAAATAGAAGCCTCCTTAGAAATACCTGAGAGAGCATATTATTCCCTAGCAGAGCTGTGATTATAAGTCAGAATATGTGAACTTTTTTGATGCTTCAAAACACTATAATCAAAGTTTGTTTAATAATTATCCAAAACCCAAACCAAACTCACTGCTGTCAAATCAGTCCCGACTCATAGCGACCCCTCCTTGGGTTTCCAAGGCAGTACCTCTACGGAAGGAGATTGCCCGACCTTCCTTCCGAGGAGTAGCTGGTGGGTTTGAACTGCCAGCCTTCTGGTGATCAGTCAAATGCTTTAGGCACTAAGCCACCAGAGCTCCTATTATAGGTAACTATAATGACACTAATTTCTTTCCTAAATTGGTAGTTGTATGTTGCTATGATGCTGGTAGCTCTGCCACTGATATTTCAAATACCAACAGGGTCACCCATGGTAGACAGGTTTCAGCAGAGCTTCCAGACTAAGACAGACTAGGAGGAAGGCTGTAGCAGTCCACTTCTTTTAAAATTGGCCAGTCAAAACCTTATGAATAGCAGCAGAACATTGACAGAGTGCCAGAAGTTGAGTCCCTCAGATTGAAAGGCATTCGAAATACTGGGAAAGAGCTACTTCTTCAAAGTAGAGTTGACTTTAATGGATGGGGTAAAGGTTTTGCAACCTTCAGTTGCTGATGTGGCATGACTCAAAATGGGGAGAAACAGCTGCAAACATCCACTAATAATCAGAATGTTGAATGCATGAAATATGAATTAAGGAAAATGTGAAACTCTCAAAAATTAAATGGAATGCTTACAGATAGATATCTTACACACTATTGAGCTTAAAGTACTAGTATTAGACATTCTGGGTTGGACAATCATATGGTCTCCTATGCTGGGAATGACAAATTGAAGAAGAATGGCATCATATTCATTATCAAAAGTAATATTTCAAGATCTATCCTGGTGGCATAGTGTCTAAGGCATTTGACTGCTAACCAGAAGGCAGGAGGTTCAAACACACTAGCCAGTCCTCAGAAGGCAGTCTGGGCAATCTAATGCCATAGAGATACTGCCTTGGAAACCCAAGGAGGGGTCGTTATGAGTCGGAATCAATTTGATGGCAGTGAGTTTGGTTTGGTTTTTATCCTGAAGTACAACACTGTCATATGCCTGCAAGGAAGACCAGTTAATAGGACTATTGTTCAAAGTTACACACCAACTACTAAAACCAAAGATGAAGAAATTGAAGATTTTACTAACTTCTAGTCTGAAATGGATCAAACATTCAATCAAGATGTATTGGTAATTGCTGGTGATTGGATTGCAAAAGTAAGAAACAAATAAGAAGAATTGGTAGTTGGAAAATATGGCCTTAGTGATATAACTCACACCATATATCTCATGATAGAATTATGCAAGACCTATGACTTATACGTCAAAAATACCTTTTTTCAACAACATAAGACAGACTCATGGACTTCACCAGACAGAACACACGGGAATCAAATAGACTACATCTGTAGAAAGAGATGATAGAAAAGTTCAATACAATCAGTCAGAACAAGGCCCAGTTCTGAAAGCAGAACAGATCACCAATTGCTCATATGCAAGTTCAATGTGAAGCTGAAGAAAGCCCACAAAAGCCAAACTACCACTTTGATTATATCCTACCAAATTTAAACATCATCTCAAGAACAGACTTTGTGCATTGAATACTAATGACTGAAGAACAGATAAATTGTGGGATGGTATCAAGGACATAGTACATGAAGAAAGAAAGAGATCATTAAAAAGAGAGAAAAGTATGAAAAGATCAAAACAGATGCAAGAGGAGACTCTGAAATTTGCTTTCCAACATAGAGTACTTAAAGCAAATGGAAGAAATGATGTAATAAAAGAGCGAAACAAAAAAGTTTCAAAGGATAAATCAAGAAGACAGAGCAAAGAATTACAATGAAATGTTAAAAAAACAAAAGGGAAGAAGGCACTTGGAATTTCTCAAGCTAAAAGAACTGAAGAAAAAAATCTAAGCCTCGATTTGCAATATTGAAGGATTCTATGGAAAAAAAATATTCAGTGACACAGGAGATATCAAAAGAAGATGAAAGGAATACACACAGTCACTGTACCAAAACGAATTGGCCAGTGTTCAACCATTTCAGGAGGTAGCATGTGATCAAGAACCAATGGTGTTAAAGGAAAAATTACAAGCTTCACTGAAGGTATTGGCAAATAAATAAATAATAAAGGGGGGGGGGGCTCTAGGTATTGACAGAATAATAACTGAAATATTTCAATAATAAATGAAACACTGGAAGTGCTCACTCATCTCATCTCTGCCAAGAAATTTGGAAGGCAGCTAACTGGCCAACTATATAGAAGAGATCCACACCTGTGCCCATTCCAAAAAAAAGTGATCCAACAGAACGTGGAAACTATTATACAAAATTATTAACACCACACACAAGTAAAATTTTGCTAAATATAATTCAAAAGCAATTGCACCAGAATATTGACAGAGAACTGCCAGAAATGCAAGCAAAATTTAAGAGTTTGTGGCATGAGGGATATAATTTCTGAAGTCAGATGAATCTTGCCCAAAAGTGAATACAAGGAAGATGTTTCTCTGTGCTTTATTGACTATGCAAAGGCATTCAACGGTGTGAATTGTAACAAATTATGGACAACATTTTAAAGAATAGAAGTTCCTGAACATTTCATTGTGTTCATGCAGAACCCATACATAGATTAAAAGGCAGTCCTTAGAACAGAACAAGGGCATACTGTGTAGTCTGAATCAGGAAAGGTCCGCAGCAGGACTGCATCCTTTCACCGCACTTATTCAATCTGTATGATGAGCAAATAATCTGAGAAGCTGGACTATATGAAGACGTGCATGATATCAGGATTGGAGGAAGACTCGTTAACAATCTGCAATATGCAGGTGACACAACCTTGCTGCTGAAAGTGAAGAGGACATGAAGCACTTATTGATGAAGATAAAAGCCTTTAGTATGGATTACACTTCAAGATTAAAAAAAAATCATCACAACTAGAACAAAAGAAATATTATGATAAATAAAGATTGAAATTACCAAAGATTTCATTTTACTTGGATTCAAAATTAACACTGATGGAAGTAGTAGTCATGAAATAAATGAATAAATGATTTGTTGTATAGGGCAAAAGACCTCTTCAAAGTGTTAAAAAGCAAAGATGTCACCTTGAGGACTGAGATGTGCCTGACCCAAGCCATGGTATTTTCAATTGCCTCATACAAATGTGAAACCCAGACAGTAAATCAGAAAGGCTGTAGAATTCATGCCTTTGAATTACAGTGTTAATGAAGAATATTGAATATACCATGGAATGCTAAAAGAATAAACCAATCTGTCCTGGAAGAAGCACAGCCAGAATGTTCCTTAGAACTGAGGATGGTGAGACTTCATCTCACATACTTCGGATGTGTTATCCTGCAGATGGACATCATGCTTGATAAAGCAGAGTCAATGAAAAAGAGGGAGACCCTCAACGAGATGGATTTACACAATGGCTGCAACAATGGGCTCAAACATAGCAATGATTATGCAGAGGAACAGTAATGAGCAGTGTTTTGTTCTGTTCTACAAAGGGTCACTATGAGTTGGAACTGACTCAACAGCACCTAACAACAGCCACATTTTATATTTTAAAATGTAAAATAATTGTACATACAGAAAACATCCTCTTCTGTATTTATTTCTAGAATTCACTCTAAATATCATACTCTATTTACCCTGTCCTCTGTAGATCTTTTAATGACCTTTGGATAAAACCAATAAAATGTTGACCTTATAATAGCCACTCATGCATAACAAGACATAAATTGAAGTTCAAATGTACCTGTCAAATCACCTAGTCTCTTTCTCAGTCACTATAGAAATTTTCTCAGCAATCCACTAATTATTAAATTTACCCACTTCTTTTTAGAATATATGCATACCTAAGACACCATATATTTCTAGATTTTCTACAGCCTTCTTCTTTTCTTTTGGTAGCATAGTGCCTAAGGCACTTAACTGCTAATCAGAAGGCTGGTGGTTCAAACCCACCAGCCACTCCTCGAAAGGAAGATGGGGCAATCTACTTCCGTAGTGATACTGTCTCAGAAACCCAAGGAGTGGTCACTATGAGTCAGGTTCAACTCAACGGCACATACCAACCAACCAACCAATTACTAGTATAAATCCTTCATTCTGTCAAAAAAAAAAAAAAAAAATCCAATAGCAGTTGAATTCTAGTAACTGTAACTAACTATAGTAATCTACTTTCAAATTCTAAATCAAGATCTCTCTCCCTGAAGTTGATGAATATTGGCTCTTTCACGTTTGCTCAATGATTTTTTTTTATTCTGCCACCTAGAGTCTACAAATCTTAATACCAGTAATCTGCCCATAGATAAATCTTGGGTGTTGATATTATTAAAGTTCAAAATCAAATACATCTAGAATAATGAATTTTGAAGAAATTCCCTCTAACTAGATATTCTCCCTGCATAAAATGAAATGGCAAGCTAATTATTTCTAAATAAAAACTATGGTTGCAAAAGAGTTCCTTATCCAATATAAATATAAATACTAACTTTAAGAAAGTTTTTTCGCATTAAATAATTTGTAGAAACCCATCATAAGCTTTAAGATGTGAAAGTACATTATAACATAGTTTATTTTCATTAAGATAATGAACTTCAATTAACACTAGGAAATGATCAGAGTCTACATCAATATAGATTTTAGATGCCAAGCCATTAAATACTCTAATCATTTTTAAGAGTCAGTAAGAAAGTCACTTTTAAATCATCTTGTAAGCAACAAAATAAATAGCATAGCATTGGATCATAACCCAAGTATAAAATAAATGTTCCAGAGTCCATACTAATACAAATAAATTCTTGAAGAAGAAAATAAAGGGAGAAAGGGAGAGTGACAATTATTCCTTTCAAGAGAATTCCAATTTGTGTATGTGTATGTATATATGCACACACACAAGCATACACAACATATATTATATATTATAACATTTTATATATATATA
>NW_006921674.1:3808634-3844173 GCF_000298275.1 Orycteropus afer afer | reverse complement strand
TCTGTATGTCTCCTTTTTTGGTGTTTTCATGCAAATTCTTTGGCTAGTTGGAATTTAGTACACTTCTATATCCTTCCCTTCAAGGCTCAGGGGTCCAGGATTATCTTCTGCATCTGTGTTAATAGGTTCCCTTTTTCTTTGTTGAAGAGGGTCTGTGCAGTCTTTCTGCCTATTCTGCCATCTTATTGGAACTCCCCTCCACTTGAGTTATTGAATGTTGGCAGTATTAGTGACTTACTTCCAAAGAACTCTTCCAAAAGAGCATGGAAATGGATAATGAGTAACTTCACAATGGAGAAACCTGGCATGCACTAACTGAAACAAGTGATCAGGGTTAACTACTGAGTTATAAGACATGTTGATATCATTTACCCTCTGACACAATGTGATGAGAATGGCATTTCATCTCTGTGGTATTCTTCCTCAAATAAAACATAAACTTAAATTAACCATGAGAATAACAACACAGACATGAATTTAGAAATTTTTTATAATATCTGACAAGAACTCTTCAAAACTGTTAAGGTCATGAAAACAAGGGCATACTAAGAAAACTTCAGCAAGCAGAGAAGACCCTACAAGCATGAAACTATATGCAATACATCCTGGATAGGATCTGAGAAATGCATGAGGATATTAGAGAAAAATTAGTGAAATCCAAATAAGATGTGGAGTTTATTTAATAGTAATGTACTGAGGTAAGTCTTCAATTTTGTCAAAAGTACCATAGCCATGTAAGATGTTAATATTAGGGGCAACTGAGTGAGGAGTACATGAGAACTCTCTGTACTGTCTTTAACTCTTCAGTAAACCTAACATATTCCAACATAAAAAATTACTTTAAAATTATCTTATAAGTATCTGAACATGTATAAATGAGTTTACCCAAATCAGTGACAAGAGGTGATAGTCTCAATGAGAAAGTCTGAATGATGAAATGATTAATATTGTGGTCTCCAAAGGCAGAATCCCTGAGTTCTAAACCAGATGTAGTCCATTAATAGCTATATGGCTCCAGGAATATTAATCATTCAATATTTTCACTATATTTAATTCAATCTTTATGCTGAGCAAATAATCTGAGAAGTTGGTCTATATGAGGAATATGTCATAAAGATTGGAGGAATACTCATTTAACAACTTGTGATATGCTGATGACATAACCTTGCTTGCTGAAAGTGAACAGGGCTTGAAGCAATTACTGATGAAGATAAAAGAGTATAGCCTTCAGTATAGATTATACCTTTAACATAAAGAAAACAAAAGTCATCACAACTGGACCAATAAGCAACATTATGAACAGAGAAAAGATTGAAATTACCAAAGTTTTCATTTTAAAGATTTCTTTAAAGTGTCAAAAAACAAAGATGTCATCTTGAAGACTAAGGTGTACTGAATCCAAGCCATGGTATTTTCAATTGCCTCACATGAATATGAAAGATGGGAAAGAATAAGGAAGACTTAAGAAGAATTGATGCACATGAGTTGTGATGTTGGTGAAGAATATTGAACACACACCAAGGATGGCCAAAAGAATAATGAAATCTGTCTTGGAAGAAGAGTACAGTCAGAATGCTCCTTACAAGTGCGGATGATGAGATTTTGTTTCATGTATTTTGGACATGTTATCAGGAGATATCAACCCTGGAAAAGGAGATCATGTTTGGTAAAACAGAAGGTCAACAAAAAAGAGGAAGACCCTCAATGAGATGAATTGACACAATGGCTGCAACAATGGGCTCAAATATAGTTACAATTGTACAAATGGTACAGGACCAGATAATGTTTCATTCTGTTGTACATAGGGTCACTATGAGTTGGAACAACTTTGAAGGTACCTAACAGCAACAATAATCCTATATCTCATTCCCTCTACAGGGAAAATAGAAAAATAACAGCATGAGTTTCTAAGGTGTTTAGTATAGTGCCTACTGTGATTAAGTTCTCAACTAAATGAAAGATCTGCAGTTTGAACTCACAAGCTACCTTGCAAGTTCAGTTTTCCAATAAAAAAATCTTCGAAAATGCTGAATGGAAGGGAACCAACATTCTAGGGTCTGAGTATCAAAAGGAATTGCAGGTTTGGTCTTATCTTTCAATGTGGCAACTCACTTGGACTCCTTCTTTTCAGTTAAATATACTTCAAGTCTACCTTTTACTATGCCTCCTGTTCCTTATTCCATAACCTCTTTGATTAAACATCTTCAGATAAAGAACCTCCTTTCTTCTGCCATAGTGGGTGGCTTAGGCTAGATTCTCTAAAGAAGCAAAACCAGTGAAGCTTAGACAGAGAGAAAAAAAAAAAAAGAAGAAGAAGAAGAAAATAAATGAAAATGGCTCACCCAATTGCAATGGCTGGTAAGTCCCAAGTCCATGGTTCAGATGTCAAGTTGGAGGCTTCTCCTGACTCATGAAGCTGCATGGGCTAACAAACCCAAGATTGGCAGCTAATTCAGTAGGCTGCTGTCCTCAGAGACTGACAAATCCAGGATAGGCAGATAAAACGGCAGGCTGTTAGTTCACTGGCTGCCAAGGTGACAATCCCAAGATCAGCAGGCAATATGACAGGCCACTGGTTCAAGTTCAAGAACCAGAGGTCAGATGATGATAAGCCAAATACAGCATCCAGAATGAACAAAAATCTTCAGATATTTTCCATATATATTGCAAACAGGCCACATTTTGAAGGAAACTCCACTTCATCTAATAGGCTGCAACCAATTAGCAGATCTTATTATGGAGGTGATTACATTATATCAGATCTCACTGCTAAATCACTTAGAATCATGGCCCAGCCAAGTTAAGGCAGAACCTTGACTATCAAAAAAGGGAAAGGGTAGTTGCCTAATGATATCAGTTTGAAGAAGGGATCTCTGTTCTAAATACTCCATATAACATTCTTAAATACTTCCTTCTTACCTCAATTTCACAACCTTATCTCAGACCTCAGAAGTATATAATGTTTACAATTTATGTAATTTATCAGAATACTATCAAACAAATTACTCTTGCTACAGCCCATGCCCCATACCATGTTAACTAGACATCCATAACATCTATAATAGTTTTTATTTTTCTTCATTTCTTAGTTTATTAACTCAGAATCAGTCATTGTTTGCATTCAAACCTTAATGGGACAAATCTTCTTACACACAAACCTACATTCTGCCAGAAAAGGACACACATAAGCAAATGTCCTTACAGATCAACAGGGGAATTAGAAAGTAAGGAAATTAATGAATGGGAGAATAAATATATCCTAAGTATTTTCTCAGATTTACACTAACAATTGTACCGACTTTAACCATTATCTGGTTCAGACCATTATGTGATGAATACCCTCTAAAATATTTCTAATAAGTACTCACCTAGTCTCTACTTGAACATGACCCTACTGTACAACCCACTGCATTTCAGTAGAGTTTTCATTATTTGAAATCTCTGGGCTAAGCTCCAGGATGGCCAGATGGCCAGCAGAGCCAAACCACAAAGTGCCACACTACCACTGTGACAACACAGAATCTATGCTTGTGATCCTGAGGGCAGCAGCACCAGAAACCATGTTCAGATTCCAGAGACGGCAGTTCCAATAACAGAAACCTGGATCCAGAGCAAGAATTGCCAGGGGTGCAAGTTGCCATATTTTCACCCAAGAGATCATTTGTTCTGAAAATAACTTTGGCATTTGTTCCTGTGTCACCTATAAACCTGGGTCTGCTGTTCTCCCAAGTATTCCTTTTAATATCTTTTTAATAACTGAATATTCAATATCCTTTTTAAAATTCCCTTTCTGCTTTTATTAGCTACAGTTGTTTTTTCTTGTGTACAACTAAAAATCTCTGATGGTTGAAAAGAATTTACTCCTAGAACCATGTGTGTGTGTGTAAATTTTATAATGAAAAAAACATTAAGTAAAATGAAATAACTTTAGAAAATATTACTAAATAATGTTAAAAACTAATGTCAACATTGGAAACTGAATCTCTTCATGACAAGTCAGTGTCTCAATTTGAAAGAAGCAGACTCGGCCTTTATATTTTTCTTTATCCAGAGCACTGTGGAACAAGGAAGCATCAAAGAGGCCCACTGCCAGGAATTGAACAGTGTACTCTCTTCTTCTAATAACAGTATGGTGGGAGTCAATTATTGTAGCCCAGCTGCTCAGTGAGTAGAAAATAAAGATTGATGGCCTATTCAAATAGTTGTACCTGAATTGTGACTTGAAAGAGGAATAAATATTTCTTGGATTTTACTGAAATAATTAATGCTAGTTATAACTTTCTGGAATAATATAAAAATTAATAGCAAAATTTCATATACATACATAATAGAGCTTATTGGCAAAGTTAAAATAAAACCATCAAACTTCACTTCTCATTTTTTTTAGCCCAATACATATGGTAAAATCATGAAATCACAGGATTTATAAAGGCAAGTTTGGCAGACTTTTTCTATTTACTGGGACGATGAGCTATAAAATTGAATTTGGGGCCCTATCTCCAAGAAAAGTTATTAGTTCTCAGAATAACTGCATGTTAGTGGATCAGACATAGATAAAAGATTTCCATTATGACTGTTTTTAGCTATGATTTACAGTGGCATACATTGTTTTATAATGACTTTCAATTTTGAAAATGTACATCCACTGTTAGTTTTATGGATGTAGTCACAATTGATTGTGGGCTTGGGAGATTGATCCTTCTAACTCAGTAGCAAAAAGAAAATTTTTTAACGTACAGTAAATAGGCATTCTAGAATCATTTACAAGCATGTCCTTTAGCAGTAGAATTTTAGAAAACAAAGCAATTGTAGCAATATCTTAATAATTATTTAACCATTTATACTCGAGTTAGGTTCTAGAAGAAATTGGTGAATAAAATTCACTTGACATAGATATCTAACCTAGTACACAATTCTGAAATTAGCTACCCATTTGTGTCTAGGTACAAAAGAATATCTCATATACTCAAAGAATAGGAACCACTGAATAACAAATTTGACAAAAGAATCCAACTAGATCATCAGCTCTTGATTTTTTCACCCACGTCTTTCTTCCCTACCACCTAACGAGATGAGTTGGCCAATGATATTAACCAAAGTCTTAGGCCTGCCACAGCAACAAGCTTGGAACCCATTCTGAAATTCCCCTAAAATCCTGTTTATTACTCCCCATTTCCTAATCCCTTCTCCTACAGCAACACCCTTACCCACATCCCTTATCCAGGGTTAGTCTTACTCCATACTGGATTTAGTTAAAGCCAAGGGATACTTCTAGACCTCAAATCACTTCCTTCCCTGTCCTACAAACTCTTAGCTGGTCCCCTGGCCCAGGTTATTTCTCCTCAATTTCTGGGCCATTAACTCTTACACTAGTCAATTCCTTTAGAAATGAAGTATACCTAAACCTCATCCCTTTTGACTTAAGTAGTTAATATCCTTCCTATCTTTTTTCCATATGCTTCACTGAGAAAAGATCTATATGGAATATAGAATCATCTTGAATCCTTTATCCTTTCTTAAGCATATTAATCAAAATGATTTAAACATATGGATTTTAATGTGTGAGGAAAACCAGATGGAACACGATATTTTATCATTATTATATAACAACAACACATTTATATGACTCTAAGCTTATTTGTTCAATTATTTTCATAAAACTTACAAGGGAAGGAAAAACTAACATTTATTACCCAAGTTTGTGCCAGCTCGCACATCAATCAGAAAAAGAAAGGATATTAGCTCTTTTTTTTTCCCCCAGATGAAAAACAAAACAAAAATCCACAGCCCAAACATAATTCTTTAAGATATCATGTTTGGTAACAGACCCGAGCCAGGATTTGAACCAAGATCTGGGTGACCCCAGCCATTATACACAATCCATGTTTTGATACCACCTTAAAATAATACTTCCTATATTTGATAATCGTGAAGCCCCTCTGGACATGGTCTAAAAGAACTAGTTATGAAAATTCTAGTGAACTGTTTTTAACATCTCAATCAACCAAGTCTGTACAGGAGATGCAAACTGTCCATATTTTAATAATAAGAAACCTAATTCACAAGGAGGTAAATAATTTGAATTGAATCACACAGTTAATGGCAAAACCAAACAGAAACCAGAATCTCCTAGTGATTTAATTCCATTAGAGAATGTTTAGAAAAAGGAGACAGAAGGCATATGTTCAATTCATACATTTCATATGTTTTGAGACTGAAGGAAAGCACTATTAGTAAATAGCCCAGGATGACAAGCATAAACCAGACTCTTTCACGGAAACCACAATCTACGGTCACCTAACCTACCAAATAGTGAATTTTTTAAAAGTATTAGTTCCTTTCCTTCAAAAACTACATGTGATCCCATTCTTGTCTAGAGTGGTAATATTGGGACACTGGTAATTAAAACTGCTTGACCAAATGTTGTAATTTGTAAAAAATAATGTTTATTCGCTTGTTAAAGGAAAATCTTAGACAATATCAAAATAAATGACTTCCGTAGATGACAAGTTAAAGTCTTCATGTTTCTAGTTCTTATATTAATAGATCCCAAATTATTTGCTTGGGAAAGGGGGAAAAAAAAAAGAAATACAAATAAATAAAATCATATAATAAGGAGCTGAACACTTCATCTCTACATTCCCTACTAGTGTGACGTTTAAATACCTGCGTCTGGACTCTAAGGATGCTTACTTTGACACAAAGAGAAATCCAAAGACACAGAGTACAGCTCATCATATTTGTAATTATTTTTCAAAAATGCATCTACAATATAAATCAACTATGAAGGGATAAAAAGAGAAGTTCAAGACGCTGGGAGTTAAGCATACCAAGAATTGTCAGGAAGAAGAAACTTTTCTACTATAAAAGAAAGAGGAAAAAAAGATAGCTTCAGATTACTATAGTGTTTGAGAAAAAGGCCAAGAATTGCTTTGTATTTATATTTCAAATTATTGTTTACATTAGATTTTCTACATTAATTTTAAAAAAAAAGGATTTTCAAGGATTATTATTTTCTACAGGTAGTAAGGCAAAGTTGGTCTCCTCAGATGAATTATCAAAAATGACACAGACTGCCTAGAAAACAGATATCAAATGAATGCACAGCCTTTAGAATATTTGGATGCTAAAATTAAGAAAAAAGCAATACACAGGTAAAATTGATCATCACTTTATTGCTAATTTTTTTAATCAATCCCTTGGATTGTTATAATAAGCCACTAAATTTTAAAATAATTAGCAGTCAGTGTGTAAACCAAAAAAAAAAAAAAATGTTTATAACATGCAAGCTAGTGAACAAACTACTTTCATGTATGTTATAATAAAAATGACTTGTGATCAAAATTCAACTCTGCTCCTCAGTAACACAGGGACGTTGGGCCAATCACCTAACTTCTCTGAAAATCAATACATTTACTCATAAATTTAAGAAAATTAACCAAGCCTGCCTTACTATCTCCTCAAGATTATTGTGAAGATTAAACAAAAGATTTTATAAACTACAAAGCAATATATCAGGATAGCTATTATTATTTGGTGCATGTTTTAATAGTGAATTAAAATAAATTTCCAAGAAAACTAGGTGTTATCCATATGACTTGGGTTTACTGTTACTCCATCTGAGTCAGCATTCTGCCATTAATTCAGAATGCTATAAACTAGTAGTGATGATAAAACATAATCAACAAGAAAATACATCTAGTAAGTTGGCCACTGACCAGTAATAGGAATACTGAAATTTTCATTTAAAGTTGAGAATTTTTAGATAAGTATAAGATCAGGAAAAGGAAGTGGGACAAGCTAAGTAAATCAATACTGTTTGGGTGATTTATATTATCCCATCATTGTATGTTTGCCCAGCAAGGATTTTTTTTTTTAAACCAACGCTCAGGAAATTATTCAACCTTTTAAAAATTTGACTATACGATTCAATCTGCTTTCTAACTAGTAATGCTCAATGGTCTGACAGTTTTTTTTTTAAACTATAAAAGGCATTTACAACTGAACTGCATTGAAGTTCTTTCCTCGATTTCTTACACCACATCCAGCTAATTGCTCTTTAACATGCTAACAGAAGGATAAGCTGGTACATAATAATTCAGGCATGCACCGATCCCATAATGCCAGGAACTCAGAAGCAGCATGAGAAAACATCAGATTTTTGGCATGTGGGCTAGATGTTTAAATCTGCATAGATTCGAGCCAATTAGACTTGTCAGACTCCAATCCAGTTGAGAGTGACCCCTGATGGTGGAAAGACATGTGGGACAAGCCACAGAAAAGCTTGCAAATGTCAGAGAGGCCAAAAGGTGCCCCACTGGCCTCAAAACTATTAATTAGCAACCAGCAAAAGCACCACCAAAGAATCGCTGCCCCAGCACTCCTCCTCCAGAGGTTGCTGCTACTCGGCCTCATTATCATCTGGATGGAAAACAACACCCTTTCCTGGGAGCTCTCGGCAACACTCTTATTGATTAAGTTCCCACAGTGTTAAATCATTCTGTAGCTTTCACTCCAATCTTCCCACCCCTGAATAATAAAACCTTCAAAGGATTTACTGGATGGAGAGGGAAGTGGGGCACAAGGAAAGATGGATACTGCAACATATTGTTTATACAGTGCCCACAGCATCAGCATAAATCGGATCCCAGGAAGGGTTTAAAAGACAACACACATAAAATTACATTAATCTAAATTTTTTCTTGTACTTAACTAAGATATTATTTTCTACAAACACCCTAACCAATCAGGTATTTCTAAGTCACCACCACTAAGTAGAACATAACAGTAAATAATATTATAAGCCCTCGATGGATACTTGGTTTGTGTATCTCAAATGTCTAGTATCATACAGATGCCTGTTCTGATAGCACAGCAAAATAATCCAAGGAGATAGAGGAAAGGAAGAAACAGAGCCACAATTTGAATCTCAAGAGAAAAATATAGGCATATATTTTCATTCCAAATTATTTATATTTATTCTTTTTAGTTAGTTATCTAAACAGAGATAACACCAAAAAGAAAGCAAGAAATAACTAGTGAAGTGTAATAGTGGACTTGCTTAATACATATTTTATAGTAGTAAATATCAGTTTTCCCATCTGTAAAACAGAGATTGTATCTTACATTGTAAACATGGGGATTAAATGTGAGTATTCTCATGAAATGCTTAATATAAGCTTACAGTTAATAATCAAGAAAATATAATTACCATGATTATTATCATTAGTATTATAATACAAATAACCATTAACTTGCTTGTTTTATAACATAAGATTTTTCATCCATTGGGTCTGCTTGAAGCAATGCATCTACCTTGCAACATATTTCCAATTTTCCACAAAGAAATAATAAAATATACTTTACGTGAACAAATAACATCTATATTTATTTGTGGTCTTTCCACTAGCATCATTTTACAAACTAGCTAACACTCCAACTCAGAAAGACTATAGCTTCTGCAATAACAGGGAGAAACATACTCTAAGAAAAACGGGAGATCTAAGTTGGACAAACCTACGAACTTGGCATCATGACCACACCTTTGGACGATGTACTTACGTCTTCCGAGATATGAACAAGTAAATTAACTAGTCATTTTTCAGGTAACAAAGAAGTTTTAATTTCATTTATTTCATTTTGGATAATAGTGTCACATAACCATGACATGGGGTGTTTAGAATGTCCCAGTCAGTGGAAAGACCTAGTGAAAATTTACAGACTTTGTACAAAGTTAAGGCCTATATTATGGTTATGTATGTGAGGTCATTTTTCAATATTTTCAATCATTCTCTGTGTGCCCTACATCACCTTCGAAAAGCTTTGTGGCCTTAAAACCCACAAAACCAAGTGTCTACTTTCTGAACCAATTCCACTACTTTCATAAATAAGGTTTCACCTCTAAACACAGTGGGATTGATTATACAAGAAACTGCATGTGGAAGCAAAATGCCAAAATATATTCTAGCCTTCGCCATACACCTCCTGCAATATTGAATACTTTATAGTAGTAGGTCTACATTCTCAGTCACATATCTAGAGATAACAGAAACTATTTTCACTGGGGAAAAGAAGGCTCCTCCCTCTGACCCTACCAGTAGCCTTATTAAAGCCAACAAGTCACAGTGGGAACAATTTGAAATTTAAACTCACCTGGCAAACACCCATCACTAAAACACAGCACAGAAAAACTGAGCTGCTTAAGTTTACCTTTACTAATACTTTCTTAATAAAAGTTTAAAAGTAAGGAAGTTCATGACAAGCAATTAATAGAAGGGGTAAAAATTACAAATCACTTTACTTACCAGGTGCAAAGCTTTTCACCAGTTATTATTTATGAAAAACTAAATAATATTTTCTTTGAGCATATCAGTTTAATGTACTAATTATACAAACAATAAAATACAAAAAAGGAGATGGAAAGATGGGTGAAACTAGCATCACATTAGTGTAAAGTTAGTGCATTCTACTCCAACAAGATAAATAAGCCAGTTGATCTCAATTATGTGCTATCCAAATTTCCCAAAACATTATTCATGAAAAATTCAGACACTCCTGATGATAGAGAATATAGTCATTGCAAAATTAGTCAAAGATATGGTGTGCACCAAAATTCAGGAAAGCATGTAAGAATCAACTTCTCGTAAATAAAAATTCTCCTTCATTTCAGCTTGTACCTCCCTCCTTACCCCCAACGCCACACACACACTCACCCATACACCAAGAAAAATTATCCTAAACATCATTCAGGTAGACCCTTTTCCTAACACTGAGTCCTAAGCTCTTTCTTTGGAATCTTGTTCTACATCATCACACTGAAACTCTTGCTGAGAAAGATGAAGATAACAACTCCAACTGAGAGGGCATTCACACCACTAATAATTATAGAGCAGGATCGCTGTGGTTAGAGAACGGGTAGAGGACTGTGTGGGGAGGTGGTCACGGAAGAAAACCACTCACAAAAGCCATTCCTTCCCAAAGCTAAATATCAAATCTTTACGGAAGTTCAAATACGTATATTTATCTATTACTTTAGATGATTTGACTACGCACTACATTAATTTAAATGCAATTTAAAAGAGCTGATCCCAAGGAAGTAGTTATTTAACTAAAGTTTTAAAACTAATCATTATAGTTTTCTTTAAAATCAAATTCCTTATAATAGTTCCATAGTATGATCAGATGGTGGCAATATTAACAAAGCATAGTTATACTTGTCCCTTATGATGCAAGAGCAACTTCAACTAAAAACCTTGTATTCTTTCTTGGTTTCACCAAGAAACCATCAACATGTTATTTCTGCACCTTCAAGCAAACATTTTAGACTAATGAAGTAAAAGCTATAAATTAATCTTAAATCACAGTTTGGGATGGCAAATCCTGTCCCTTCCCAAACAAATACTCATTGATTTGAACTGGATATGAAACACTCATTCAAGCACACAAAAATTTTCCATTTATATAGTAAGGCTGTATTTATGTATTACAGTTTTACTCATTTTGTTTATCAAAAGTGCTAAAATTTAGCCAGAATGATTCATTGCTATGACAAAATTCCTACTATAAACTTTGCATAGCAAATAAACAAAAGTATTGCTCGTGAAGAAAAATGAAGATCAGTATTTCCTTTTACTTAAGCTAGTGATAATAAACCAGTTCATGCTGGGATGCCAATAACTGCTGACAGTTTTTTGTTTGTTTGTTTGTTTGTTTTGAGAGATGATGAGTCAGAATTCAACTGCTAAAAACTAAAAAGAGGGATAACAAGGTCTCCACCAGCTGCTGCCATGTTTTCCTGGTATAACTTTCTGAAGGACCTAGGGTTTCATTTTCTGACAAGTATATATGTCCTTCTTTAGTTTCCAATACTGTGAAAAGTTTATGTAACAGTGATGGAATGCTGATCCCACAACAGAAAGACATGACTTTTACTCTAGTTAATAAAAAATTGGTGTCTTTTTTTCCTTTTCTTTTTTTTTTTTTTAATTTCTTTCACTTTCACTAATGGTCTTACGAAAATAATCATAGTATATAATCTGGCACAAGTACTCTTAAAGAAATTTCTAGTAAAGGACCGCAGCCTCTGTGGGAGGTAACTATCGGAATTATCTTAAACCACTACCTGTCTTCAGCTACAATAGAAAAGGCCTTTAATCAAAATAATCCTTTTTCAAAAGAGCAACTTCTTTTTCCCTCTGCAATTCGCTCATCTTAAAAGAGCACTATAGCTTTTGTGCATAACTTAATTCATTCTTCAAGACAAGTACAAAATTTGTCACTGACATTTAGCGTCAGCCGTAGGCAATGGATAAAATGAACTAGTTAGCAATTTAACCTGTAAAAAAACAGAGTGGGATGAACAATTTTATGCCATCAAAGCAAATGGCTAACATTTAACAGGATTTTATTTTTATTTTTCATCCCATCCCATCTTCAAGAAGAAAGAAGTCAGGCTAACATTTTTTCAGGGTCCTAAATCTTGCTCTCAGCCTATTCCTTTAATGGTTTCAAGTAAATGACTATCCAGAGGATAATTAGGCACTGTGCTGTCGTACAGTGTCAGGTCACAGCTGGATTTAGTCAGCATTAACCTTTGGGGAGAATTGGAATATCAGTATCATTTAAAATTAAAGACGTGTAAGCAGGCATTTCTGGAGATGTTAGAAAAGTAATTGTCTGTAAATTGTTTGACCTTGAGACTTAATTGCATGCACAACACACATTCTAGCAAGAGCCCTGGACTGTCTTCATTCTTTTACTTCCAAACCTCTCCCTTCACAGGGCCCATTAGGCTACCTGTGGCTTTTTCAGTAAAATATTAAAGATTTTGGCCTTTAGTTTAAAACAAAAGCTTTGAAGCATAACTAGGTATACTAAAAACTTAAAGCAAATGTACTTATCAATGGAATACCAATTTTACCATATATTTTCAGATGTGCGTGTACAGTAGTCGTGTTTGAAGGCTAAGTTTAATTTTCATCCCCCCCTTCTTTCTGCTAACAAGTTTGCATATTTTGCCTTATTCCCTTTTTCCCTAATGAGACAGCTTATGCTTTCAAAGTCCCTCAAGCTAGGCAAATCTCTCCACTGCTTCCACTGTTAATAATGAAACTTCGTAATTATACAAATCCAAGGTGGCCAATCAGCTTTCCAGGCTGAGCCTTCGGGTACCTCATAAATTATTCATGTGACACTTGGGCCTGTGAACTCACTTGCTTATATTAGAAGTCTAATTAATATTTAATCACACGTGCAGAGGGCACTTGGAGCTGCACTGTCCCTGAAAGAAGGGTAAATATAAATGTGCATATGCCTCAATGTAAATTCATTGTAAGAAGGAAGTGTCTATGGGCATGTGGAAGTGACCATGAAACACATTCAGTGCACTACAGTTGGTGTCGCTTACTGCCCACTGAGCCCACTACGCTCCAGATACTGTGCAGAACCCTAAGAGGAAGTCACAAGCTCTATCCTCCATGGCTCCCATGAATCCTTTCTTTCCAACCAAAGGATTTCAAAGGCTTTGACAGGTAAATATTGCCTTTTCTAATTCCAGATAGAAAAATAAAAGACCATAGTTATCCAGCAGTCTAGGAAGGAAGGACACACATGCACACTGCCAAGAGGATACTTGGCCTTGGGTCGGATTCATTTCATTTCTTCAGAGAAAGCAGTACTTTAAACAACATACAGCCATGGCTTCGAACCAGTTCAAACTGGTTCAGTCATGGCCAATGCTGTAAAATTAGAGCACATCCAAATTTGTAAAATGTGGGTATACCAGAAAAACCAGAATGAGAAAAATTGTGGTTGAAGCCCTGATGGGAAACTCAGAAGAGGCATAGTGAGCATTTTCAGGAGCCTGAAGTGGGAGACTGAATTATTGCCAGGACTGTAGAAAGTGACACACATTCAAAGCAGCACAGTCGGCCACCATCTTTGAGGGAGGTGCTGCTATTTCTCTCTCTTGGTCAGATTTGGTTGCTACACAACATGCATGCTGCCCTTGTTTTCTAAGAGGGACGTAAGTTTCTAGCAGGGAGTCAACTCATAATCTTTCCCATTCTGGTTATCATTCTAGTACATTCACATTTTACAATTCCAGTTTTTGCTTCGTCAGCCATGACTGAAGCAGGAATAACTGGTTTGAAGTCCTGCATACAGCATAGCGTGGTAACCATTTTGGAGATTTCTCTAGTTTTTCCCAGGAGAAAAGGCTAGAAAAGTGATCCTAAAAACTTTCTGACTTGGCAGGTTTACAGATGACTGTCATTTAGTGGAGTTCTCCTATGCTAAAATAAGAAACATAAAATATGTTCTTTTGAATGGTGAAAAATATAAATCCATAGCTAGTCATGGAATACCAGAAATCTATGAGCTTGATGGGAAAAACAATCACGAGAAATAAGTGTGACTGGGTCCACTGGCATGACTACTAGGTAGAGCCCACACACTCACATTATGGGAATCATGTTACAAGGCTGTAAAGTGCAGCCAGTGGCTTTTTCTAAAAATTTATTCTGTCTCTGCCTTTGATGACAATTCTATTCTGCCAGAACGGACATTATAGCTTTCCCCTCAAGTTGCTTTGCCACCATCATCACTGCCTATAACCCCACATTAAAGATATTAAGGAGAAGACGAAGCTTATAGCTCTTGGGCAGTAGTCCCTACACATCACAAGATGATTGTGCTGAGACATTTTAGCAGGTAAGTCATAATGTGATAGTAATCCTTTTAGCAAAGGAGGAGATGGCAAACACTGTTAGGGCTCTCTGTCATTTACAGAGATGACTAAAATAATGCTTTATGTTAACCCTAGGAAATTACATCACTGGCCACCTTGGTATTGATCTAATTCTTTTATTTTACAACATAAATTAGGGTGTGCCCAAATGGGTTGTGGGTAGCTCAAAGTTAGCACAGTAAGTAAAAATAATGGCCCTAAGCATCTATGAAGGACTCCTTCTAAGTGTGCTTCCTCCTGGTCAATAAAGAGGGAGCTCTGGTGGCATAATGCCTAAGGCATTTGACTGCTAACCAGAAGGCTGATGGTTCAAACCCACCAGCCACTCCTCAGAAGGAAGATTGGGCAATCCACTTCCATAGCAATTCTGCCTCAAAAACCCAAGAAGGGGTCACTATGAGTTGGATTCAACTCGATAGCAGTGAGTTTTGTGGTCAATAAAGAAATATTGTTTCCACATAGCTGAGGAATGCTCGTGAAGAAATCTGTTTATCTTTACCCTGTGTTGTCTCAAACACCTCACCTCATTTCCTGGGCTTCTAAAGAAACCTCTGCTACAGCTCTCTTTTTCCTGGGTTTGACAGGGTCCTATTTTATTCTAATTCTCCATCAATACCTTTTTCTAGAAACTTGTATGGAAACATGTATGGAGAGCATGTGTGTGTGTGTGTGTGTGTGTGTGTGTGTATGCTACATACACCTGTATGAAAAGTATGCTCAAAAATAACAAACACAATGATTGATTTCTAAAAGATGATGACTTTGGAGTCCATAAGATACTGGATTCAAATTTCAGTTCTCTTTATTTCTATGTCTTTGAGCAAGATAATACATACTTTCATCAAATTTCAGCTTGGTCATCTGTATATACAATTAAGATATTAATACCTACATAATAGATTGAGATGAAGTATAAAAAACATGTAGTAAAGTGCCCAGAGCCTGGAATAAAGCTCACTCCCAGGGGCTGGCTCTCAGCTCAATAGTAAACAAGATGTACATGCAGACCACTCAACCCAGGGTGATGTACCCACATACTGTATGGAAATGCATCCCTTGGAGCAATCGACCATGGGGCACCAGAGCAGCAACATTCGCACTGAGGAAATGCAAGACACACAGGAGTGCATAACTATGAGGGGCATGGGGGAAGGGTTACTGGGCAGGGAGGGGAGGAGATTGGCTTAGGGTTGGGCATGTAAGTGGGGAGTGAAAACTAAACGTACACGTAACATTGAATGTAAAACAAACTCTTAAAATTAAAAAAAAAAAAAAGTGCCCAGAATGCAAACCAAATCAAACACACTGCTCGAGTCAACTCCAACTCAGAGTGACCCTACAGAACAGAGTAGAACTTCTCTATAGGGTTTCCAAGGCTGTAAATCTTTGCGGAAGCAGACTGCCTCATCTTTCTCCTTCAAAACTGTTGGTAGGTTCAAAGCACCATCCTTTTGGGTAGCACACCAATGCTGTAACCACAGCATCAACAGAGCTTCTTCAACATGCAAAAAGCACTAAAAAAAAAAAAAAAGCTACTACATAATCTATAATTATAATACTCACAATTCATTCATTCAGCCATCTGTTTGTTCTTATCCTCACCTCCCACTAGTTGGAATAAGTTATACAATATAACTAGAAACTATGGTACTTATTCATCCACTGTACTTAGATATCTATAGGACCTATACTTACTTTAACTATGGTACTTTTTAAAAAAGGGGAATAACCTATTAGATTCTATTTTCAGTGAGATCTTAATCATACTCATTGCCCTCTAAAGTTGTGCTGCCGTAGGTCTATTATCAGCAAACAAAGAGAGGAGGGGGCAATCATAACACCTCTGAAGTACTTTAGAACATCACTGCAATCAATCCATCATCCCCAGACTCTGAGCAAATCTTGTTCTTCAGTATTTATGCGCAAATATTCAGTAGGAATATTGGCCTCAAGTTTAGTTTAGATCAGGCCAAATTATGAGGTATGGTGTGCTAAAACACAGGACAATGTTTTTCTGGAGGTTTGGGAGAGTGAGAATGATGGTAGTATAAAATACAAAAATACCTTCTAGATTCCAGATCTGTTTTTGCAAAATCTTGGGAAGTAGTTAGGTTGTAGAACTTAGCTATTGTAGTTGACTCTGAGTAATAGACTTAATTAAAAGTCTAATCATAAGGTGGAACTGAGGCTGCTCACAAACTCTGGGTCAGTGAGGACTGCCAAAGATAAAGAAAGAGGCTGAACTTGTAGGTGAAAGAAAGAGGTGGAGTGTGAAAAAAAAGTGGACTCAACTGTGAAAAGTTAAGGATGGTAGTGAAAACAGATACAGGGCAATTGATGGGTGGGCTGCTCATAAAGGAACATTCCCATTACTTTAACAATATTCAAATAATGAAAAAGTAGATATCCATATCTGTCACACCTCTAAATCCATTTCTGTGGAGATAATTTATTTAGCAAATTAATGAAATTATTTGCACTGCCAGTACATGGCAGATTGGTATAAGCTAATCACAAGTTTGATAGGCATAAAATTCCTGTCAAAATTAACTTTAACTTCCCCTGTTCACCTCTAGTACTACTTTTTATACTATAACCACAATATTTACCACATTTTACAGGTATTACACGTGGTTATTTATATTCTATCTCCCACCAGTTCTATAAACCTTTATCAAAGACTGATCCGGGGCCACCTACATCAGAATGATCTGAATCCAACAGCTTACACAATGTGGCGAACTCACATTAGGCGAAAGAATATCAGATTGTGAATCAAAATTAGGTACAGACGTGAATATTTATTTAGCATGAGAAAATAAATCATAATAAATTACTGAAGCCTTAAAAATCCAGGTCACTTGAGGAAATTTACCAATAGTGCTTGCATAAATATGGCTCCTGGTGCATAAATCTAGCTCCTCCTCTCCACCTAAAATACTCTGTAACTCTCAGCAACTTCTAATACTGACAGAGCCAATGGAAATGAAGGACCTTGCCACTTATCTTCACAGTGAATCTGCCTCTGCCTGAGATATTTGGTGAAACTAGAGATGTCTGATCCCTACCCCAATCACTGAATCAAACCTTATATAGGTGGGTTTGGGCATCTCCATTTCAGCACATTGAACTCGGAGGCCCACTGTCAGAGATAATAACAAAACACTTGAGGTTAGGAACCATGTCTTATTCACCAATGTCATTCCATTTACATACAGCAATTTCCCTTTGCATAGTCTAGTTGACATCAGATGTCCAATAAATGCATCAAATTACAAAACTACATTTTGTGTCTGAATTGTTTCTGCCCAAAATATGTATTGGAATTCTAAACCCTATACCTGTGTGTGCAATCCTGTTTGGGGATAGGGTTTTCTTTTTTTATGTTAATGAGGCTATATCCATATAGGATGTGTCCTAAATTTAATCACTTCTGAGTTATGGAAAGAGCAGAATACACACAAAAGATAACGCTTGCCTGAGCAGGGCAGAGGCCAGCCAAGAGGCCAAGGGCCAGAAAGCCATGCCTGAGGGCATAGCTGAGGGAGGCTGTCCTGGTCAAAGAATTGTGCCCTGAACTGAGTGTTCCTGAACCTGTTATTTCCCTAATAAATCCCATAATTTTGAAAAAGAAAAAAGAAACACTGTAGGACAATTCTACTCTGTTCTATAGGTGGTGTTTTGGGCCTCTAGTGAACTTCTAACAGAAAATACCACAAATGGGGTGGCTTTAACAAATAAGAGTTTATAAAATAAAAGAAAAAAAAAGAGCAGAATACACACTAAAGAAAGAACATCATTGGAAAGAAAGATGCAACCAAGGAATACTTTGGCTACTGACAAGGATCTTCTGCTAAATTCCAACTTCTAGCCTCCTAAACTATGGGAAAATAAATTTCATTTCTTTAACACTCCCACTTGTGGTATTTTTGTTGCAGCAGCACTAGAAAATTAAGGCACCACCTTACAAGATTCATGAAGGCAGAGAGTAGGTCATCTCTTTCTTTGAACCACTTCAACAGTAGAACCATGTTTTACACTTAGTAGACCCTCAAGCAACAATGGAAAAACTGCAGTAAATTCATGAAATTTAGAAAACTGTACTCACTTATAGAAAAAGTTTTGATTATTCATAAGGAATGCTATCATTATGTTTAGAGGGAAAAAAAGAGTTGTCAAAGCACATACAAGATAAAAAACGTCAAGCTAAATGAAGATCTATATGCATATATATATAAATACATACATACACATACATGGACACACATATATACATACACACACATATATATTTCTATACCTATCGTGTAGCTCAAACACCAAATCTAGGTATGCAGGAATCCGAGGAGTCTCTTAAAGGGCAAAGCAGTCCACTGGAAATGAGAACAGCAATTCATTCGCTCCTCCTAGTGATAATGACATGGGGATCAGCCCAGTCGGGCCACAACTTTCAAAAGAAGCTAGAAATCCAAATCTCTTAATTTTAAAATGTTGCTGATAACACAGAATTTTAAAACACATTAAGTTGACCAAACAATACATGTCCATAGGCCATCAAGATAAAAATCTGTAACACAGAGAGTATTTATAGACATCAAAGTTAGAAACAAATATTCATACTACAGTCTCTACTAGAATGATTGCTCCTTAACCATACTGTGAACTGATCAATAATACCTTTTAGATACGCATCTTTGAGAATGTGCCCTCCAAGAATATTTGATTCACTGCTGAAGCCCCAATACCTATTATTCTACCTGGCATGGAATAGGAGCACAATAAATATTTGTTGAATGAATGATTGGAGCAGGATCTATCAAGGTAGGTGAAATTCAAAACCCTATTTATTGGGCGGAAAAGCAAGCCAAAAAAGGATACATACAGTATGGTGTCATTGATCCAAGTTTTAAAACGTGTAATTTTGGAATAATTTTAGATTTACTGAAAAGTAGTATAGAGAGTTCCCATGTACCCTTCACCCAGTGTCCTCCAACCTACATTAATTAACATCTTACAATAGTATATTTGCCACAACTAAGAAACTGATACAAGAACATTACTATTAACTAAATTCCAGATTTTACTTGGATTTTATCAGTTCTCCTTCAGTTCCAGGAAGGACCTCTAGTGATATAGTAGTGAAAGCATTCAGCTGCAAACAAAAAGTTCAGCAGTTCAAACCCACCAGCCATTCTGTGGGAGGAAGATGAGGCAGTCTGCTTCCATAAAGATTTATAGACTCAGAAACTCTATGGGGGAGTTCTACTCTATCCTATAGCACTGTTATGAATTGGAATTGACTTGATGGCAGTGGGTTTCGGGTAGTTTCAGTTCCAGGATACAACCCAGCATACCACATTGCATTTAGTTGTCACATTCCCCAGTCCCCTTTGACTTGTGCCACTTTCTCTATTTTTTCCTTGTTTTTCATGACCTTGATAGTCTTGAAGAGTATTGTCCAGTTATCCTGTACAACATGCCTATTTGGTTTTTTCTGTTGTTTCTGTCATAATTAGATTAGGATTATAGGTTTTTGGAAAGAATACCACAAAGGTAACACGTCCTTATAATCACATCAGGGGTACATGTGATCCGAATGATGTCACTGATGATGTTAACTTTCATCCCTTGATTATGATATGATATGATTATGATTATGATACAGGATTCCCCACTGTAAAGTTACTAGGTTGTTGTTTTGTTTTGCTTTGCTTTCATTACTCTATCCTTTGGAGTAGTGTCTAGCTCACCTTCAAAAGGAAAGAGGGGTTTAAGAATTAAGCTCCAACTCTTGTAGTAGGGAGCATTTACACATGTGTGATATTTTTTAAAAAGGAAAATTAAATGTAGCATTAAAAAAAGAGAACAAGAGATATAAAGAGTGAGAAAAATTACACCCTTAGGAATATCAAAAGCTTTTCTGTGACCTCTGGAGACAATAATATCTTCTATTCTTGGGAAAAACACACAGGCACTTTCAAAATGTCAAAACAGTCTCTTTCATGAGTTATTTTGTCCTTTAATTGTTAAAAAAGAGTAACAAAATTTTCTAACAGGTTACCATTTTCTAAACCTAGATACTAATATCTGCTTTACTAGAAATGTAATAGTGGTTTTATTTAAAGGAAGATTTTTCCCACAAGCATTTGACTATCTATTATGTTCAAGAGAATGGACTGGCACTGTGAAAAATTTCTTCTAAAAATGCACAATGTTTAGTACTTGCCATCAATGAGGCAACAATGTGGTATAGAGAGAGAGAGTTGAATAGTTCGAAGAAAAGTGCCCACATCACTATAGCACAAGTCTCGCTGGGTTTATAGACATTAGAGAAACATGAATTCAGTGGTATTTTTGGAAGAATGTGGTATATTTGGAAGAAGAAGAAAAATGGAATCCAACTGAGAGATATCTCATGACGCTGTGTTCACTGCATTGGTAGGAAATTTCTCTTGTCTTTTTTTTTTCCAGAGGAGCATAATATCTGAGATGTAGGGTCTTGATCAATTTACGTTCTATAAAGAAAACACTCCTTAAGAGTGGCATTGCTATAAACACAACCAAATCCAGAGTTGAAAGATGATAAAAGAAAACTAAAATCATAGTCTAAAGAAAAAGACAAAGTTTAAAATCTTCACTACATCACTTTAGGAGCTCTGGTAGCATAGTGCCTAAGGCACTTGACTGCTAATCAGAAGGCTGGTGGTTCAAACCCACCAGGCACTCCTCAGAAGGAAGGTTGGGCAATCTACTTCAGTAGTGATACCGCCTCAGAAACCCAAGAAGGGGTCGCTATGAGTCAGGTCCGACTCAATGGCACATAACAACAACATCACTTTACTGCTCCAATAACTGGAATGACTCCTATCTGTGCATCTCCTTGGTCCTCTGCTAATTGGTGCTATCCTGTGCCCCTAGTCTCATTACTCACTAGTCTCAACATGGCCCAACACTTCTATTCATTTCTCGGCTCACTTTATTATTGCACACAGCTTCCAAGAATGGGGCCTCCTTGCCCTATGTATTAGACAGGACGCTTTTCCTTATAAGTAACATATACTCAATTCAAATAAAATTTAAAGAAAAAAAAGTGAGCAGAAGGTAGATTAGCTCACAAAACTGAAAATTCAGGACAAGATTAGGACATTGCCTCTGGTCCTTGGTTCTAACTTTATTTCTGAATGCTTTATTCTCAGGTAAACTCAAAAAAAAAAAAAAAATCAAACTCACTGCCATTGAGTCAATTAGACTCATAGCAACCCCTCCTTGGGTTTCCAAAGCAGTATTTGTATGGAAGTAGATTGCTCAAACTTCCTTCTGAGCAGTGGCTGGTGGATTTGAACCGCCAGCCTTCTGATTAGCAGTCAAATGCCTTAGCCACTACACCACCAGAGCTCCTATTCTCAGGTAGGCTCTCCTTTTATGGTGGTCCCTGGTAGCTCATGGCACATTGCCTCACAGTCTACCAACTCCAGCAGAAAGAGAACTTTTTTCCAATTGTTCCAACCAAATCCCCAGGACTGAGTCTCACTGGAGTGGCTTGGATCACATGTCCATCCGTGAAGCAATCATTGTGGTATGGGAGGAATACACACATTGTCAAGGCCTAGATCACATATTCACTCTTGAATTTATAAATAAGGGTAGGAACCACATTCAGACTGGCAGATGGGGAAGGAAAATAAAGGTTATCATAAGAATGGATACCCAATTGGCAAGAACGACTGCGTCTACCTAACCCTATTGTGTGCCATTTCCCAAAGTAGAATTCATTCATTTTTCTCAATTACATCCTTGGACTACTCAAGTCTGTGCTGCTCCTCATGTTGTTTTCTCATGGAATGTGTAAATCTCTATGCCACTTATAAAGTTTTATCTTTCAATAACTTGTTTGCATGTCATCTCTTTTGCTAAATCTTCCATTAATATTCCAGTCAAATTATTGGTCTATCATTCCACAGTATTCACTTTGTTCCTGTATTTCATATGCCTTCCATTCTACCATTTACTAAAGTGATTTGTGTAATATAAATTATTTCAGGGCAGAGAAGATGCCATATTCATCATTTTTTACTTATCCCTAAACAAAGCATCATACACAAAGCAGTCATTTGATAAGCATTTTCTGAGTTAGACACAAACCATCACCTTTCTGCCTCAAAACCCCTTTCTGTATTAACTCTTTGCCTCTTCTTTTCCTTAAAATCTTCCCATCAAGGAATCTTGCAGGGATGTGCGGACTTGTATGACCCCAAATCACATTAGATAACTAAAAATTGAATTGCTATATTCCAAGAACTTATTGGAAGTCCCAATGGAATAAGATTTCTTTGGCAGAACCCAAACCCAAATAGAAGTCTAGTCTCTAAATTGACAGAGCCAATATCTTTCTTCATGATCCTAAAAGCCTAACTAGTCATATAAAGATGGCCTCATTTTATCCCAAAGCTTCCATAACTGCTTTTTCTAAGATTCAGCCTCTTGGATTCATGTGTTGCTTAGATTCAGGTCTTATTCAATTCTTAGCCTGAACTGTAGGTACAACTAATATCGAGTTCCATAGCTAGGATCAACATGAACAAAATATGGTAAAAATATGGATCTCAGAGACTCCTTTTTAGAGTGCTAAGGAGACAGGTGGGTCTTTTTGAGGGTGAGGAGGAAGCTATGAAATCATGATTTACATTATTTTCTTTCTAATAATATAGTGGGAAAACAAAGAACTATGATTTTCTGCAGTTTCTAGGGAAAAGCAGAGTATCTGCAAGAAAGAAAAAGAATGTGGCTTCTGCAAACTCCCTGTTTAAACCTCCTCAATTCATAAATAATGTTTAATTTTTTTATATATATATTTCAATAGAAATTAAAGAAAAGACTTGTTACTTGGTACTCAAAATAAGGAGATAGAAAGTAGCAGTTGGATAATACCATGAGTCCATAATATGTGCTCTGAGAAAAAAAAAAAAAATAGCAAGAGTTAATAAAATATTACCTTTGCAAACAGAACACATACCCACTTTTTGTTGAAGGGGTTGGCTATAGGCTATGGATAAAATTCATTTGATTCCAATCACTAACCATCTCAATTCTTAGGCCCAAGATTATAACATAATACCACTTTCAGTGGAAGGACACAAGGAACCTGAGCACAGCATTTTAGGAGAGATTAATTGAAGAGTGAAAATCTCTGAAATCTGTCTAAATAAAGGAGAGGAAAAAAAGGCATAAATCTGGAAAGGGGTATACCAGTATGTGGCTACCACATTCACATTTGCCAGTCCTTAATGAAATGTGCAAAAACTTGGAGTTAGGAAACCAGAAGGGAAGCACACGCTTGGCATTGCTCAAGCTGAAAGAACTGAAGAAAAAATTCAAGACCCAAGTTGCAATATTGAAAGATTCTATGGGCAAAATATTAAATGATGGAGGAAACATAAAAAAAAAGATGGAAGAAATACACAGAGTTACCGTACCAAAAAAAAAAAAAAAAAGGTCTATGTCCGTCTATTTGAAGAGGTGGCATATGATCAAGAACCAGTGGTATTGAAGGAAAAAGTTGAAGCGGCACTGAAGGACTAGGCAGAAAACAAGGGTCCAGGAATTGATGGAATATCCATCGAGATGTTTCAACATATGCCAAGAAATTTGGAAGACAGCCATTTGGCCAATTAATTGAAAGAGATCCATATTTGTGCCCCTTCCAAAGAAAGATAATTCCACAGAATGTGGAAATTATTGAATAATATGCTTACTATTATATTACATTCAAGTAAAATCTTGCTGAAGATAATTAAAAAATGATTGCAGCAGTATAATGAAAGGGAACTTCCAGAAATGAAAGCCGGATCAGAAGAGGACGTGGAATAAGGGATATCATTGCTCATGTCAGATGGATCTTGGCTGAAAGCAACACATTACAGAAAAATGTTTACTGTGTTTTATTGACTATGCAAAAAATTTGACTGTATGACTCATAACAAATTATAGACAACACTGAGAAGAATTGGAATTCCAAAACACTTAAATTGTGCTCATGAGGAGCCTGTATGTGCACAAGGAGCTGTCTTTAGAACAGAACACGGGGATACTACATGGTTTAAAATCAGGAAGGGAGTGCATCAAGATTATATCCTTTCACCATACTTATTCAATCTGTATGCTGAACAAATAATTCAAAAAGCTGGACTATATAAAGGATAGTGTGGCATCAGGATTGGAGGAAGATTCATTAACAACCTGAGATGTGCAGATGACACAACCTTGCTTGTTGTAAGTGAAGATAATTTGAAGCAGTTACTGATGAAGATTTAAGACTACAATCTGCAGTATGGATTTCACCTCAATATAACTAAATAAAAAATCCTCACAACTGGACCAATAAGCAGCATCATGATAAAGGGAGAAAAGATGGAAGTTGTCAGTCATTTCATATTACTTGGATTCACAATCAATACCAATGGAAGCAGCAGTCAAGAAATCAGACAACATATTGCACTGGACAAACCTGGTGCAAAAGATCTCTTTAAAGTGATGAAGAGCAAAGACGTCTCTTTGAAGACTAAGGTGAGCCTAACACAAGCCATAGTATTTTCAATCACCTCGTATGTATGTCAAAGCTGGACAATGAATAAGGAAGACTGAAGAAGAGTTGATGCTTTTGAGTTGTGGTGTTGGTGAAGAACACTGAGAGTATTGTGGACTGTCAGAAAAACTAATAGATCTGTCTTGGAGCAAGAGCAGCTGAAATGCTCCTTGAAAGCGAGAATGGCCAGACTTCATCTCACCTACTTTGGTGATGTTGTCAGAACAGACCATTCCCTGGAGAAGGATAGTATGCTTGGTAAAGTGGCAGGTCAGCAAAAAAGGGGAAGACCCTCAACAAGATGGATTGACACAGTGGCTGCATGATGGGCTCAGGTACAGCAAGGATCATGAAGCTGGCACAGTGCCAGGCAGTGTTTCATCCTCTTGTACATAGGGTCACCATGAGTTGGCACTGACTCGACAGCATCCAACAACAAGAGTGGCCTACACCCTGTCTTTGGTGGGCCATGCATGGAAGAAAGGAGACAGAATCTAGGCCCCTTTCCAGGTGAGAAGTCAGAACAGAAACCTGGAAAAAATGACAAATTCAGAATCCTTAAAAATGACACCCTCAAGATCTGAACTAAATAAACCATTGAAACAAAAGGAGTTATCAAGAAGTCTTCCTATCTTAGCCTTACCTGTAGAGGGAGAGAAAAGTTACCTCTGAGAAACTTTAAAAACTCTTCCCTCTCTAAGTTTGAGGCTAAGATGGTACTTGAGTAACGTAAAATCCTAAGCAAAGCACTTAGTGTAGATTGGGTTAGTAGTTGGTACCAGTATTCAAGAGGAAAAAATGTTAAATTTTATTGAGAAACTCTAAAGGAGACATACATAAATGAAGATTTACTCATGTCCATGAAATAAAAATCTAGAATATCCAAGATGTCACACTTCTCCATATCGATCTACAGATTCAATGAAATTCCAATAAAAATATATGCAAGTTTATTTCTCTTCATTGAATTTGGCAATCTGGTTCTAAAATTTGTACAGAATATCAAAGGGTCGAGAAGAGCCAAAACATCCACAAGAAGAAGAACAAAGTTGGAGAAATTATTTTACTGGTGTGAAGAATTATTTAAAACCTATAACAAGTAAAACAGGGTGGTATTGTCACAGATAGAGACAAATTAACAAATGAAGGATCGAAATAGAGAGTCCAGAAAGAGGACAACACATATGGGAAATTTACAGTAGAACCAGAATTGCAGCTTTTTAAAAAGGATGAATAATTTAATGAATGCTGCTGAAATAGTTGGTTTCCCATATGGGGAAAAAAAAAAAAAAAGCAATGGAATTGAACTGTTTTCTCCTACTAAACACAAAAATATGTTCTAAGTGGATTACATACTTAAATGTAAAAAGCAATACTTTAAAACATTTCAAAGAAATTATAGAAGAATATCTTTAAAATCTCAGGGTAGCAAAGGATTTCTTAAACAACATGTGAAAAGTATAATTTATAAAGGAGAAGACTCATCTCACCACAAGAACTACTGTTCATGCAAAAATACTGTAAAGAAAGTAAAATGTTAAGCAACAATAAATATAAAATAGGTAGAGAACACTAACCTACAAAATGCTAGTATTCAGGAGATGGTTTTTATTTTATTTTAATTCCATAGAATTATTAGCAAAAGGCACAAATAAGAATGTAACAGAAAAAGAAATAGTAATGGGTAATAAATATATGAAAGATTTATCCGCCTGTTTAGTTATCAGAGAAATGTAAAGTGAAACCCTGAAGTATTGTTTTACACTACCTGGATTGGTTAAAAAAAAAAAAACAGTAATCTGACAATATCAAATTTTCATGAAGTTAAAGATTTACAGGTAGTCTCATAGGTTGCTGGAGGGAAATTATTATTATTATTATTATTATTATTATAGAAAATTATTGATATTATCTAGTAAAATTGAAGGTGTACATTCCTATGACTCAATCCACTCCTAGCAAAAAAAAATTTCTTGAAAAATTACATCTTGAAGCATGCACATGAATATTGATATCATCACTGTATAATTAAAAACAAAAAACAAAAAAATCCATTGACAGTTAAACATATAAACAATGAATTGTGCTATATCCATGCAATAAAATACTATACAGCAGAGTAAATGAACAAAGTACAGTTACATGCATGAATACAGATGAGTATCAAATCACCAAATTAAGTGAAAAAAACAAGTCACATAAGAACTCATGCAGTAAAATTCTGTTTACGTAGCTGTTCTTGTTGTTATGTGCTGTGGAGTCAGATCTGACTCATAGCGACCCCTCCTTGGGTTTCTGAGGCGGTATCACTATGGAAGTAGAAGTAGATTGCTCAATCTTCCTTCCAAGGAGTGGCTGGTGGGTTTGAACTGCCAGCCTTCTGGTTAGCAGTCAAGTACCTTAGGCATTTTGCTACCAGAGCTCCTATTTACATAGCACAAAAGCTAAAAGTTGGATACATTTTAAATATACATATGTATGTGCTAATGCCTTAAATAAAAGCAAGAGAATATTTAGTCACTTCTTGGGGGGAAGAAAAGAGATGAGTAGTGGAGAGAAGAATACCAGGTTTTCAAATGTATGGAATGTTCTGATGTTCTGGAAGGAGTTGGGGAAACTAGCTTGGTGTCTCGGAGGAACATGGAGGATAACCAAATACCTGTGAAAGATTGAACACAGCAAAGAATATTAGGGAACAAAGTCAGAAAGGGGGGCAGGGTTTTGATCATGCAAAACCTTCCAAACCAAGGGAAGCGTTAGGATTTCATTTTGAACATAATGAGAAGACTCTGAAGGTCTTGAATTAAAAGTAGTGTGATTTGATGTTTGTTTCTTAAAGTCTTACTCTGACTGTATGTAAAATATAACTGCATAGGAGAAAGACTGGACCTTGGAGATCAGTTAGGAGGCTATTTCAGTAATACAGGCAGAGAGACTCCAACTGGTAGCAACCCTATAGGACAGAGTGAAACTTCCGCATAGAGTCTCCAAGGTTATACATCTTATGGAAGCAGGTGGCCTCATCTTTCTCCCACTGAGTGGCTAGTTGGTTGGAATCACTAATCTTTTGGTTAGCAGCCTAATGATGTACCACCAGAGCTCCCAAAGGTGTCTTAGACAAGAGTGGATGTGAAGATAGTGAAAAATGATCAAATTTGAAAGTAGAGGACTTGTTGATCCTCAGGCATTTGACTGCTAACCAGAAGGCTGGCAGTTCAAACCCACCAGCCACTCCGGGGAAGGAAGATTGGGCAATCTACTTTCATAGACATTTAAAAAAAAAAAAAAAAAACTCACTGCCGTGGTCCAATCACAGCAACCTCTCCTTGGGTTTCCAAGGCAGTATCACTACAGAAGTAGATTGTCCAATCTTCCTTCCAAGGAGTGGCTGGTAGTTTGAACCACCAGCCTTCTGGTTAGCAGCCATATATATGTCTTAGGCACTATGCCACCAGACCTCCCTCTGGATACTACGTTGAAAACCCAAGGAGGGGTTGCTATGAGTTGGATCCTACTCCAGGGCAGTGAGTTTGGTTTTTTATCAAGATTGAAAACTCAGGATGAAGGATTACCTTTGGGGTTTTGAGGAAAGTGGCTGGATGAATGGGAGTGGTGTTTTGGGATGAATGAAAATCAAGAATTCTGTTTAAGATATGTTACGTTCACACCTATTAGACAGATAATTGGAGATGCTGAGTATGTACTTGGATATAAGAATGTGGATCTCAGATGGGAGGTCAGGATATATGTCAAGTTTTTCTGATCCTAAGACACATTTTTTTTATTATTATTATTTTATCATTTTTAGAATTGGGATGTATCTTATTATCAGTGCTGTCTTACAATGACTATTGTTAAGATTTTTAATTTTCCTTCATAGTATGTAATATGATGCAACTTACAATCAATCACATCTTAGATTCAATGGATTACAGAGCATTTGGAAGACAAAAGAATATGGATGACATTGAAATCAGGAGCATGGAAGATCACTTAGGAAGTACAAGTGGACAGAACAAATAAGAAGACCAAAGATAAGACCTGGGGGATGCAGGAGGGACTGGCAAATTAGACTACAAAGTGTACCCAGTGGATCAAGAAAAGAAGGTAGGGGCACATACTATTGTTGTTGTTAGCTGCTCTAAGGTCAGGCATCATCAACTCATGGAGACTCTGTGCACAATGGGAAAAGACCATTGTGATCCGGAAAGTTTTCACTAACTGATTTCAGAAAGACACCAGGCCTTTTTTCCTGGTCTCTCTTAGTCTAGAAGCTCCACTAAAAATGGGTCAGCGTCACAGTAATACCCAAGGCTTCAATGACACCTGAGTCATATCTGCCCTTGAGCTCCATTATTTGGGAATAATAGCACTTGGTTTCCTGTATGGAAAATTCCACAAATGAACCACCATTGCCCTGAAAATAAAGGAACTGTTTCAAAAGGAAAGAAGGAGTAATCAGTTGTGTCAAATGTAGCTATGAAGATAAGAAACAATGAAGAGTGAGTTGAAAAGCGCAGAGAGAAGAATGAATCCCTAGTGCCCTCGTCAGGAATGATTCAGAATATAGCAGGGACGAAAGCCTAACTGAGGTGGGTGGAAGAGAAAGGAAGGAGAGCATGTAGAGCCGAAGCTATCTTTAAGTCATTTATTCAGTTTCTTGTTCTTGTTATTATTTTTCTTTTTCCTTATCCCAACTAGAATATAAGCTCCTTAAGGCAAAGAGCTTCATTTTGGTCACTTTTACATTCCAAGAACCCTAAAATAAGATCAGGTGCTAAGTGAGTATTATTTAATTGAACTGACTTCTTTCAGAAATTTTGCTAGACCAAAGAAATAAGGCAATAGGCAACTCTGGTGGTCTTTTATGTGGAGAATGAGTGGCATTCTGGCAGCTTTCTACCACAGACAACCTGAAGAATAAACCAGTGGATAAACCAGCAAATAAAAGTTATGATAGGCAGATTTGTACTCAAAATAAGAAGAGCTGCTTGCATCTTAAAATAAGCCAACCCAAGAGGATGCTGCCTTTTGAAGTGGTAATGAGAATCATATAACTGTCTCAAACAGATAATACGCTATAAATGAGTACCGGAGAATGCTAGATTTTTGGAGGAGATGATGGAAGTAAGTGAGAAATGATGGAATTATGTGAGAAAACTGAACTGAAGTCCTTTCTAACTTCAATATTTTTTTTTCCTTTTTTTTAGTCACTGCAATTTTTAAATCCCAGATTCATCTCATCCTCTCACCTGGGGCATTCTGAGCCATCTTTCTCTGTTGGGGAATGCAAATGTATAAAATTAAAGTTAGAGCAAAGTATAATTAAAAAGATAACTTTGACATGGAAAATAATTTTATGCATTTGAACACCAATTTTAATTATTAATGAACAATTTCTCTATTGCACTAACATATATAATTGAGAATCCTCTTTTAAAAAAAATCTGAAAAAGATATTTAGTTATATTTGGAGAACTGTACAATTTCATCTGTTTGTAATCTATCCCAGCCTTTACTGTGTGAGTCTTATATAGTTGATTTCAAAAAAAAAAATCAGTGATATTACAAAAAAAAAAAAAAAAACATTTGATACTACTCTAATAGTTCATGGAAGAAAAGACAAAATCCCAGAACTGGACTTTAATATTAATTTATTTAGTCCTGCGTTTGAAGTTGTCAGAAGAATTTCTGTGAGCTTTTTGGCTAGATTTGGAGTATCAGATTATATCTCATAAAGTTTTATTTAAACACTATTAAATAACTTAAATTCTCTAAGATACCACTTAAACAAAACAGAACTTTTCCCGTTAATGTAAGGTACAATAAAAGTTATCAGATTGTCCTTGGATTTTGAATCTGTCCTGTACCGTGTTGTAACCACTCTGCTCAGAAATCCTTCCGCTGACTCTTCTGCAGGCTGGCTGCAGAGGCAGGAATAGGTTAATGAAATGCATGTGTGAAATGAAAAAACAAATTATAAGTGGTAATTCAGCCACTAAACCTTCGCAAGGCTGGGGGGAAATAAGAAAATAAAGCTAATCTTATTTCATTTTTCTTTACATACTCAAAATGTCACCTCATAAATCCCATTTTCTGTTTCCATAAATAATCTGTGTTAGAACTATTGTTTATTAAAAGTTCTGCTGCTATATGGATAACTTAAAAAAAAAAAAAAAACTACCCCAGACCTGTACTATGTGCAAATATTCAGCAATTTTACATTCATGGACTAAAATTTTAATTTAAATTCCCTTCATTTCCTCACAAATCAACTTGGTGAACTATGTAAAGGAACTATGTAAATATCAGGACCTTGAACTTTGGTACAAGAACGTCCCTCAAAATATATTTATGTGAATCACAAATAATTCAGAAAAATTTTCTATTGAAATCATCTTTCTAGCTAACAGCATTTTGTTTTTTAGAATTTCTTTGAAGGTCCATACACTGGTTTGGAATTTTTGCCCAGAAGATTAATAATGTACTATAAATTTGAGTCTGCCATCACAAAATGAATTTGGAATTTCATATACAGGCATCTATATTAAAATATGAATTAAAAATGTATCATCTATAATTCTAAATATACAAAAAGCAACACAGGCATACCCAGATTACTAAAATACAGGATGCATGAAGTTATGAAGAACACAGTTTGTGTCTTTTATTTAGAACAAAAGAAGAACTCTTAGAAAGAAACATTGAAATGATCCATTCCAATTTGACCAAAACATAATAGAGATTTAAATAACTGAAAAGAAATTATTGTTTGAAATAAGCCAAAACATTCTTATTACATATTCTTTAAAAATATCTTCTTTTTCTTTCCTAGTAGAGCAGTGAAACACACTCACAAAGCCTCTACACACTGGACATTCATTTTCATCTTGCAGTTTAAGGATATGAGAAAGATTTGATACTGCCATTATCTTTTCATCTGGATCTTTGCAAAAATCTTGGGGCATACCTCAGAGATACTGTGGGCTTGGTTCCAAACCACCATAATAAAGTGAGCATCAGAATTTTTGGTTTCCCAGTGCATATAAAAGTTATGTTTACACTATACTGTAGTCTATGAAGTATGAAACAGCATTATGAAAAAGTTTGATGCATTGTGAGAATTACCAAAATGTGACACCAAGACACAAAGTAAGCACATGCTGTGGGAAAAGTGGCACCAATAAACTTGTTCAACACAAGGTTGCCCAAACTTTCAATTTGTAAAAACCACAGAATTTGCAAAGTGCAATAAGGAGAGGTATGCCTGTATTTAAATCCAGATCATATCAAATCAGAAAATACAAATGAATTTCTTTTAAAATATATTAATCTTTAAAAATTATACCAAAATTATCCCCTGAAGTCTTCTTAAAACCAAAGAATTGTTTATCTTCGCTAGTAAACCATGTATCCCTTGAACATTCTGGTCTTTTAAGAATTGTCTGTATGGGACCAAATTAACAGCAGCAACTCAAAAGATTAGATAGGAAACTTAGGAGGCAGTAAGTTTATGTTAATGGGAGAGGGACGTTTATAATGCGAGGGTGTGAATGGTGCTCAGCCTGAAGTATAAAATCAATGTCACTGAACTGTGCACGTAGACATTGTTGAATCGGTGTATGACCTGCTGTACATATTCTCAAAAACAAAAACACAATTTTAAAAAAGAGTACTAGCACCTTCAAATATGCCTTGTAATATTTAACACTGTAAAACACTAGCTTTTTAATATGCACAACTTCCAAGAAAAGTTTAAAAAAGTATTTGGGTTGTGTCAAATTTCTTCAAAGCTTGTCACAGAAGGCTCCAGGCTCCCCTCGCAGAGTTTTGAGAGCCTTTCAATCATATGAACTTTAATGCTAACGTCCCTAATAATCAATGAAAGACAATGGCCATATTGTAATAAAATAAATCCATTTGTCTTTATTTTTGTATTAAATAACTCTTCTGCTTGAAGCCTAAGAGGTTTATTTTTAATACGTCTGAGCCTAAAGAATAGCCAGCTTACAAATCATTTAGGAAAAAAGAAATTAACACAGTTCACATAAATGTCCTTTAGTAAAGCTGGTTCAAATTTTTCTTCTGTGCTGCTAAATACCTTCATATTAATAAGCAAATGCATGTAATGAAAAGAAGCTATCCAGAGCAGGCATTTTAGTACCCTTTGATCCTGCATCATAATAAATACACAGTTTATGTAAAGGGCTATCAGATTTTAAAACAACAGTAACTTGAATTCTAAAGAGAAGCCATAGATCACCCAACTCTACATGTAAACCTAACTAAATTCTGTTTTAAAAAAGGTTAAAGATCACCTCTGCCTGTAAACCATCATTTGAACCTGATTTTCATTTGTACAAAAGAGAAGCATTTTGAAATATGGCTTTAGAACACATCATTTCCAAACACAGCTATGCTAAGGTTGGGGAGCAGAGGCCATGATGAAGAAAGGAAAACTAGCTTACCTGATGGTTTTTGTTTTTTGTTTTTTGTTTTTTTAAAAAAACCTGATATTTGAGCCTTGAATCTTTGAAAAAAGACTGAAAAAACAATCACGTGTGTTTCTCTAGCACTGTATACACCAAACTTTTGTAACCTGGGCTTTTTTTAAAAAAAGTAATTCTAAACTATATTTTTACCCTTAAAACTGTCATAAAATAGTTAAAGATATCAACTTTTAATATCACTTAAAATTGACTAACTCCTTAATTAACAAAAAAATGGCATGCATTATTTTTGCAAATATAAAAATTCTCATTTTTACAACCAATTTACCTGTAACATACACTAAAATAGGTTTAAATATTCTGTTATAACCAAAAATGGTGTTGGAATGAACACCACATAATTAACAAATCAACCTATGATTTGCCAGTTTTTTTTTCATTGTTTGATTTTTGTAGCAAGTAATTGACTATGAAAACAAACCACAACTGAAAAGTAGAGTCCCCCATGTGTCATCATTCACCTCACAGCAGCTCTTGGCCCTTCCAAACTTTTTCCTCCCTGCACCTCAACTCCATGAATCCCTTTTAAGGGAAAATCTTTATCCAGAATCTGCAATATAGCAAGAGGAGAAAATAGGATTTGGATCACCTATGACCAAGTTTTGACTGGGCAATTGAGATAATAATTAAACTCTTATGGATTTAAATCTTTCATCTGTAAATAGGCCTAATACCACTCAGCACCCAGCATGGTCTCCAGGATTAAATGACATAAGGCATGGTGGGGCAAATAATGGGCAATCAATAGCTTTGTTCCATTCTTTTTCAAATATGAGTCTATTTTCTAATACAAGCCTAATTTTTTTTTGTTGTTATTTTAAATAGCATTTAAGGAAGAAGCAAAGAACCAATACTTAAATCATATTATACAACTAGTCCCCAATTAACAACATATTTGAGTTACAAAACACAGCACTTAGGACCATCTATTTTGGGGTTTTTTGTTTTGTTTTGTTTTGTTTTTTTGTTAATGTGTACTACATACAATGTTGTAGTGCATACCTGTAAATTCATATGTAGTATTTCCAATCCCCAAAGACAAAAGGCAGATTTATAAAGATACTGATAATAAACGTCAATAATAATGAAAACTTTAAAAAAATGAAGTATCATATTTACTTAAATAACACACCCATGTAAGTAACACGCACATGTAAATAACATACATAGTGTGCAAGGAAAGCTAATACAAGAAGGGATTGTGCGATTTGCAAAAACCATATAACGCGTGCATTATTTGCATAAAAATACGGTATCCAACTTACACCAGGATCGACTTATGAAGGAGCTGAAGGAATAGAACCCCATTGCAAGTTGGGGACTACTTGCTGTTTATAACAAGTAAAATCAGTATCACCTTACTTCTGAAACTGAGATGGAAGAGAAAATGGGTTCATCCGATCCTTCACATTGGAACATACACTCACCTTGCCCAAGGGGCTAAAGCCCTATTCTTCCTAATTTTCTTACTTTTTACATTTCTTATTTTTACCTTAAAGTCCTATCATATATTTTCTGGATCTCATTCAGATAATTTATATAGATCAAACAAATGAGAAAGGATCAATTCCAACCTACAGAATCAAGTAAAAGTGATTCATGTAAATACAATGAACAACTGAATTTTAACCTGCATTTATTTCTTTTTTTTTAAATAAGTTACATGTAAAGTATTAATTATTCATATAATACAATTAAATA